>NW_023270415.1:22073332-22348026 GCF_011800145.1 Mirounga leonina | reverse complement strand
TTCCGAAGGCAGAGTGTTGTAATGGGAGGCAACATTCACATTATTCTAAGGTGTTTCAGAGAAGAAATAGCATTGCCGTTCACCTTTCTAGCATCTTGAAGTTTCTCTTTTAGCTGCTGCTGATTCTGAGTAAAAAAAAAAAAAAAAAAAAAAAAAAAAGTCAGCTCTTAAATAAGTTGTGGGAAATAGCCTTTGGGAAAGAAGGAATGTGAGAGGTTTAAGTAATGGTTCACTGGGGCCAGCGATGTTGATGGATTTCGGAGGGAAGGTGAGTTAAGCTATCTTTGGTAATAAGAACTAAGACTCTACGTAAGTACATAGCAGATTTGAGAAATGTGTGCAGCTGAAAATGTCGGGGGCCCTGTGGGACGTAAGAGTTGCTTACACCTGTGGACTGCAAAGAAGAATGTCTGCTGGGGTTGTATGATCCTTTGAATCATGGGAAGAAACTAGAATTTCTAATTTTAACTTCATCCTTTTAAAGAGCGTATATTTTGTGTACGTTTTATATGTAATATTGTAGTAAGGTGCTATTTGTATATAGCGTGTAGATACATATGTGCTCACGTTTTTTTATTGATGAGGAATTAATGTTTAAAAACCATTTAGAAGTGGTTGGTTTTGGCAATAGTTAGCTTTATATGCTTTCTCCTGAATATTGTCCATTAGGAATTAGGTCTTGCACATGTTGATCAGGAATCCGAAGTATCACCGACACTTGAACGACACAGGTTTGAACTGTGTGAGTCCACTTACATGTGGATTTGTGCTATAAATGTATTTCATCTTCTTATGATTTTCTTAATTATATTTTCTTTTCTCTAGCTTACTTTATTGTGAGAATATAATACATGTAACATACAAAATGTGTGTTAATCAATTGTATGTTATCAGTAAGGTTTCCAGTCAACAGTGGGCTATTAGTAATAAGTTTTGGGGTAGTCAAAAGTTATACGTGGATTTTCAAGTATGCAAGGGGGTCAGTGCCCCTAAGCCCTGCATTGTTCAAGGGTCAACTGTAGTTGAAATATGAAATTCCATACTCATGATTAATAAATGCATATAGATATTTTCATTTTGCAGATACAGAGTTTGTATTTTTCTGTATGTGTGAACAACATATCTTGGTGGGACTTGACCCTATTTTATCTTTAAAAGCTAATATTAGTTTTTTGTTTGAATCACTGTAAGGTAAATGTATATCATTACATAAATATTACCTTATGTGTACATGTAATAGTGAGGTACCTTGGGTGAAAGATAGTTGATTTTTCTTTGAAATTATGGTGGTGAACTTTACAATAACTTTGGTTTTGTTTTTTGTTTTTTGTTTTTTTTTTCAGTATTCATTGTTTGATCATTTCTTTCTGCTTGGAATCACTGTAAATTTGACCTCTGGATAAACAGCACTACAGTTACTTGGTAATAAAGACTTAGTGATGAGAGAGTGCTTTTTTTCTAAATATTTAAAAGGTTTGCATGCAGGAGAAGACTTCATCTTACTATGTTTAACTGCAAATGATGGAGGATAATGAGCTCAGTTGGGGCATTTTGAACCTGAGAGGTTTTGGAGATATACAGGTGATTTCCATAGACAGTTAAAAATTTGGATATGGGCTTCTGGAGTGGACTGGGTACCAACGAGTAGATGGTACTGAAGCCAATATATGAGGAAACTCAGAAATATAACTCAGGAAATATAACTCAGGAAAAGTGTGATGAAGGAGAAAAGGACCAAACAAGAGAAGAGTTAGGGAGATATCAGAGCCAGGGAGAAGATGAGGAGCTAACTATGAGATCTGAGGTGCAGTTGGAGAGGTAGGTGAATCAGAGACACTGAGACAGCTCCCAGAAGAGGAATGGCCAGTGGCACCAGGTTCCTTTGAGAGATAAAGTTGGATAAGTACTAAATAGAGCAGGCAGGACACCATTAGTCCTAGCAGGGTGAAATCCAGATTACTTGTGTTGATAAGTAAATGGGAACTGAGGTACAGGGGGTATGGTATTGAGATTTGGCTACCCTTTCTAGAAGTTTGGCTGAGAAAAAAGAGTTAGGGCCATAGCTGTAAGGAGATTAAGGATTGATGGAAGATTTTTAGAGGAGAAGGTGTTTATGCAGAGGGAGTCCAAGGAAAGCCTACCCCTTCCTCCTCTGATCTTGAACTACGTCTAGTGTCGCGTTGGCTCATATGCCCTCCTTTTTAGAGAGGACAACTTTGTAGGAAATGGGAGGAGCACTAATAAAGGAATAACTATAATAAACACCTATAATAAAGCTGGATTTTGGCCACAGGACACTCATATTTGCATAGTAGCAAATAACCGTTTATGTGTTATTGGCTGAGGATCAACTCGTACGAACTCTCCTGGTTCTAAAAGCCACACCTTCCTTCTTGGCTTCACATTTTCTCTGTTTCTCTGCTTGGCAAGAGTCTTCTCCTCCTGTTTGAAGTCAGAGGCCCAACCCTATCTGAAGTCTACTTTGGCAACTTCAACTAGTTGTCCCCTCTCTTCTGTGATCCTTTAAGAGCTCTACTGTGACCCTTTGTAAGTTGATTTACAACTAGCTATTTACACATCTCTCTTTCAATGAACTGTGAATTCTCAGAGGAACACCCTGTCCTCTCTCTTAATCACTAGCCCATCATGTTGCCTGGCACTTCAGTGGTTCCTCAATCAATATTGCTTGAATGAATGAACTAACAAAGGAGGACTTGAAAAAAGACAGATTGTAAGCATTAGGAGAGGCACCAAAACACTGTCTAGTTATATTCATCATAAACTAAGTATGTTCCTACTTTGAGTCAACAGGAGTCATGATGTGTAAATATAATCTCAATTAACTATAATAATTAACCCCTCTTTATAGACCAAATTGGGCTTTAGCCAGTTATACAGAGATGAGTATAATGAATCTCATCCTTTCAAAAAGTATATATCTGTGTAAGATTCATATTGTATATAATAAGTCAAAGTAGAGATATGCTCAGTTTAGTATAGTCACTATTTGAAAAACAAGAGAAAATAAATGAGAATTTCATAAGGACATTTGAATTGCCACATGTCTTTTTTTTAATTTTTTTTTTTAAGATTTTTTTTTATTTATTTGCGAGAGAGAGAATGAGAGACAGAGAGCATGAGAGGGAGGAGGGTCAGAGGGAGAAGCAGACTCCCTGCTGAGCAGGGAGCCCGATGCGGGACTCGATCCCGGGACTCCGGGATCATGACCTGAGCCGAAGGCAGTCGCTTAACCAACTGAGCCACCCAGGTGCCCCAGAATTGCCACATGTCTTGTTGGGACTATTTAGAGGATACAATTACAGTTTTAATAGAGGCCATAATGGTCAATGGACTATTGTTGAAACATTTTGTTAGTTTTTAATTCTTTTCTTCACAATGGTTGCTCTCATTGCTTAAGAATCTTCAAAGTAGGGTGCCTGGGTGGCTCAGTCGTTAAGCGTCTGCCTTCGGCTCAGGTCATGATCCCGGAGTCCCGGGATCAAGTCCCACATCGGGCTCCCTGCTCGGCGGGAAGCCCGCTTCTGCCTCTCCCACTCCCCCTGCTTGTGTTCCTGCTCTCGCTATCTCTCTCTCTCTGTCAAATAAATAAATAAAATCTTAAAAAAAAAAAAAAAAGAATCTTCAAAGTAGGTGGAATTGAAAATTAATGTAAAAGACTTGGGTTAAGAAATCTTTTACATAATTTTCTATGTTTCTCATCATTTATTCCAACAATACTAGATTTGGCACTTTCCTGTCATGGTAATGCCCCGGTATGAACTGTATCAGTAGTAAAAATGTGCTACTACATAATTAATTAGCTTTTTCTTTTGATGTTGTTCAGATTCAACTTGATTTTGAGCTTGTGGTTAACTGCATACTTTTACAGAGCCAGCAACTGAGCACTTTATTTATTATAAAAGGATAATGAGATTAGTCTCTCTTAGAGTCAAGAAATCGGGAAGCAGAGACTGGAAGGGGAGAGCGTGGCTTTGGGGTCATGTGATTTGGGTCTTCATTCAGACATTGTTACTGTCTGGCTGTGTGACCCACATCAAATTACTTATTTGGCCTTCCTCATCTAAAAAATGAGCTACTAAATGTCATGGAGTTGCAAGATACACATTATACAGTGCTTGGCATATGGTAGCTACTCGGCTAATATTTGTCACTCTTTCTTCCAAGATGGTTTTGTTCTGCTTTCTTTTGTAACTAAATGCATGTAACTCATTGTCCTTTCTTTTTCACCTTGCCAACAGGAAGGAAGATCAGAGGCAATTTTAATGCCAATTATTGGGAATTGTCTAATTCTAGATCTTACTATAGTTCTCCACTTTTTGTCTTCTTTACTAATTTTTATGTCTCTAAGTTTTCTTAAAAGGCTGTGCTATTTCTACACAAGTGGTACATTGACATTAAAGCTTCAAGTGATACAATAAATTATTAAAAAATAAAGCAAAAGAAAACCACCTTAAATCCTACTATTGAGAAATAACCATTGATAATATTAGATATATATCCTTCCAGACTTGTCTTGATGCATATGTGCAGATGAAAAAGAATTTTATAAAAGTTGGATCATTCTATTTAATTCCATTTGATTTCAATTGAAGAAAAAACTAAAGTGACCTAAGGAATTGCTGAACTCCAGGAAGATGTTACTTTTCCAAATAATATTAGCTTATAAAAGACAATCTTAAGTTGAGAAAAGATGAGTATAAAACTCAAGAGTTATTTTTTAACTAGATGTATTAATTTTAGACAGACCACTGACTTTTTGCCCTAAAATCTGAGGAAATTAGCCCACTTCTCACTTCCTCTTTCTCATTTGACAGTTTTTGTTAGTTATTCTTTTGACATTGTCAAGGTTTATAATGTTCTGCTATGAAAATTGTAATAATTATTTAATCTGAAGTATTAAATGCTCCTTAGTAATTTAGTGAATCCAGTGTCACCACCATTCTTTTTTGTTTGTTTTGAAATTTTTAGTAGAGTAATTTTTCAAGAAGAGCTCCTGGGGTACTCTGCTCTCTGATTTTCTGCAAGTTTGATTAACATCTGTATTGCCTTCATACTTAAAAGGCAACTTAGAAGAATGTGAAATTACTGGGTCTCATTTTTTTGTCCCCTTGACTTTGAGACATCACATGACTGTCTTCTGTTATTGCATGCTACTGTGAGTGATGGTATCGACTTGATCTTTAACCCTTGTGCATGGTTACATTTCTTTTCTCCTTGAATATCCTTCTGATCTTTCCTCGTCCTTGAGATTTAGTAACAACATATATTTGGGAATTGATTTTTCTGGATCACTATTTTGCCTTTTTTTTTGTGGCACATAGTGTGTCTTTTAAAACATTTACTAGAAAAACTTTATGAATGCTCTGTGAGATTGGTGTACCCTTTTGACTGAAAAATTCAAGTATAGATTTCAAAAGAGATTTTGTTTCATTATATTTTAAATTTTGGTCCGTTTCATTTGCTGAATTAACTCCTTCTGGATACTGATTGTGCATATGTGAGATATCTTTCAGATATTTTCTATAAAATCCATTTTTAATTATTTTCCATTTTGTTTTGAGTGATTTTCTCCAGCTTCTCTTTGGTATCCCTGACTGTTCAGCTCATATTTATTCTGTTCATCGTTGCTTCTCTTGTAGCTTTTATCTTTGTAAAGAACCACCCCTAATTTTTATTTCTGGTTTATTTCAGGAGTTCTTACTGCTCACTTTTTATCGCTCCTTGTTGTTTATATTGTTTCTTTATATTGTCTCTTTATATTTTCTTGTTTTTTTTTTTAAGAACTCATGTGGTCTACAAATTATTTAAAACTTAAATAAATAAAATCTTAAAAAAGTTTACTCCTTTAGCAACTTCAAAAATACAATGCAGTATTATTAACTATTATAGCTACACATTACATGCTAAGGACTTATTTATATTATAACTGGAAGCTTGTACCTTTTGACCACTTTAATAACCTATTTTGCCTGTTTCCCACCCTCCGCCTCTGGCAACCACCAATCTGTTCTCTATAACTATGAGTTCTGGGTTGTTTTGTTTTGTTTTTGTTGTTGTTGTTGTTGTTTTTAGATTCCCAATATAAATGAGATCAGAACATTTTTGCCTTTCTCTGCCTGACTTATTTCACTTAGCATAATGCCCTCAAAGTTCATCCATGTTCTCACAAATAGCAGGAGTTCCTCCTTTTTATGGCTGAATAATATTCCATTGTCTCTAAATATACATCTTTTATCTACTCATTGGTGGACACTTAGATTGTTTCTGTGCCTTGGCTATGGTAATCAATGCTGCAATAAACATGTGGGTGGATACTTCTTTTTGAGATACTGATTTTGTTTCCTTTGGATAATTTCCTATAGGTAAAAGTCTAGATAATATGGTAACTCTATTTTTAATTTTTTGATACTGTTTTCCATAATGTCTGTACTGATTTATAGCCAGTAACAGTACACAAGGGTTCTCTTATTGTCTACATCCTCACCAGCACTTATTTCATGTCTTTTTGATAATAGTCATTCTAACAGATTGGAGGTGACATCTCATTGTGGCTTTGATCTGCATTTCCCTGATGTTGAGCACCTTTCTACCTATCTGTTGGCCATTTGTATATATTTTTTGGAAAAGTATCTATTTGGATCGTCTGCCTATCTTTTAACTGAATAGTTTAGTTTCTTTCCTCACATATATAAATTTTATCCATCTCTTATGTCCAGTTAGTCAGCTTTTGCCACAGTAATGCTGCATGACAAACAAACTCCACATCTCCACAGTTTATAGTAGCAGACCTGTATTCTCATCCCTGTATGTACAGGCTGACTGTAGTCTGGCTGATCTAGGCTGGGCTCAGCTGAGCAGTTCTGTTTCAGGCCAAGGGTAAGCTGGGTTTGCTTCTGGGTTTGCACTGGCTTAGAGCTGCTCCATGTCTCTTATCATGCCGGGTCTAATAACAGCCTGAAAACAGCACAAGTGTATAAGCAAGCATTCTTTTTTTTTTTTTTCTTTTAAAGATTTTATTTATTTATTTGACAGAGAGAGAGAGGGAACACAAGCAGGGGGAGTGGGAGAGGGAGAAGCAGGCTTCCCACAGAGCAGGGAGCCCAGTGCGGGGCTCGATCCCAGGACCCCGGGACCATGACCCGAGCCGAAGGCAGACGCTTAACAGCTGAGCCACCCAGGCGCCCCAAGCAAGCATTCTTAAAGCCTCTAATAATGTCACATCTTACCAACATCTCCTTGGCCAAAGAAAGTCATGTGGTCAGGTCTAACTTTACTAAAACAATATATTTTATTATACATTAAAGTAATGAATAATTTTTTGTGGGAGGGTAGAGTAGAGTCTAATTATAGAACAACAATCCAAAATACCATACCATCTTATCTATGGTTCTCTCAGCAAGAAACACTGTCTTTTGGTTCTAAATTTTCATGGAACTCTATTTGTGCATAGCACTTTTTCTTGGTACTATTAAAGCAGTCACTCTTTAAAGCAGAAAATGACTCCTTGTCTTTAAGAGACAAGGCTATGTGGGGCGCCTGGGTGGCTCAGTCGGTTAAGCGCCTGCCTTCGGCTAGGGTCATGATCCCAGGGTCCTGGGATTGAGTCCTGCATCGGGCTCCCTGCTCTGCGGGGAGCCTGCTTCTCCCTCTCCTCCCCACTTGTGCTCTCTCTCACTATTTCTGTCTCTGTCTCTGTCTCTCTCTCAAATAAATAAAATCTAGAAAAAAAAAAAAAAGACTATGTGTTCTCCAGTGGAGCAGATTCAAGTGTAGTAAAAATGCTTTCATTTAAACCTTCTCTAAGTACATTCTTGAAATAAAAAGACATTCTGTGTACAATTATAACATATTTGTAGATATATCCTTGTAAAAATTCACAGAGATGTTTTCTTTTTATATTCGATTACTTAACATTGGCTGAGACACTGTTTGAGCTTTATATTTAAGGCAATCAGGTCAAAATGCATTGAAGTTCACTCTGAAAGGAGCATGGGTAGTCCTTAGCCAAAGAATTCATTTTCTCTGTTTAGAAAATTCCCTTCTAAACAGGTAATTAAGATATTTCGGGGGAGATTTTTTCCCTAGTTAAACATACTTTCTGAAACAGCTTTATGAGGCAGAAAACTTTCTATTTTTGTATGAAGGTAGTTTCTAAAGTAAATAATTTATTGCATAAATTATAAAAAGTTGACCTTATGCAAAGGAATAATGGCATTGAAAAAAGATTTGTTTTATTTTTTTCTTTTTTTAAAATAAAATATGCATGAAGCTATGTGATTTACGCTACTTCCAGAAAAAATGATATATTTGCTTGCTTTAATAAGAAGCCAAATGAAATAAACTGTTATGAGAAATATAGTGTAGTAATACATTTTATCCACCTTGGTTAGTGCAGTAGAATAAAGGTGACAAAATGTATTTTCTTTGGATAACCTGAAACACTGCCCTTTTGAAAAACCTGTTTGTTCTGGTGAGAGCTATATACTTGTACGTTGTCCCTGAAGACCTGAGGAAGAGTGTGGATAGAAAGTTTTTCTGTATAATGGGGTAAGTGGGAATTCCAACAAAGAGGAAAAATGCAGAAGCTGAAGGACAGAGCAGATGGTCAGCAAAAAACAGATCACTCAAAGGGGTCGTGAAGTAGCACCGCTATTTGGATGGTTCCTAAGGCAGAGCATCACATTTAAACCCCATCAAGCCATGATCAGATTAACTGACAAAGTTGACTAGAATAGAGACTTATAAGAATAGAATGAATTCATATTTTATCATCTTAAACTTAAAAAAAAACATAAGGTGTATTTATTTGTCAATGTTTCGATGCTAGGCAAGGCTTTTCCTTTGAGAATGGACCCAGGTTTAGAATTCAGAATCCTTTTTTCTTGCTCTCTAGGCTACAATGAATATATATCTTTTATTTCTTCTTTCTGTACAAAGTATAGCACACTGGTCTGAACCTTGCTTTTTGCATTTACTATATCTTGGAGATCATTCATATCAGTACACAGAGGGCTGCTTTGTCCTTTTTATAGTTCCATAATATTCCATTGAATGGCTGTGTCATTATATTGGGTATGTGGACTCTTTCTAATTTTTTGCTATAGTAAATGATACTATGTGAATAATGATCTTAGAAATATATCATTTTGCATATGTACAGTTATATATGTATAGGAGTGGATTTGGTGGATCACAGGGCAAAAGCATTTGTAATTTGTATAGCTGCTGCTGGTTTGCTCTCAGTATTATAACTGTTTACACTTCACCAGCAGTGTTATTAGAGTGTTCTGGGGGCATTTGCTGAGAGAGTATATTATCAGACTTAAATTTTGTCAGTCTGAGAGGTGAAAAATTTCAATGTGGTTTTAATGTGCATTTTTCTTATTAGGAAAGGAAGTATGCATAATGGTTAAGAACACTGGCCTGGGAGCCCAGATACTCGGGGTTAAATGCAGGCTCCACCATTCATCAGTTTTCTTCACTTCTTGGTGCTTCCATTTCCTGTGCATGTACTACAGACAATACTACCTCAGAGGGTTGCTTTAATAATGAATTATGTTGGGGCACCTGGGTGGCCCAGTCGGTTAAGCGTGGGACTCTTGATTCCGGCTCCTGGTCATGATCTCAGGGTTGTGGGATTAAGTTGGGCTTCCTGCTCAGCAGTGAGTTTGCTTGAGATTCTTTCCCTCTGCTCCTCCCCCCATGCTTGCGTGCCCACTCTCTCTCTCCAAAATTAAATAAATGAATCTTTAAAATAACGAGATATGTTAACATATGCAAAGAGCTAGACTAGTTTCTGACACAGAGTGTTTTGGCTATTATTGTAGTTATTGTTAGTGGAGTTGAAGATCTCTTCAACTTCTATTTTTTCCCTATCACTTTTCTGTTACTTGTTGATCTTTCTCTTAAAAGTTTCTATGAGCGCTTAATATGTTAAGATTAGTTCTTTATATATAATCTGCAAATATCTTTGCAAGTCTGTTGCTTGTCTTTTATTTCTGCCTATATTTTGTCATGCACACTTTTGACATTTATGTAAGTCAAATTTATCCGTCTTTTCTTTAATGGTTTTAGGATTTTGATTCATAGTTAGTGAAGCCTTTCCCACTTTAAGTTTTTAAGGCAATTCCCCATGATATTTTTCTCTAGTACTTTTATGGTTCATTTTTTACGTTTGAATCCTTAATCTATTTGGAATTTATGCTGGTATATGGCTACAGAAAATATTTTAATTTGCTTCTATCAATGATCTTTTCCCAAGTGCTGATTCATTTTCCAGGAGTAACGACAACAATTCTTTTCACATACAGAGTGTGGTTTATGTAATAGAATGAAAATTGCAAAATCACAATAGCCAGGGTTGATAGGCACTCATAGGTTTGAGAAGAAAACTCTTGCAATCTCTGCCTTCCTTTTGTAGTAGTGGATAAGGATATACATCATGTCTCAGGGTCAGGGAAAAGAATGCTTTGCACGTGAGGTAAACAAACACATAACACCAGGGCCACCTTATCTGGCTCACCTCCCAAACCAAAAGGAGCCTCGAACTGATACTTCCAAATGCTGGCCTTTCTTGCAAACTTTCTTTGGT
Organism: Mirounga leonina; assembly: GCF_011800145.1. Lineage (NCBI taxonomy): Eukaryota > Metazoa > Chordata > Mammalia > Carnivora > Phocidae > Mirounga > Mirounga leonina. Next base: position 22,337,414 of record NW_023270415.1, on the reverse strand, counting down.
AAAACAACTTCTTTCCTTTCCTAAATGCTTCTGACTTTGGATCTTCCTTTGACATACCTCATCGTGATGGTGGGGTTTGGAAGCTTTGCGTGGAAGGGAATGAAGATTCCCCTTCTTCACTCTCTCTGTTTTCATACGAAATGATCAAAATGGGAATGGGGAAGGGATAATGAAGCTGGCTGTGCCAAAGAGCTCTGCTTGTCTGGTTTCTAAGGCATCCGAGGGGCCAGGATTTCAGTAAGGAGCTGGCTGGCTTCGCCAAGCTGGCTGTAGCTGCGGCAGCACCCACCAAAGTCTGTTCGAGCAAAAGTGATGGAACGCAGAGGGTGGCAGTCTGTGCTGCTTGCGAAAGCAGTCCTAACTTTCACAGTCTTTTTGGATGCCAAGCAGAGAGCATGGCTTCTCCTATGTGAGTGGTCACCCCGAGAGTCACCCATTCCTGTCCCTTGTCACCATGGGATGAAAGATGAAGAAATTTAATAGAAGTATTTTTGTTGGTGTTGTTACTCCTTTTTTTTTTTTTTAAAGATTTTATTTATTTATTTGTGAGAGAGAGAATGAGAGAGAGCACATGAGAGGGGGGAGGGTCAGAGGGAGAAGCAGACTCCCTGCCGAGCAGGGAGCCCGACGCGGGACTCGATCCCGGGACTCCAGGATCATGACCTGAGCCGAAGGCAGTCGCTTAACCAACTGAGCCACCCAGGCGCCCCACGGTGTTGTTACTCCTAACTACAAGGTCTGCTTATTAATGAGGACTTACCCCGCAGGCAACATAGAGAAACATGTCACAGTATTCTCTAGTCATTCTGCGTATTTCATTGAGCCAGCAGTTCTCACCCTTGACTCTAGATCAGATCACCTCAGGCATTTGGCCTAGCTCCAGACCTAATGATTCTGATATGCTGCCAAGGTTGAGAACCAGTGCATTAATCTTCATTTATTTTACTTTCGTGGGATGTATCATAGTGGAAGACAAAAATCCAGGTTTCTTAAAGTGCGGTCTTTGGTCCCCCTGTGTCAGAACCAGCTCCACTGTTATAATGAAGACCTGGGGACTCCAACTCAGGTTTACTAAAGGAGGATCTCTGGAGAGGGAGACCAGAAGTCTGCATTAATAAGCTTCTCGGGTTGATTCTGATGTACAGTAATGTTTGAGAACTGACATGAGAGTAAGTCCTGGAATATTTGAAGCTAGCAAAATCCAGTGAACTTTATGATTGTGAAGATAAAGAAAAAATTTTGTATCTCTCTCTGTGAATACATTTTAGAAGATCTTCCTTTATAACAGATTCAAAAATATATGTAATCTTAACTATGTGAAAATACCCATCAAGAAGAGAATAATGGAATGTTCATTGTGTGGTTTGTAAAGAAATTGATAGCCATCTTAAAATGGGACTGGAAAAATCTAAAGGGTGTACCCGTATTATGCATATTTTATGATTCACTTGATTTGCAAATTTGAAAGTTTTTCTTGATGACTTTAAGCTCATTTACAATTAAATGTAAGCTATACAGGCCTGGAAATCATTCTATAATTAATTCAGTTAGTGATTCTATTTCTTTTTTTTTTTTTTAAAGATTTTATTTATTTATTTGAGACAGAGAGAATGAGAGACAGAGAGCATGAGAGGGAGGAGGGTCAGAGGGAGAAGCAGACTCCCTGCCGAGCAGGGAGCCCGATGCGGGACTCGATCCCGGGACTCCAGGATCATGACCTGAGCCAAAGGCAGTCGCTTAACCAACTGAGCCACCCAGGCGCCCGATTCTATTTCTATAGTGTTACATTTAAAAAACTTTTTTTTAAGTAGGCTCCATGCCCAGTGTGGAGCCCAACGTGGGGCTTGAACTCACAACCCTGAGATCAAGACCTGAGCTGAGATCAAGCGTTGGACACTTAACTGACAGGTGCCCCACATTTTTAAGTTTTAAATTAAAATTTTTAAAAGTTACAGCAAATGGAAACCTGATCTGTACTATTTTTCTCTCAACCAGAAAGAGAGGCACAGCAAAGCAAGTGCATGAACACATTTAACTCCTAAAAGATAATTTCATAAAAAGTAACATAAATGAAAACACTTATTTAAACCAAGAAGTGATCATGTTACCCATAAAAACTATTGCTATAATTTAAGTGTCTTTCATTCTAAGGAGTAGCTAATACTGGAATATCCAACAATGGAGGCATCGCTGAGATGTGAGACCACCAATGGGACCTCTACTCACTGGTAGTTAAGTACATGGGCTTGGAATTAGAGACAATGGGAGACCAGATTTTGCTGTTTTGTGGGGACATTGGGTGCATTATTAACCTTTAAAGTTAGCAATCATTTGTTATAGAAGTAGTATTTCTAGTATCAGCTTAGCACCAAAGTCTGTATAATGTATATGAATATATTTATCCCAACGGTGGTCATTGTATTAGGGTTTTCCAGAGAAACAAAACCAAAACCAGTGGGATGGATATTTATCTTTATTTTGAGGAACTGGCTCACATGCCTGTAGAGCCTGAGAAGTCTCACAATATGATCTGTTGTCTGTAAAGTGGAGAAAGCCTGTGGCGTAATTCAGTCTGAAGTCCTGAATCTGAAGGCCCATAAACCAGGGGAGCTGATGGTGTAAATCCCAGTCTGAGGGCAGGAGAAGATGAGATGAGATGTCCCAGCTCAGCAGTAGGGCAGGAATAAAGAGCCAAGTTCTTTCCTCCTACCTTTTGTTCTCTTCAGGTCCTCAATGAATGAAATGATGCCCACCCACTTGGGAAGCACAATCTGCTTTACTGAGTCCACTCTTTTGAATGCTAATCTCCTCTAGAAACACATTCAGAGACACACCCAGCAATAATGTATAGCGTGGTGCTCTGCGGCCAGGCAGGTTCACACATGGAATCAATTATCACAGCATCAAGGATCACTTTGTGAAAGAGTGTGTTTCTGTATTCAAAGTATGTAGACCTCAAGGATAGATCTACATTCTGGCCTTCCCATATTTATTTTGGGAGTGCTGAAGTCAGTCTCTTCTACTTTGAATACTATCTATTTACACTGTTTAACTGTCTTTAGATTTATTACGTATTTAATGAAAAGCTACTGTAGGCCAAGGCACTGTGCTAGTCACTGCGTAAACGAATAGAGCTCCTGACTTCAAGGAGCATAAATATGCTCTTGTTGGAAAGAAATGTATATATAGAAGCAATTATAATTCAATATCAGAAGTGATACAATGAAGGTAATGACTGACTAACAAGTTTATTACCAAAAAAAAAAAAAAAAAATGCTTGTTTTCATGGGGGCTGTGTGCAGAATCCACCATTCAGTTATAATAAAAATGCCCCATACCCTTGAGGAGCTAGTGATAAGATATACTCCGCTAAATAAAGGCAAGTGGATAAGGTTAACCAGATGCTTTTAGTAAGAGGCAAGATTGTGGATGAGCTCTTGACTAGGGGTTTAGAAGCTGGTTTGAGTTACACAGATCTCTTTATCTCCATGCTTCAGTCTTCTTACCTGTCAAGTGTTAAATTCTAAGTCATAATCTATGATTTTATCAAATGACTAGTATTGCCAGATAAAATATAGGATGTCCTTTACGTTTTAATTTCAGACAAACAATGAATAAATTTTTTTGGTATAAGTATGTCCCAAATGTTTCATGGAATATACTTATATGAAAAATTATTCTGAAATTAAAATTTAACTGGGCATCCTATATTTTTATTTGCTAACTCTGGCAACCCCACACATGACACCAAGGGAATTCGAATGACTAAATTCTAACCCTGGCAGTATGGGTGATGAGAACTGGAAAGACAGGTAGTTTCTTCCCCTGTAAAAGTAATATGTGGAGCACAGGAAAAATAATAAGAAAGAAAACTATCTGAAAACCAGGGCTCAAGTAAGATGGACACAGAACAGGAAGTAATCACACAGCTTGCAGATCTGTCATGCCAGTGTTCATCAAATTCTTTTTGTATCATCGGGTCTAATGGACTATCAGAGAGGGAGAGAAATAATCTGGTATTGCATTATGTGAAGGTCCCAATGATTAAAGTTGTTTGAGAGATATACTTTTAGGGGCCCCTGGGTGGCTCAGTTGGTTAAGTGGCCGACTCTTGATTTCAGCTCAGGTTATGATCTTGGGGTCATGAGATCGAGCCCGGTGTCAGACTCCATGCTCAGCGCGGAGTCTGCTTCAGATTTGCTCTCCCTCTCCCTCTGCCCCTCCCCCAGCACTCTCTAAATAAATAAATAAATAAAATCTTTAAAAAAGAGATATACTTTTTAAAAATTTTATTTTCTTGGGTTCAGATTCAACAAATATTTATCAAGCACTTAATATCTATCAGATAGCATACTAGGTACTTTGAAATGCATATCTCATGAAATGGAGGATGGGGTTAGTAGGTCCTAGAATCGAAAGCTTTGTGGAGTCTGAAAACGTATAGTATAAGAGAGACAAGGTGCAGAGCTTGTTGTCGTTCTGGTTGCACACATCTCCAAAATATTTGCACGGTTCATCATCCCTTGAGCCTGGGAATTATGAGAAGGACTTCCATAGCTAAAAGGGTTAAGGATACAATATTTGCCATTTCCAGAACAACTGAATTACAGCCTGGATTTTTAAAAACCATATGGAGCTAGCTCTCTGGTGCTCTGCTCTTGGATCATTATCTTGACTTTGTGTAGCTGCGGCACCCAGGATTGCTACCGGTAGCGATTCAGTGTCCATTTTCCCCACAGAGCAGGCTTCTTTTACTGTAAAGTCCCAAGTTGTTTTAGCATCCAGCATGCATGAGCTAAGAGTTTTCCTGCTTTTCTTTACATAGATGTAGTATAAAATATGGCCTGGTTTATGCTTTCAATCATCTAAATTTGTCCAGGCATGATGGAGGATGCCATACAATTTTCTTTTGGTAGTTAGAGCTTTACTGACATAATTGCAGCCCAATCACATTTCTAAGATAACTAGTACAATATGTACATATTTAATTCAAAGTTTCCTGGAGGCTTTCAGGCAAATAATGACCATGTTTTAAGTCATCTCAAAAAACAGAGACTCAAAAGTGAAAGCGCTTTTTCATCATCTGGGCAAGGTTGCTGTAGGCAAATGTGTTTATTCCTTCAGCTTTTGACATTTTCCTCACACAAGAACCCTGGTTTTCCTTTTATCCCAACATTGCTTCTTATTCTGCATCATTCTCTTCTTCTGTCCCACCACCCAAGTTTAATATACCATATTATTGTTTTAAAGTCATATCAAGTAACTTGTAGGTTAATATGAAAAGTTTATTCTAGTATGCTAATAAAAGTTAATGGCTGGATGAGTTATTATGCCAGATGACATATTTACCTTTTAATGGTGACCTTTTAGGTCTTGACACCAAGTTGAGGCCAAGGCGGGAATGTAAGCATAAACTGGGATGGGCAGAGATTCAGGGGGAGATCATTTTTTGCACAGGATCTCTTAGCCTCAACAAATCACATCACTAGAACTCTTTATCCGGTCCAAGTTTGGGGATGACGAAAATGTAAAGATTATGAATGTTCAGCTGAGACGAGGAGCTCATGTTGTTTTTCAAGGTCTTTTTATAGTATAGAAAATAAAGTCATGATGAAACTGCCTGTGTGTATGTGTGTACGTGTAAATAAAAATGTGTATGCTGTAATGAAGTGGTAATAAAGTGCAGAATATAGACTATTTCTTCTCATTTGGATTTATATGGACAAAGCAGTGCCTGCAGCAAAGTGGAAAGGGGAGAGAGCGTTTTGAGGAGGGGATGCGAAATCCACAGGAATCATTCTGGAGATTCCACAAGAACCCATCTCCTAGCTTTGAGGTGTAGTAGCTTCTGACAGTGGTAGAAGTTGTAAGCCAAGTCTGGTTTCTATTTTCCTCATACATGGAGGTCAGTCTTTCATATTAGGTTGTTTTTATGCATATTTGTCCTCTGGCAACATGTCTGATTTTTTTTTAAGGTGGTTGCAATGAATTAGACAAGTGTATTAATATGATATTCTCACACATTTATCTTCCGACCTCTCCCCAGAAGGTCGCACTCATACATTCAGATGGCTTTCTGGACAACCCTTGTACATAGAACATGGAGATTTGCTCATTCAACATGCCTGAAACTGACCTTATTGTGTATTTCTGTTACATGCCCATTCCATTGTGGGAGTCATCTTTTACTGCCACCTGCGAGCCCTCATTTTTAATTCAGTCAATCAAATTCTGTCAATTTTACTTTCACAGTGACTCTTAATCTGCTGTCAAGTCCATCCCCGTTACCACCACTCTAGTTCAATGAATTTGCTCCTTAAATTTCCTTGACTGGATTATTTCAGTAACTGACAATTTATCCATCTATCTCCATTCTTGCCCCTTTCATATCTATCTGCAATATGCAGTCAGAATAACCTATCTAAAGGCAATTTTACTAAACTACAGAAAAAAATCCCAAGATCCTTGGCAAAGGAAGCTCTCCATGGACTGACCATCTCAACCTCTCTGCTACATCTCAGCCCATTTCTTACTCCATACTTTATTTTCCAGATTGAGTGAGCTGCCACATTTAGAAATCTGTTATAGTCACATTACACTGTATTTAAACAATCTCTTGAGCTTTCTATAGCTTTCAACTAACTCCTAATCCTGCAAACAAGCAAATAAACAAGCAAGCAAAAATTCTCTGGTCTCCCAGTGGGCAGTGACAGAATCTTATTCATTTTCTTGTGCTCAGTATAGCATAATGGCTTTGAGCAGGCTCTGGAATCAGACTGCCTTCAATTCTAGCTCTATCATTTTGTAATGAACGATCTCTAGTGAGTTACAAGAGCTTCTGTACCTCAGTTTCTGCATTTGTAAGTTAGGAAAAATAGCACCTATTTTGCAGGGTTGTTATGAGGCATAATGTCAGCTTTAGGACATTCAGTGTCTGGCAGAGAGTAGGCAACCCACTGTTATATATTATCATAGAGAATGTATTCAATATCTTATAAAACTGAGGGTGTTTAAAGAGAATTCATTGCAGGGGAAAGACCAGCTAGATTTGCTGAGAGTCTTACTCTAATGGTAAGTCTTTTGGAAGTTGAATTAGACCATATGTGCTGGTGGGTGTTATTTAGAGTATGAGGAAAATCCCTGGGCAGAGGGTCTTCAGCCTCATACCCCACAGCTACATCCTGGTTGAAATTGTATTCCGGTATCCTTGAGGGCCAACACATTCTGTGTAGATTCTGCTTTTCTTTCCAGAGGGGACAGAAGACATACTGTCTTTGTCTACATTAAACTTGTCCAAACAACAACCTGGCTCCTGTTTGGGAGGATAATGGATGCTTTCATCAGAAGGATGCTTCTGGTTCACAGCTCAACAATGGCATAAAGATGATGGACATTTTGAGTCTAATGAATGATCATTCTTTTTGGACATATTTTTCCGGCTCTTCTCATGACCCCAATGTAGTCTCTGATGACTGACTCAAGTGACCTTCCGAGTTCTATCACTACCTTTCTACCATAAACATGGATTATATATGCTTTAACAGACACAGAGATTGATTGCCCAGTGGTAGAAGAGGTCTTCCCTGACATCTTGTATGGTCTCTGGAGCTCTTCTCTGCTCACATGTGAAGAGAGATCCTGAGAGTGCTCCTGAATTGAGCCTCTCCAGCCATGTGGTCTGGTAGACAGAGTATGGTTTGGTAGCTAATGCTCATAAACATTATATTCACTGAATTGTCAATGTTCTTAGAATGAATATAGAGGTGTTTTGCTATGCAGAAGGCCCCCAACTTATGATAGTTTGACTTGGTTTTTTTTTTTTTTACTTCATAATGATATGAAAGCAATATGTATTAAGTAGAAACCATAATTTGAATTTTGAATTTTGATCTTTTCCCAGGCTAGCAATATGTGGTAGATACTCTCTTGTGATGCTGGGCAGTAGTAGTGAGCTGAGGCTCCCGATCAGCCATGCAATCTTGCGGGTATACAACTGATAAGCTTCCAACCATTCTGTACCCATACAACCATGCTGTCTTCCACTTTCAGTACAGTAGTCAATAAATTATGTGAGATATTCAAAACTTCATTACAAGTGTTTGAGGTAGGCTAGGCCAAGCTATGATGCTTGGTAGGTTAGGTATATTGAATGCATTTTTGACTTACAATATTTTCAATTTACAATGGATTTATAGGGAAGTAATCCCATCCTAAGGTGAGGAAGATCTGTACTCTTCTTCCTTTTTTACCCACTACTTCTCAGTTGTTATGAAAACATTAGCCTCAGAATGATTCTGAGACCAGGATGATCGCAATAGTAAAAGGAAAAGTTTGGAAGTAACTCTGTTCTAAATACAAGAATATTTTGGTGCCAGTATCCAATGGCTCCTTCATGGGCAAGAGACTGTAATGTGATTAGATTTTAATTGGTGGCCCTTCTACTTCTTTTTTCTTTTTTTCTTTTGTAGACGGTTTACCATGCTGGAAAAAGTAAAAGAGGTAAACAATGTGGGATAGATATCAGATTTTCTGGCTCTTGCGAATTTAATCGACCAACAATAATTGGTGGTAATTGACTGATACAATTGGTTTCCCTGTGGTTCCCTGAAAAGACTGTGTGGTAAAAGATTTAAAGACAGAGGGTGAATTTGGGGGCCATTTTGAAGTTGCTGCAATTCTTTTAGGCCACTGAGGTACCATTTAGTAAATTAGTGTTTTGTTGATGAATTTTAGTTCCAGAGGTTAGTTCACAGAATAAGAGAAATTGGCTTAAAACATTGAAAAAATGCTGATATATTCTTTCTGTGGGTAACTGTAACTTCTAAATTACAGCAAGCTTAAGTATTTTAAATTAGAAACAGAATAATCTGTTTTCCTATGAATATTTAACACAGTTTGAGCTCTAACATTTCAGTTAGATATAAATAGAAATTACAACTCATAGTTAATTAAACAATTCAAAGATCCCTTCCTGTTTTACAATCTGTTTTTGGTATCAGGGTATAATCTGAGCGAATTAAGTGCAAAGACCCATAATACAATGATTTGCATAAGGCTGCCAACAAAAATAAACCTGGCTGTGATTAAGGCCGTGACAATGGTGTTAGCTCGGCTATACAGGCTCATGGAAGCATGCAGAACAAGAGCAATTAGATTCACAAACTGATTTATTACATAGGCTGCAGGTGTTGAGTTTTATGGGAATTGGGGATTATCAGACTTGCCTCTACATATTTCAGTTTAGTTATATGGCCTCTTCTTGAAAATCATTCACTGGAAACATTAAAAAAATAGACATAGTGTCTCAATTCATGAGTTGTTTTTTTTTTTTAAGTTAATTTAACTTAAACATGTAAAAATCTTGGTTTGAGTTTTAGCAATGTTTAGGGGTAATAATAATTCACTTCTCATCCATTACAGACCTTTACTTTTTAGAATCCATAATCCAGTGAACAAAGTGCCCACAATGCTTGTGGGACCATTGCTGGGATGATCTTCTGGTGGGGCATTCCCTCTCACAGTGGGAGTTGGGAGGAAACTGTAAGATACTGCCCACTCACCGGGGAGGGCCACTCATATTCACTAATTATTGAATTATGTTTGTCATTTTGATTGATTTTTTTTAAATAGACGACTTCTGAGAAGTTAATTAGGTTACAGAAGAAAAAAGAATCACCATAAGATGTTGCCTTAAAACTAAAATTAAGATGCTGATAGTTCCAATGTTCCTAGAACTAAACTTTATTGGGCCCCCAAAATAAATTTTGCATCAAATCAGAGCTACTGCCACAATTTGTTAGCTGTTATTTTTATTGTGGAAGAAAAAAAAAAAAACACCCTTGTAGTAGCCATACTATGGTAGTAATTTTGAAGATTTCAAGCATTTTATTGCAGAAAAGAATTATCTTTTATAGCAGTAAATTTTAGAGAACCACTAATGTTTATCTCTCTAATGTGTGTACTTTGCTTTTCTCAATTTCCTTTAAAAAAAAAAGTATAAATTTGCAAGGTCATCAGCCTTGAGTTAGTGGTTTGCCTAAGTATGTTCTGTATTGTGGTATCTTCCAGAAGCACAGAAAATATTCATAAACTACTTAGGAGTTTGCTATTGCTGTGTTTGTAAATACTCTATTGCTTTGGCCTTAAGAGATGGAGTGAACCTTACGCAAATTTCAAAACTTATGGTTCGATTTTTGTCTGTTAACTGGTTTAATGAATATTTTATTGAATTTGGCTTAAAAATATTCACATATGTGTTTCTCATGCTTAATTCTGTTATTTACAGGGTGTTTTCCTTCTACATATTTGAGATTATAAATGCTTGACTTAAAGCAGCTGCATATCCACTTCATTTCTAGCCCTTGGCATGGAAGACTTGCTCCAGGCCTTGTCTTCATTTACCTTTCACCAGATTGCAAATGTGCAGCATTTTTCTTGCACTTTTTGAAACCGAGCAAATTATTCACAAATGTTATATGGTGACTAAAGCTAATGGTCTACTTTTCTTAAAATTCTTTTGCCTCTGTGCTTTACTTGAAAGAATACTCATTTTGGCTAGGGTATACATTGCTGAGGCCATAAGAATAATTGGAATGAACAAGTAAAAAGAATTTTCTTAGTAACCAGTTATTGAATCTCCATTTAAAGAATACGGCATTGTTGTTACATTGTTGAAATTGCTTAAAATAACACATTGATTACATGAGGGAAAAGTTGTATAATCTAAAGAAATAAGCAAACTAGAACTCTGAAGTGAATTAACATTAAGGTGTAAAGCTTTTCTATAAGCTAAGAGCCAGCAGATTTTGTATTTTTGTTGTTGTCTTACAGTTTTGTTGTTTCTGAGGTTTGTTCGGATCTATGAAATGAAGCACTATCTAATTTCAGATCTACAAAGCCAAGCTTTGAAATTATGTGCAAAGCTATTCTGCCTCAATACTATCATTATAATTTATAATGAAACTTAAAAGAAGGGAAACCGGGGGTGCCTGGGTGGCTCAGTCGTTAAGTGTCTGCCTTCGGCTCAGGTCATGATCCCAGGGTGCTGGGATCGAGTCCCACATCGGGCTCCCTGCTCTGCGGGAAGCCTGCTTCTCCCTCTCCCACTCCCCCTGCTTGTGTTCCCTCTCTCGCTGTGTCTCTCTCTGTCAAATAAATAAAATCTTAAAAAAAAAAAAAAAAAAAGGAAGGGAAACTGAATTTTATTTTGAGATTTTCTGTAATTGGTCCAGTTCAGCTGTATGGAGACAAATAAACCTCTTGAAATCCACTACAGAAAGTTTCAACTGGAAAAATAAAATGTAGAAGATATCATGAAACCCACAATATTTAAAATGTTCCAAAAAATGAAACTACTTTTCTTCCCCCAGTGGGAGTAAAGTGATTTTTACATGCAGTATTGAATAAGAAGTATTGCAGAAAGCTCATAGGATGCAGTTGTCTACTAGTAGTTAATTCTTGTGGTCTTTTTGTGTAGTAAGAAAGGTACGAATTCCTCTGGACAGTTTTACTGTTTGTTTACCGCTGGCTGTGATATTACTATGTACTTGATAAACTGCACCAATATGATTCCAGGCCTCTGAGCTGTTACGAGTGTACCTCAGTCATAGGCGCAGAGTGGTGAGGAAAGGGTACGACTGGGTAGCAGAAGGGGTGCCGCTGTTCCTATAGAGCAGAGGGGCGGGCGTGTGTGTGTGCGCGTGCATGCGTGTGTTGGTGTACTGTCACACCCTTCGTTCTGCGGGCAGGGGGTGTCATCTGCTAAGGACTGATGATTCCTGCCCCTTCCTGCTGCTATCTCCTCTCCATATTCTTATTCCATTGAAAATAGGCTGTATGCATTGTTAGTCCATCAAGACGATTTTCAGAAATAACTGAACATAAAAGGTGGCGGGCGTGTTTTCTTAGCAGTTATTTAGCAGATCTGCGTTTGGACGCTCCACTCTCCGGGCCGTATGTGCTCCCATCACCCCTCCTTTGCCCATGGCTGCTACTGGCGCAAACCTCGTGGCAGATGCTATTCCTAAACCTAGACTCCCTCTTGGAATCCATTTTAGACATGACATTTCAATCAGCGACTGCCATGGATTGTAGTTGGCCCTTGAACTGAAACCTGTCTACCATTCTGCTTAGGAATCATAGTTCCTCCCAGGCCGATCCATCCAGAGGAAGCCAGGTCCAGTAGTTCCTTACCCCGCTGGATACTGGTTGGGATTAACTAGATGCTGGGTACATTCGGGTCAGCTTTGCTTCTTAAGTAGAAAGGCAAATTTTAATTTTAATATTTTAATATTTAATATTTAAAATAATTGCATAAATTGGCTCACTGTATTCAATAAGCTAAATAGTCAAGGAAAACCACGTACATCTCATAACTTCATCTACTGTTAGTAACCATCATGTAATTGAATTTGGGATTGCACCTGTTATTCTTACTTGTAGGGGCAGAAGGTGGCCATTCTTGTATATTATTTCACCAAGGCTGCCAGAACCAAGTGCCACAGACTGTGTGATTGAAACAACAGAAATTTATTTTCCCACAATTTTGGAGCCTGGATGTCTAAGATCAAATTGTCAGCAGGGTTGGTTTCTTCTGAGGCCGCTTTCCTTGGCTTGTAGGTGGCTGGCTTCTCCCCAAATCTTCACATGGTCTTCCCTCTGTGCCTGTGTTCTAATCTGTTGGTCTTATAAGGCCACCAATCATATTGGATTGGGGCCCTTCCATATGACCTCATTGAGCCTAATTACGTCTTTAAAAATCCTGTCTCCAAATACAGTCACACTTTGAAGTACTGGGCCTTAGGATTCCAGTATATGAAATTGGGGAGGTGGGGAGGGGATACAGTTCAGCCCGTAACAACCTGTTTTAGTCCCTGATTAAGGACCCTCTTCTCTTCAAGCCTTATCCATCAGAATGAAGAGTTCATTTCCTCCTGGTCCTGCAATAACTAGAGTTCAGCTTCCTCAAACAACTCTTCCTTTTTTCTCTTACTGCTTTTTTAAAAATTAAGAAGAGAACATAGTGACGTGCAGAAAGTAGTGACCCAGGAAGCAGAAGTCCTGGGTTCCAGCCCCACCACTGCCACTAATCAGCAGTAGAGTCTTGCAGAGGCCACTTGGCCACAGGTGCTTTATATTCTCTAGAAAATAAAGAGGTAGGACCAGATGACCAATTAGATTTTGCCTAATATTTGAGCTAGTATTTTGAGACTCTACCTAGTATTATTTTATTCACTCAATCATTTATTCACCAATTATTTGAGTGTCAGTAGCATGACCTACTTTATGTGCCCTGCCCCCCAAGAAGGCCCAGTGGTATCCAACTGAAGTAGCTCCTCACACATTTTAACTCCTCGTTCCCTTTTTTTTTTTTATGGTTTTATTTTAATTCCAGTAAACATACAGTGTTACATTGGTTTCAGGTGTACAATATAGCGATTCCACAATTCTATACATTACTCAGTGCTCATCGTGATAACTACGCTCCTTAATCCCCATCACCTGTGTCACCCACCCACCCCCACCTCCCCTCTAGGAACCATCAGTTTGTTCTCTATAACTAAGAGTCTGTTTCGTGGTTTCTCTCCCTCTCTCTTTTTTCCTTTGCTCCTTTGTTTTGTTTCTTAAATTTCACATATGATTCCCATTCCTTTTCTCTGTACCCTCCTTTCTGGTCAGTGCTTCTTTACAGCATGCAAATCACTTCTTCAGTGAAAAATTTTTATGTTTTCACAGGTTACAACCTTCTCTTCTAAATAGCTTTTCAAGTTGTGGATTCTTTTCCACTTAATCTTTGCTTCCAAAGCTATTTCCTAAAAATTTAAAAACTTTTTATTGTGATATTTAAAACATGTTTAAAAACATAATTACACAAGAGTTTCTCAAAGGTTTATCTTGTAAACTCCCTAAATCATACCCTTCTCTCATTTATTTAGTTCACTCTTGAATAACAGGGGTTTGGGCTGTGCAGGTTCACTCATATGTGGATTTTTTGGATAAATACAGTGTAGTACTATAAATGTATTTTCTCTTCCTTGTATTTTCTAAATAACATTTTCTTTACTTTACTGTAAGAATACAGTATAAAATACATATAACATACAAAATACATGTTAATCAACTGCTTATGTTATTAGTTAGGCTTCCAGTCAACAGTGGGCTATTAGAAGTTAAGTTTTGGGGAGACAAAAGTCATGTGGATTTTCGACTGCATGGGAGGGTGGGTATCTCTAAACCCCCGCATTGTTCAAGGATCAATTCCATACGATAAACAGTATACATATGCATATGTGTGTGTATATATATATTATGTCTCATATGTATATATATCAGCCCTTTAAATACTTTTTTCAAAGTAATTCTGTTTTCTGTAAATATTCTTATTGGCACCTCCAATATTCCCAACATTTATAATCAATCTTTTAAAGTATCTATTTCTAAACAACTAATTTTCTAATAACCTCATTGAAAATATAAACGATGAAAGCTTTTATGGTTCTGTTTACTGTGTAGAATAACATTAACACAACGCACCAATAAGGTTTAATTCTGAAATGGCTATTTCAACATTAGCTACCCCATGGTTACTTAATTAAGCAAATCAAGAAACCTTGTCGGTCCGTTTTAATGGTGGAGAATCATCTCCCTTCAGGAAGTCTTGTGGTCAGTGGGCAAAAATGGCAACCAGCTTCTCAAAAGTTGAAGGCATTATTATGTACTAAAGGTCACCCACAACTTCTATAATAGAGAGCCAGCTGTGTAAACTGCAAGATGTTGTCAAAAGGAAGTGCCAAGCAAAACTTTGGTGCTGTTTGCTGACTATGCTGAAGGGCAGAGAAGCTAAATTCTTGCCAGTAGTTTAGAAAATTGCTTAGAAAAGCGTAGCCTCTGGGAGCTGCTTATTCCCCAGGGCCTGGGATCCAGTCCTAGAGATCACACTTGGCCTAGCAGCTTGGTCCTCCAAATCTTTCTAATGACAAGGCCTGGATCCTGCAGGGTCAGGCTCAGGAAGAAGCTGGGCAGGCCGTGCTTCTAACTGGCCTACTTAAGCTGCCAGTTCTTAAAACCTGGAAGTAATTCTTTAGATGGGTTGGAATCAGCATCAACTATGATGTGGTTGCAGCATTGTCAACTGAAGTTGATTAAAATACATGTCGCTCACTATGACATTATAATGAAAATAACCCAATTTCCAAATGGTGTGCAAGTTTTTGCAGGCCTAGAGCAGGAGTTCTTTCATGGTTTAAAAATGTGTTCGTGCTCTGTATCACATGATCTGAAAGATTGCCATTAGCTCTAATTGCACAGAAGCAGTCAAACGGTGCTCATTATGCCCCATTTGTCTACCTGAGACTCTTTAAAAAGTCACACATGGGCCAGACCCGAGGAGCTTATAGTGTAGCTAAAGAGAAGAAATGGGCTTGTGTGAAACGGTTAGTGAGCAGAACAGTATTTAACCATGTCCTGTTGGTCCTCTATTTTGGTTTAAAAAAGCGTTTGTAGTGGTTATCACATAGTACAGTAATGAATAGCACAATATGAGAAAATATAAAGAAACTCAAGTGTAGAGAAACTAAGTATAGTGGTAAAATAAAACCACGAATAAAAGTAGTTAACAAAAATAAACATTCCAGAAAGTTCTAAAAGAGAGTAGCTCAAAAGGTAGGTGGAAAGTCAGAAAAGAATGACAAGCAAATGGATGTGGGTTTTCCCCTTTTTGTTCTGACCACCAGGAAGTTCAACTACAGGATTAATAGCACCCATCAGATAAAAACATACCAGTTGCTCAAGAGAAGCTGCTTTCCTGACCTGAGCACCCAGAGAATTCTCTCCAGCGCTTCTCCATAAAGGAGATATGACAGAAAATATCCTCAAACCATATCCTTCAGTAAAATGATATCAGACTTGACCTTGTTTCATATAAAGCCCTCCGCATAAGATAGGAGATAATCCTAAAACACAGTTTAGTCAATTTCTAATTAGAGGCAAGTATACACAGGATGGTTAAGGATTGTACATAGATCTGCTTTCACTCAAGAGTAAAATTGAGACCCCCTCAAAAATGTAGAGGGTGGCATAGTCTTCGGTTAATTCTTTTGTGAGTCTGGGCTTTTTTAATTGTCTTGTTAAAGCTGAAGTACAACATACAGGTAGTAAAGTGTGTTAAAATCAAATCTCAAGTGTATGGTTCAATGACTATTTACATCTGCATACATTTGTTTAAAGCCATCACTCAGATCAAGATTTAGGACAGCTCTAGCAACCCAGAAGTTCGCTCATTCTCCTTCCCAGTCACTACCCTTCACCGTTGACTTATAACACAATTGATTTGTTGTGCCTCTACATGAGCTTCATATAAATTAAATCATACAATATGTACTCTTTTGAATCTTGCTCAATGTAAATGTCCATGAGATTCATCCCCCCCTTTTTTGTATAGCAATTGTTCATTTTTTTCATTGCTATACAGTGTTCTATTATACAAGTACACCACACTTTGTCTTTTATCCCATTGATGTATATTGGAATATTGGGTTGTTTCCCATTTTTTTTTTTTTTTTTTGGTTATTGTGAATAAAACAGCTAAGAAAATCCTTGTGTGTGTGTGTCTTTTCCTGGACATATACACTCATTTCTTCCATGAATGGGATGGCTGATCATAGACCAAATGCGTGTTTAGATTTAAATGACACTGTTAGACTGCTTTTCAAAACCAGTATACATTTCCACCAGCAATGTCTGAGTTTTCCAATTGTTCTGCAGCTTCACTAATCCTTGCTATTGTTAATCTTTACAAATTTTAGCAATTCTGGTGGCATATAGTGGTATCTCATTATGATTTTAATTTGTATTTCCTTTATGATTTGAATACCTTTTCTTATGCCTGTTTGTCATTTGGTTAGCCTTTTTGTCCATTTTTAAAAATTGGATTGTCTTTTTGGGGAGGGTATGTGCTGTGGTGAGCGCTGTGAATTGTGTAAGATTGTTGAATCACAGACCTCTACCTCTGAAACAAATAATACATTATATGTTAAAAAAAAGAAGAAGATAGTGGGAAGGGAAAAATGAAGGGGGGGGAAATCAGAGGGGGAGACGGACCATGAGAGACTATGGACTCTGAGAAAAAAACTGAGGGTTCTAGAGGGGAGAGGGTGGGGGGATGGGTTAGCCGGGTGATGGGTATTAAAGAGGGCACGTATTGAATGGAGCACTGGGTGTTATATGCAAACAATGAATCATGGAACACTACATCAAAAAAAAATATTGAAGCAAACTTCCCAGTGTATAACTAAAGAATCGAACCAGTAGTATGTTTCTTTGAAATAAATTTTGTAGAAGAAATTTTTAAAAATAAATAAATAAATAAAAGAGGTTCTCCTCTGAAGAGTCTCTGAAAAAAAAAATTGGATTGTCTTTTTCTTGATCTTTTGCAGGAATTTTTTATATATTCTGAATATGAGTCCTTTGTTGGGTTTATGTATTAGAAGTACCTTGGCCCAGGCTACAACTAGCCTTTTTACTGTGTTAATGATGTTTTTAGATGAACAAAAGATCTTGAGCTTTTGATAGGAGTTGGGCATAAAAGAAAGGGTCACCAATGATATTCTCTGGTAAGAACCTGTAATACAGCATAATGTTATAGTAAAATGCTTAAATTATAGGTATAGGTAGAAAATAAGACCATGGAGAATAAGGTAGTAATTGTATGATAGCTAATACAAGAAAAGTCCAGATCTTTGTAGACGGTTTGGGCTCAAAGACTTAGAGAATGTTCACTGGGAAGGTTTTTGGAGATCATCTGCTTGAACTCCTCATTTTATAGATGAAAATGAAGCCTAAGGATGTTAAATAATGTGCAGGAATTAAATTAGACTTGATGTAGAAAGTGAAATCAGAGCTGCTTCTTAAAGAATATGGGAACTACACCTGGAAAGATTTTCTGTATTCGTCCTCCCTTCAAATAATCGACACATTATCCTAATAATACATTTGAATTTCTAAGATCATTTCCTGGAACTAATTTTTTTTTGAAAAGGAGGGAATTGGGAAAATGTGGTTACCACTGGCAAACCACCTAGTCGGTGTGTGATCGTGATGAAATCATTTAGCTTCTAGGAAACTCTTGCTGGGAATTTAAGGGACAATAATGAGTCATACCTCATTCCCCACTCCTGAACTTGGAACTACCTGAGAGGCGACATGGAGTCACACAGATGGATATGATATAAAATAGCAACTTTATTACCAATAAGGCTGACTTGGAAAGCGTGGGTGACTTGCTACACTTGGAGTCCCTAATATTTATAGTCTTTCTCCCCTTCCCTCAGCATGACTTTGAGATAGCCCCCATGAGGGAGAGTTTGGGTCTGCAGGGCAGATGTGTGTACTCAGAACCCCACCCTCGCATCCTTTAGAGACGGGGAGAAGGAGAGCCAGGCCTCCAGACCTCCTCTGAGAGCCAGGCCTGTGTTTGCATAACACTTTTTCCGCTTTTAGAGTTCCTACTCTGCCTCCACCATTGCAGTGGGAATTTCTCCAAGTCAGGCACGGTGCCTCAATACCAGGTCTGATAGCCTGGTAGGAAGTCTTAACCATGGCAGGCGTTAGGTACTTGCTGTGATGATTCGGCCCCACCCCTCAATCCAGGAAACCCGATACCACCACGATTCTCCCAAAGCCATTCTCACTAATTCAACTCTATTTCTGAGATCCTAATCTTTGGAGGGAGGGCAGGGACTTCACAGGTCTCTTTAAAAGTTGGCAAAAGCTGTGGACTCTTCTTTCAATAAAAGGCACATCAAACACAGTTTTCTATATTGTTGCCTAAGACTCATAAAAGCCCTAAACTCATCCACAGAGCCTTTAGGATGACTTTGGACATTAGTGAAAAACCCCCTATAATTGGATTAAGAGAATAACTCTGCAGGTTTTAATTTAAAACCCAGTACACTTTTAAATACAATATAAAGAAAAACAAAAACCATAATCTGCTTATCCAGGGCTAATTAAGAACTTGGGATGGCTGCTTCTAAAACCAGTGAATTCTTCCCCCACCCCCATGAGCTTACTCTTCTATTCCCTTGTACTTTTATTCTGTAAAATCTGTTCTCTTCTTGATTAAAAGTTCTTCCTACATGACTCAGAGAAATGAGAAAACTAGGGATTTGAAATTCTCAACCTACGACTTTTCTCCATTGCCAAGCTCTTTTAGAATTAACACATTATTCGTATTTATATAGATTTATTTTTGACACTCTAAAGGGAAAGGTTTCAAATATGAAAAAAACATTTTTATTAGTTGCACACATATGAAAAATCACAGTTTCGCTCATTGTGAAATATTTGATCATTTAAAAAATTTACATGATTCTTTGTTTGGATGAAAACATTTTGATGCTTTATGTAATACTGCTAAGTGTAAATTTGAAAAGCATTTTTCCGTCTACTTTTATGCACAAAAATAAATCCACAAAATGTAGTATATACCAACAGCAGTTTGGAGTAGAAATGTGTGTCAATCAATCAGATCCTCCCGCAATTTTTATCATTGGAATGCAGTCCCACCTGTAAATGACCGTGAGGCTGTTTAAGGGGTTTGGCAGACTCCGTTGAAGGCTGCTGAAAGGGGCACAGAGCTTTGCATATTGCTTACATGTGGCCTATGAAGAATTTCACAGGCATGGGTCCCAACCCAGCACCTGTTCCCTACCCTCTAGTGCTCCTGGGACAGGTCAGTCTGTAGCCAAGGCCTGCACTGTCAGCCAGCAAATGGAAAGAGGATGTGGTAAGATAGGCTTCTCAGGGTTGGTGTGACGGTGGGCAGTGGGATGATGCCTGGTGCTCGAAGATATAATACATCCCTGGGAGGTGTGATGATTTCCCAGGAGTCTTCAATCTGGTAGCAATGAAGAGTCAGTGTTTGCTACTGGACAGCAAAGCATGTAGGTCTTGTAAGGGCTTCTCATCAATGGGCAGACTAGACTGTCATGTGGTTACCTGGGAGAAGCTCTGGAGCACCAACAGGCAAGGCACCATCATCAGATGCTTTGTCTCTGTCTGGTCCAGTAGGACACATGGGCTGCTTTTTGAATGGTACATAATAATTCCCGCTACAGATGGCTTGGTATTGCTCCAGAATCCTAGGAGTCTATGCTGTGATTCTCCTGCTAAAGCCAGCCATACACTCCACATAGCATCTTTCTCCATCACGGATACCAGACGCTTTCCAGCTGGGCTGCCTGCATCACTCTCTCATTGCAAGGCACCATTCTAATGTTTCATGTCACCTGAGAAATGAATGAAGGCATTTGTGAAATATATGGTCTTCAAAACCTACAGAAGCCTAAGAAGGGTTCTGCTTCCTTCTGGGTGTTGGGATGAATATAACTCATCGTTTCCTTTGTAGAGGATTTCTCTGCATTACAGTTCACTGTACTGGCTGCAAAATGAAAGTATGAGATCTTGGCCAGGGATAAGGAAGTCATTGTACCCTTCCCATGTGCCTACCTTCCCAACCCACAGCAGGCAGATGACCCACAGGGATTTCAACCCCCATGCTTGGACCCACTTGGTGCCTAGATTGGGAGTTCCCTCATTACAAGAATCAAGGTGAGAGCAAACTCATGACCAATGGTAAAACCCAAGCATATAGCCAGTGCGTTGGTTCATTTGGTCCTCACAATCCCTCTTTGAGGTAGGTGATAAAAGAAATAGGTAACATTTGCCTGGCACTTTATAGTCAGCATGTGTTTTTTTTTTTTTCATTGACTAATTTGATACTTGTTTTCCTGTTCCTCATTCTTGTACAGTGCACACATCAGCAAAATTGATTCTTGGAATTTTCTGAACACAATATTCTGTTCTTAGGTCATCTTTTTCCACAGGACATGACAATTTGGAAATAAGAAAGTCCTTCCTCACCTTCATCTCCTAAAACTCTCCTGAGATAAGCATCAATCTTTTCCTTTTACCCATCAGGGATGGGTGGCTGTGGGTCATTGGTCTATATAGCAGGGGTTACCTGCCCCATTGCCTTCCTGGACCAGTGGAGTCGACCAGCTGACTGATATATGTGGCCCACGTATAATTCAGTAGCTGCCCCTGCATGTCTTTGAAAGACCCTGTGGAAGTCACAGAAATTTGGGGATTCTGTGGCTGAGACACTCTTCTCTTTTTTGATAAACTTGTGTGCCATGACACAAGGAAACAATTCATCCTCTCATTTTGTTCCTTATCCAGCCTTTTTTCCCTCAACCCTGGTCTAGTACCTCATCCTTGCTTAGCCAAACTCATTTTCTCAGCTTGAAGGAGAAACAAGAAGCAATCTTCCTGTTGTATTTGTGGGTCAATGTAAGGACACAATGAAGGAAAAGCTCTTGTTAACTTTGCATTTGGGCCCATTTTTATGCATTACATCACCACTTTCAGTTCTTGCCTTCTATCCTGTATGTTTGCATACCCAGGAAAATGCACACATACATACAGCATGGACACTACTGGGGATATGGTCATATTCTTCCCACATCCTGCTGGTTTTTCCCAGCTTTACCAGAGGCCACATAAAAAGTCTTTTTGTCTATTCTAAATATTTGCTGAAGACTAAAGGGGAAAGAATGTGAGTGAATTTTGCATATTTAAAAAAAACTGCTAAACATTAGAAAAAGTCTAAGCGTTTTTTCTGTTTCTTGACAATTCACAGAAGCTCAGTTTCTTTTTATTTCTTCTCCAGTGTTGTCAATCTTCTTGTGATTGATTCTAATCAAATTCTTTCCACCAACCCCCAAAAAACCCACACAGACTCAGACAGATACACACACATACACACACACATACACACACACAAATACACACATGGGCAAACACATGAACAGAGGACTTTGAAGTTTTAAACAGAATGAGATCAGGGTAGGGCTTGAGTGAGAAGATGGCATTTGAACAAAGTCTTGAAGAAGATGGGAGAGGGAGCTTTGTAGCTATCTGAGAGAAGAACATTCCAGGAAAAGGGGACAGCCAGGACAAAAGCCCTGAGACGGGAATGTTCAAGGCATGCTTTAGCAGCAGCAACTTTCTTCCTAAACAGAAAAGTTAGAGAAATCAAAGCAACGTCGGCTTAACTAGTTTTCAGGTAGGCCTGAGACTAAACCACCCACTAAAATATCTTGTCTTTTTTCTTTCTCTTCTTCTTTCTTCTTTTCCTTCTCCTGCTCCTCTCCCCTTCCTCCTCTTCCTCCTCCTCCTCCTTTTTTGTTCTCCATCAGAAGACAAATCCCATCCTACTGTAGTTATCCTGGCTCTATTTTCCCCTGTAGTAACCACTGATGATGCTGATCATTTTCAAGCCATTTGCAGGCCTGCCCAGCTGGATTAAGGGAAAGCAGGGGACAGAATATAACAGAGGACTCTAGTTGATCCACTTGCTTTGCAATTGTACATTAGGCTCATCCTGTCAAGGGAATTAGCCCAGTTTTGTAGGAACCAAGTATAGACCCCACAAGGCAAAGGCAGTATCATTTTTATTCCATACCATATATGACATCTTGCAGAGTCCTGGCATGTAGTAAGCACTCAGAAAATATTTTTTTGAAGGATTAGTGGATTGATTCTGAAAAAAATCAAGAAATAGGTTCTTGCAGTCAATGTAACACCCTACAAGTTATCATTATTCCCAGTATAATGTAGGAGATGGTGTCATAGATGCTCTTCTGTTCAATCAGTGACTTTTGCCTTAAAAATTGATGGCATGTAATGTATGGCGATTAACATAACAATAAAAAATTAGAATGAAAAAAATTGATGGCAACTGTGGCCAGCACGTTTCCTATTTTTTTAAAAAAATTGTTTATGCAAATGCAAATATATATTTTATACATTGCTACCTCATATGCATACAGAGTTTTAAATTAAAAAACTTTTAATGCCTAGCTATATTGTTTCTTATGTTCTTTACTTTGTATATGCTAGTAACTTCTATGAATTTTTTTTTTTTGCTCTCCTAGAGCAACAGAATAAAATCCATGCATTTTCTTTGTTCATTTGTGTATAATTTCTTTTTTTTTAAAGATTTTATTTATTTATTTGACAGAGAGATAGACAGAAGAGCACAAGCAGAGGGAGTGGCAGAGGGAGAGGGAGAAGCAGGCTCTGCACTGAGCAGGGAACCTGATGTGTGGCTCGATCCCAGGACCCTGAGATCATGACCTGAGCTGAAGGCAGACGCTTAACCATCTGAGCCACCCAGCCGCCCGTGTATAATTTCTTTTTTTATGTTCTTGTATTTAAAATATCCATTTAATGTCATAACATTACAATAGATATCTAACTTTGGGGTACCTGAGTGGCTCAGTCGCTTAAGCATCTGCCTTTGGCTTAGGTCATGATCCCAGTGTCCTGGGATCGAGTCCGGCATCAGGCTCCCTGCACAGCTCTGGAGAGCCTGCTTCTCCTCCCTGCTGCTCCCCCTGTTTGTTCCCTCTCTCTCTCTCTCTGTCAAATAAATAAATAAAATCTTAAAAAAAAAACCCAATAGATACCTAACTTGTTTCCTAACATTTACTTAAATCTAGTTTTAATACTAGAACTTCAAGAACTTTTCTGAATCAAGTTTTTGGCATTAGCTTTTGCAAGTTCATTCATCAGAGAAAAAGAAATCTTGTCTTGCCCATTGAAAAAGACCATTTTACCTCAAAGAAATTTCCCCAGACCTTCTAAAGCTAATATACACATAAAGGCAAAAGCTTCTCATTTGTATTGGGTAGATATACACAACTGATGTTTGTTTTAGAATACTCTCAACAGGTGGATATTTTGCTTAAAGATCTTTTTAAAATTGAAACTTAAACTGTCCCTTCTATTGATATTTTTTGGTGAATCAGGTATAATGTTTCAATTCCTTGGTGCTAAATCCATTGACATGCATTATTCGGAACTCCACAAGATTGAGAAATTAAGCTCAGGTTTGAAAACAAGAAAAGCATTCATGGGATTTTTACTTTTTGGCCGCAGATACCTGCATTTTTTTCACTTTGGAAGGTAAATAAATTGCTTAGAGGCTAATCTTAATCTCTCTAATTTTACAGACAAATCATTGGGATTTAGTTGAAATGGTTCAAGACAATGCATGTGTACAAGGGATTTAGCAGGTGAAGAGAATAAAAAACAGCATGTGCTCTCAGCCAAGTTACTGCTTTTGTACTGTTGTATAAAGGCAAACAAAGGTTCCTTGTTTGGCCCCATTTGGTATCCTGATAATCTCATGTCATATACAGAATAATCCCCATTTACATTTTTTACACATCTGTAAATGAACATTTTAATAATGATGTCTTTTCTGTTGATTAGAACTGTCATGATTAAATGGCTTTGGGTTTTCTTAGCCTGGGAATGTACAAGATTAGACAGGAATTACAAACAAAATTAAGGAAACTTTAATAATACCTATGGATAAACTTAGGAGTAAAGCACCAGGGTTTTTTCTTTCTTTCTTTCTTTTTTTTTTTTTTTTTTGAGAGTGAAAGAAATGAGAATAAGATGAGGAAATGAAAAATGTAAGTGACTGCATATAATTCTTGAAATACCAGGGATTATAAAGAATCAGAGATTTAGAAAAATAGGGTAAAAATAATTCTCTTCCAGTTCATTGTTTCCCATCTCTTCAGACTGTTTGTGGAAAATTCAGACCATTTACACAATAAACATTTTACATAGAAATAATTTTTGTCCACCCACATAGCTCCCTGACAGGTATTAATGGAAGAGCAGAGATGGAAACACAGCTGAGTGGTGTTCAGGTATCTCAGGAAATGCTATCCACTGTTGAGTGATAGGGTATCTTCCCCCCTCACTTCTCAGAGGCTGCACATAGTTGCTGGTGCCATGGGATTCCAGCTGTGATTTCAGATGCTCTAAAATAGTGTCCCCAGACCAGTCCAAGGGAACTTTCTTATAAGGAAAGTATTCTCAAGGTATTGGTATTGATTACTTCTCTTCATTCAACAAATATTTATGGAACATGCTAGAGAGACAGCACTGAACAATACAGACAAAAACAATAAATCTCTACCCTCATGGAGCTTATGGTAGGGGGTAGAGCAATGACAATAGATATAATAAATAAGGAAATTACACAGTGTGTTAAAATGGAACATAGAAAGAGAAATAAAATTAGAGCAGGGTAAGGGGGATAGGAAATGATGGGGACAAGTGGGTTGTAATGTTTGGTAAGATAGGCAGAGTTGGTAGGCCTCACTGATAAATTGTAATTTGAGCCAGATCCCAAAGGAAGTAAGGAAGGTGAGTTATGAAGAATGCAAGGTGGTCTTTCCAGGTAGATGGAACATCTAGGGCAGAGGCATGAAGGAGCATGCTTGTGTTTTGGAGAACTAGCAAAGAGGCCTATGACTGTTGTAGAGGAGGCAAAGTGAGCAAAGTTGGAAGTGAGGTCAGAGAGGTAAAGGTGTGCCCTGGGTGGGGGTGGGGCCCACGTCATATAGAGTCTCATAGGCCATTGTAAAGTGTTTGGCTTTTGTTCTCAGAAAAAATGGAGAGTCATTGCAAGGCTGTAAGCAGATCCTGTCATTTTACATTCTTCTTGATACCCACGAAAGAATGTAATGCAAAGATAACTATAACCCCCTGGTACCTGTGCATGGTAGTTGCTCAGTAAATATTTGTCGAATGGATGAATGAAATACGACACATCCATGCCCAGGTTTTTGATCAATCTGATGATAAAGTGCCTCATTGTGGTATTGTGTTTTCTCTGCCCAGGACTCTGTGACTAAGCTGTAGGTTTTCCGTGGAAGTCCTCATGTGCCTCCTCTCCCCTCACTGTGAACATGCTAAGGATTCAGCTGCTGTGTCCTCTAGGTTGGTGCACAATAACTTGAGAAGGATCTCCAGAGGCACTCCTGTCTTTATGGCTGGTGTCCACAGCATGTAGGCAGGATTTCTCTTGCTAGCACCTTCTCTGGCTGAGTGGCTGTTCATAGGTAGAGGTCTTCAAAGTAAGACTTTAATCTTTATGGAGCCCTTTCATTCACTTCCAACATTTTCAGCCCAGCCATGAGTTCTACAAGAACAGCATTTCTTAAAGTGACTATTGTACAAAGTATGAATGTACTAGCCCCTTGCTGTTTCCCACCTCTCTGTTTGTGGAGATGGCTCTATTGGACTATCGCTAACTGTGTTGTCTTTATTCAGTATCAGTGATAGATTTGCACTAGTATATTTATATCAAATAATGTCTGTGACTACCTCTATTTATAAAGTTGGATGCTGATATTTTTCTATTCTTTCTTCACCTTACCAGTCTTTCAAAAGTTCTTAAAAATAATTGTTGCTGACCTCTGTTTCCCTCATGTTAGGTTTATCAGGATATAGATCACATAGAGTGAAATCCACAAATTGTTTTCCCCTCCATTTTAACTATGTTAAAGTGTACAATACAGTGTTTTTTTAGTATGTTCACAATGTGTGCAAATCACCACTATCTAATACTAAAACATTATGGTCACCCAAAAAAACCCCACAGAATTATTAGCAGTCTACCCAGTTCCTCCCTCCTCCAGTCCTTGGCAACCCCTAATTATCTACCTTTTGTTTCTATGGACTTACCCATTCTGGACATTTCATATAAATAGAATCATACAATATGTGACCTTTCATGTTTACTTATTTAGCATAATGTCTTCAAGGTGTATCCATGTTGTGACATGTATTAGTACTCAATCCTTTCCATGGCCTAATAATACTCCAGTGTATGGATGTACCACCTCTTATTTATTCATTCATCAGTTGATGGACATTTGGGTTGTTTTTACTTTTTTGGCTACTATAATGCTGCTATGAACATTCTTTTACAAGTTTTTATGTAAACATGTTTTCATTTGTCTTGGTATATACCTAGGAGTGGAAATGCTCCCAGGTATATATTGATATTTTTGTCTTTAATTTTTTGAAGAAAGACCAAACTATTTTCCACAGCAGCTGCATTATTTTACAATCCCACCAGCAATATACAGGAGTTCCAATTTCTCCACATCCTCATCAACACTTGTTCTTTTCCTCTCTCTCTCGACCTCCCTTTTTTTAAAAATTTTTTTATTATAGCCACACTAGTGCTAATGAAGTGGTATCTCATCATCATTTTGATTTACATTTCCATAATGGCTACAGATGTTGAGCATCTTTTCATGAGCTTGTTGGCTATTCATGTATTGTATTTTCTTGGAGAAATGTCTACTCAGATTCATGGCTCTTTTTGAATTGGATTATTTGTCTTTTTATTGTTGCATTATAGCAGTTTTTTTATATAGTCTAGGTATAAGTCCCTTGTCAGATATATGACTTGCAAATATTTTCTCCTATTCTGTGGGTTGTCTTTGCACTTTCTTGATGATGCACTTTAAAACATAAAAGTTTTTAATTTTGATAATCCAATTTATTTTTTCTGTTATTTTTGTGTTTTTGATATTGTCTCTAAGAAATCTTTGGCTAACCCAAGATCATGAAGGTTTACTCCTATTTTCTTTTTTTTTTTAGTTTCATAATTTTAGTTCTCACATTTAGCTCTTTGATTCACTTTAAGTGAATTGTTCGTTATACTGTGTGATAGGGCTCTAACTTCATTCTTTTGCATGTGGATATTCCCTTGTCTCAGCACCATTTGTTGAAAGACTGTTCTTTTCTTATTGATTTTTCTTGGCACTCTTTGGAAATCATTTGGTCATAGATGTATGGGTTTATTTTTGGACTCTCAGTTTTACCGCATTGATCTATATACCTACTCTTTGTTAGTGCCACATTGTTTCAGCTACTGTAGCTTTAGAAAGAGTATTGAAATCAGGAACTATGAGTCCTATGATTTTGTTCTTCTCTCCCAAGATTGTTTTGGCTATTCTGGATCACTTACATTTCCATATGATTTTAGGATCAGCTTGTCCATTTCTGTAAAAAAGGCAGTTAGGATTCTGGCAGGGAATTCATTGAATTGAAGATCAATTTGGGAAGTACTACCATTTTAATAATAATTAATCTTCCAATCTATGAATATGGAATGTCTTTACGTGTATTCAGCTCTTTAATTTCTTCCAACAATCTTTTGTGCTTTTCAGCAAATGAGATTTGCCTCCCTTGGTTAAATTTATTTCTAGATATTTTATTCTTTCTTAATGCTGTTGTAAATGGAATTAGTTTCTTAATTTCATTTTCAGAATATGTGCAAATGTTAAGTGTATAGTTTAACCAATTTTGAGAAATGAATACACTTATGTTGCTATTCTTTGATAATACAGCTAGAGAATCGGGTACAGTTCACTCTTCATCAGAATTTATCTAGATTGGGGCGCCTAGGTGACTGAGTTGTTTAAATGTCTGCCTTCAGCTTAGGTCATGATCTCAGAGTCCTAGGATGGAGCCCCATGTCAGACTCTCTGCTAGGCGGGGAGTCTGCTTCTCCACCTCTGTGCTTGCGCTCTTTCTCCTCCCTCTCACTGTCTCTCAAGTAAATAAATAAAATCTTAAAAAAAAATTATCCAGATTATAGGAAGATCATGGTGATTTAAAGGAAAAAGAACCTTTGGATTTTTGTCATATCTGTCCCAGAAGAATAGAATTTTGTAAAATTTTTCTAGGTTCTGTATTCTTTAAGACCAACAGATAATGCAAAGAATGTTGTGATTTGTAAGAACATCACACAGTTAAAATGGGCATGAGTTACTGGAGTTGGGAGTAGGAAATGAGGAACAGAAATTCAGATTTTTTTAAAAATTCAAAGTTGTTTATAAAATCAACTGAGCCAATGCCAGTTTATAACCCATGAAGTTTTGGATAAGAGTTTCAGGTGAATCATGACTTGGAAAGACTAAGATAATTTGATGTAGTCATTCTATCGAATGGCTATTTAATATTGGGAAATCAAATTTTTAAATGTCCCATGACTCTTAGAAGCATATCTAGTGAAGACTAAAAAAGTCTTCAAGAATTTGTGTATCGGTTTGAAATTTGCTTTTAGCTATATCAACAACAAAATGGGTAATAATTTGAGGTTCTATTTCAGGATAGACTGAGTAATAAAATAAGCAAATGAAAATTGTAACCAGCAAAGATTTTTGTTTATAAAAAAATCTTCAATCTCTAACCATTTGCTCAGCTATGTAAACTGGAGAGGAGGAATTTATTGGCCATGGAAAGAAATTGGAGGAGGAACCAAAGCTTTTATCTGGCCTGCCAACAGTTATACTCTTGTGCTTATTTTGAGCCCATAGCATTAGACTTCGGGACAGCAGAGAAAAGGAAGCAAACTGTAATAAAAGAAAGTTCACTATGGTTTACTGCCTAGATCTTTCTGGTTTTACATTATTTTTTTGCCTAGGTCTTTATAATAGTTAACGTTTGGAACTAAGTTTTGTTTATTTTTATTATTACAAAAAAGCATATGCACATGTTTTAAAAATATTCAAACAAAACTGTAGATCAGTGAAAAGCAAATCTTCCTTTTGCTCTAGACCTCCAGTCCCACTCCCCAGACATAACCCCTTAACTGGTTCTTATTTACCTTTTCAGAACATTTTCATGCATATACCTATACCTAACTTTGGCCCAAACTACACATATCATTACGGATCTTGATTTTTTTAACTAAACAGTCTGTTTTGCTAGTTCCAAGTCAACACATAAATGCGTACTTCATTCTTTGTAGCCATTACAGAATATTCCATTGTATGGATGAACTATAATTTTTTAAACCAGTCCCCTATTGCTAAACATAGATTTTCTTTTATTTTTCTTTTTAATTACAAATGATTATTACATATCTTTGATGTAGGAGAGTGAAATTAAAAAGATATTGTTTTTCTTTTCATTGGCTATAAAAATTATTCTGCACATTCTAGAGTAAGGTATTTTTGTACGTTATCATTTTCACAATTTTACATAAAATGTCATTATATAATAAATAGCTACTTAAGGCTGATTATGCATGGAATTGAAAACAATTTTGTAGAGTCGAGAGTATATATGATAGTTGTGAACTTGATAGCATAGCTTTTTAGATAGAAGCTTTATTCTGTCATACTACAAAACAGCATGCTGTTTTGGGATGGCTGGATGTCTGTATGGCACAGACGCTGAGCAGAGTGGCTTAAAATATGTAGTCCTCTACTTTTGCTCCTTTGTATTCTCCCTTCATCCTCACCTCTAGAGCCCATCAGTTTTGTGCCTCCAACTGGAAAGTAGCACTCTACTGATAGGTACAAGAAGATCCATTTGAGTTTGAAATTTTCTTTTCCTAAGCCCCTCTGCCCATGTACACATAGACCATTGGACCTGTTCAGTAGATGAAGCTAGCATCCAGGATTTTGTCTAGAACTAATATAATAAGCTGATGCAAGTTGTCCAAAAGATGAAACATGAACAAAGGGAGCTGTAGACTCAGGTTTCAACACCATTCAAATAGGCATTTGCCAGAATGAGAAAGCACAGGTCCACTCTGAGTAAAGGCACTGAGTTGTCAGGATTCCATTAGGTCAATGACTACTCCTATGTCTTGCTCCATTTTTGGTTCCCTACTTTTCTCCTCTTCTTCATCTGTCTAATTGATACCCATCATTTTAAGGCTAATGAAGTCCCATCCTCTTCATGAAAATGTTCCCTTCTACTGAGATCCTTGGTGCATTCTCTTTCTCTGCATTCTGATGAAACCATTATTTATAGTAATAGTACCCAACTTGCATGTTGTAATAAAAGCAGTTACATGATGTTTGTATGTAATAACTATTCGACTAACTTTTATTGATGTTTTTATGAAGTAGAACAAATTGGTAGCTACCCCACCTACCTCTTGCCTTATCTCACACTGTGCTCTTTACCATTCCCCCTCCAAGTGTCCCACTTAAACCTGACTCCCTCTCAGCCACATGATCTTCTATGCTTCTCATTAGTTTTGCTTCTTTCCACCAGAGTCTTTGAACAACCTATTGTCTCTCTCTGGAGCACATTCTGCCACCTTTTCTTCCTCATTTTTCCAATCTATAATCAAGTATTGCTACTTCAAGGGAAATTTGATTGATATTCCTGACAAATACCTCTAGTTTATGTCTTCATAGCACTTCTTTTATAGCAGTGACTTTGGCTTAAATTTTATACATAGGGTTATTTGATTAATGTCTGTCTCTTCCACTAGACAGTAAACTCCATGAAGACAGGGGACTTGACTTTTATTTTTCTTCATCATTTCTCTTGGAAAAATATTTGTTGAATAGATAAGTGAATTAATCAATTCACATTTTAATGCCAATGTTTTGTACTTGCCTTCCTTTGTTTTCTTAGGTAGGAAAGGAGATGAACTTAAAGCCACCAAACTAGAATTAGATATTATTTGGGCTCATTTTTATCTAAGCTAAAGTTTGTTGGTTGAGAGTATGTTTTGCAGATAACGTCTTGCTGGAAAAATATTTTTAAAGCACTGCTTTATACTATTACTTCGAAAATTATGTACTCCCCCGATTATATAGTGTTCTACTCTTTTTCCATATAGATTGTAAGCTGGCAATGCAAATAAATATAAAAATATATGCATAGATACATGCGTGCATGCATGTATGCATAACTAGATACATACATACATATTACATGTATACATACATATATATTTCCAAAGCTACATCTAAAATACATGTACTCAGTACACGCATGGTGTATTAGTCAAGTGCATGACTTAGGCAGCGTGAGTTGTACTTTTGGCAGTGATGCCACTCAATAGCTAGTAATTACTTTACACAAGATACTTAATCTCCCAGAGCCCCAATTTCTTCATTGTAAAAGAAAAAATAATAGTATTACCCTGGATGGGTTGCTGTGAGAATTAAATAGGATTATGCATTGTAAAGGACTTGGTGCCTATCAAAATAATAATGGCTGTTATTTGAGTGTTTAGTAATTTGTATCTAAAATAATTAATGAATAAATGACCATGGCCTTGACCTATTTTCAGTTAAAAGCTGCATATAGGGTCAAGTCAGCAACCAAAAATATAGCAAAAAAAGTAAGAATTGGGGGAGCACCATTCCAGGAAATGACGTATAGTGATTACCTACTAGACGTCGCCACCATCTCAATAGAATTTCTCTGGGGCTTGACTTGACTGAGTCTCACAGTTCCTTTTTAAAGGTGTTGGAAACATTGCATTTACTCATGTTCTTTTCCTTTAACAAAAATGTTAACAGAGAGAAAAGGACAATTGGCTAGAAGTAGACAGTGTTTAAAGTTG
The DNA here is from genome assembly GCF_011800145.1 of Mirounga leonina. Taxonomy (NCBI): domain Eukaryota; kingdom Metazoa; phylum Chordata; class Mammalia; order Carnivora; family Phocidae; genus Mirounga; species Mirounga leonina. Next base: position 22,305,151 of record NW_023270415.1, on the reverse strand, counting down.
GCTGACTGCCTTGTTTTAAAGTGAAAAAAGAAACCAAACTGTAAACACCAGACTAGCACAGCCTTACAGAATGATTTCACAAAAAAGAGAAATGCAGTTGCAAAAGAGGATAAATGTTTTTATGGTTGAATATAAGACATATATTAGGCTCCAGATGATCTTTGTTTCTACTAATTCTCCTAGGACAAACAGGATTTTTGGTTCCTAGGAAAGAGCAGTGACTCCTTCTTCAGAACTGCACGTGTATTTGGAGGAGGCTTACAAGTCTTATCATAAGCATACAAAGGGTGATTTTGCATTTGCCAGTTTAAGTGATCAATTTATAATGGAGAAATAGTGGGCTAAAAAAGAGACGTTCATGATTTGAAATGAAAAGCAAAATTTGGCTGTTTGATAACCACAAGTATGCCACAACTCCAGAAACTTAGTTTCCATTATATGATAACATCCCGTTCTCCCATCCTGCCCCTGCATCCCACCAACCACAGCACAGCAAGAAACAAAACAAAACATAACAAAATCCCATTTATACTTTGGGGGGTTCAAATAATCTCAAATAATTTGAAATAATTAAATATGTATAATACATTACTCTGGGATGAGAATATAACTAGGAAAAAAGTTATCTAGAAGTTGAATACTAGATAATAAATTTTGTGTCTTATTTATGAGAAAAGTTACTCTTCCAGTTTTAATTTATAAATAGATATATATGTGTACACAAATATACATATATAAACAAAAACTCTTATACAATCCTTATATGCACACATACAATCATTATGTTAAAATTTTGTATGTGTACATGTCAATATATATTAGCTTATTAGGTTATAGTTTGCTTTATATAGAATTTGTAATAACAAACTCTCTGCACTTTCAGAAAATAAGGATTATGTCCATCTGTCATTCCTGAAATTAATTAAAAAACGTAATTGTAGGGCGCCTGGGTGGCTCAGTTGGTTAAGTGACTGCCTTCGGCTCAGGTCATGATCCTGGAGTCCCGGGATCGAGTCCCACGTCAGGCTCCCTGCTCAGCAGGGAGTCTGCTTCTCCCTCTGACCCTCCTCCCTCTCATGTTCTCTGTCTCTCATTCTCTCTCGCAAATAAATAAATAAAATCTTTTTAAAAAATAAAAATAAAAAAAATAAAAAACATAATTGTATACCAATTTTTTTTTATTTGTGTTCACATCATCTAAATGATTGGAATTCTGACCCTTTCCCCAGAGTAAGAGGCAATTCGGATTCTATGTTAATTGAGTCCTGTGAGTCTTATGAAATATCAGTTGTATTATAGGGATTGCTTTTCTCTGGGGCTTAACTAGGACCACCAAATGCAAAATTCTGAACCACACGTTTGAGAACCTCTAATATCTCAAGATGAGTTAAGTAAGAGTAGTAAACTTTTAGAAGATGTGGGAAAGTGAACATAAATGTCTTATGAGTAAGGTCTGTCTCCTTTTTTCCTTTAAAAAAAAGTTTGTTGGCACTGCTGTTTAATATGTTACAACATTTGGAGCAATTGCCGCAACAGCTCTAGTCAGAAGTTAAAGGTAAATCAACCATTGTTTCATCATATAGTATTAAGTAGATAGGACTTTTAAGAAATGCTGCATACATCTTTTAGTCATGCACTATTAAGTCTGTATTATTACATGGATATTTTTCTCCTTCATCCTTGAATATTTAGGATGTTTGAAAAAAATGAAATGTCTTTGCATTTCTTACATGAGTAATCTTTTCTATATCCTATTAATATTTCTTCTATCTGTGTTCTGTTGATCAATGTGACAGAATGAGTTAACCAACGCAGGTCCCCTAGAGACTATATAATCCAAACACCTCCCCTTCTATAGGCCTTAAGTTCTTCCAATAAATTCAGATTTGGTTCTCTTTTTCTTATGAAATTCATATGTGGGTTATGAGTTAAGTCAGAGGAATATCATTGTTTCTCCTTACTGATAGAGAAGAGAAAGGGATGGAGAAGTGACTCACCTTAAGTCTTAGATGTTGAAGTAAAAGCCATGGTCGAAGGCAAATAATTTGAAATCAAAGACACGTTTTTCCATTTATTCTTTAAAATTTTGTTTGAGAGCAATTGCATAGAATAATTGATTAGACCATATTCAGGGAGATTCTCACAGGTTTTGGTGGGAAAAGAAACCATCTGGCCAATATTAGCAAAAGGAGAATGCTTTTCCAGTATTAAGTTTTTTGTTGGTTTGCTTATTTTCAAGTAACAGTTGCTGACTCTGGTAACTGAAATGAAGAGGGCGTTTATTGGGAGAATGCTGTTGTAGCTAATAGAATCAAAAGACCTGATGAATACTCAAACCTCCAGAAGGGTAGCACGTGGGGCAATTCAGGGACAGTCACTCTAAAGTTTTGCCATTAGGGATTCTTAGTTTCAAAGACCTTCTATTTTTCTGTGTCTTCATTTTAATGATCAAATTCTCCAGAGAAAGAATCCAATTGATACAACCTAGATCATGCATTTACCCTCACATCAATTAGTTATAACCAAGAGGAAGGTCAAGGTCCTACAAAGTCCATATTTGTGTCTTTGGCTATCTCCAAAGAGAAATCCCCGTGAGTTGGAAATGCTCATAACTGTCACGTTGTAAATCCCAAATGTGCTTAGAGATAGTGTAAAAACAATTGATTGTCTAGTACACACACACACACACACACTCCCTCGTGCATGCCCATACACACCTGATTCCAGACTGCAGAAAACAGAGCTAGTTTTGTTTCAGGATCATGTGCTAAGGCAGAAAAAGGAGCTAATATGTATTGGGTGTTTACAAAGTGCGAAGCATAGTGCTAAGCATGACACACACGTCATTTCATTTGATCCTCACAGTACCACTGAGATGGGTACTATTTTCATGCCCATTGTACAGGGGAGGAAGCTGAAATGTTAGAGAAGTTGTGTCTCTTCAAATCACAATTAACTAAGTTGTAGGAGTATCTGTACCATCTTCCACTACAGAGCCTACAATTTTAGGGAGTCATTGACATTTCTCCAACCAAAAAAACTTCCACACCTAATACATACCACATTGAAATATAGTTATTTGTTTAGTTTTTCTCTCCTCCTAAGATTTGAGCAACTTGAGGACAGATTGTCTTACTTATGTCTATGTTTAATAACACCTCGCAGAGTGTCTGATACATACTAGGTGTTGTAATTAGTATGAATGAATAAAAGAATAAATGAGCAAACATTTGACCCAACCAGACACCAAATTCCATGCTAATAATTCTCACAGTAGAATTAGCTAAACCTTATTGCTGGATGACATGTTGATTTCTAGAGTCATTTGTTTAGGGTCACCTGGGTGGCTCAGAAAGTTGAGTGGCCAACTCTTAATATCAGCTCAGGCCCCAGTGTCCTGGGATGGAGCCCCTCTATGGGCTCTGTGCTTGGCGGAGAGTCTGCTTCAGGATTCTCTGTCTCCCTCTGCCCCTCCCCCTGCTTGCTCAAGCTCTCTCTCTCTCTAAAATAAATAAATAAATCTTAAAAAAAGAATCATTTGTTTAGTCCTTACTAACTTTAGGATGGACAGTCCTAGTGAGAGTATGTGGATATTCCAAGAAATATAACACATACTGTCTCCTGTCAGAGCTTATAATTATTCAGTGATAAAATTCATAAAAACAAATGGAAATATTTAATAAGTATTAAAATTGTGATACTATTAAGTGGACATAAATAATGTAGGGGCTTAGAGGAACATGTTATATCAGAAACTAGGGCTATTGGGAAAAATGTCATGGGGGACATGGAACTCACCCATGGAATTGAAAATATTGGACAACTGGAGGGAAGATATTTTAGGTGGAGAATGACAACACACACTCTTTTTAAAAAATATTTTATTTATTTATTTGACAGAGAGTGAGAGAGCACAAGCAGGGGAGCAGCGAGAGAGAGAGAGGGAGAAGCAGGCTCTTGGCTGTGCAGGGAGCCCAAAACTGGGCTCGATCCTGGGACCCTGGGATCATGACCTGAGCTGAAGGCAGACACTTAACTGACTGAGCCACCAGGCATCCTGGCATTAACTTTTTTTTTTATTGTGGGAAAATACACATGTTATAAAATTTGCTATTTTAACCATTGTGAAGTATATAATTCAGTCCCATTATGAACATTCGTGATGTATGTTTGTGACATTTTTGGAAAACAATAATCTGACAAGTTCTAACCAGTTACCTTCTGGAAATTCTCCTTAGACTCATGTAAATTTTGATTATATGCCATCATTTTCCCCAATCCCCCAGCTCTAGCTTGTTTATTACAATTACAAAATTGTTTAATACAATTACAAAAATCACATCATGATTTTCACATGCCTGGAATTGCAGAGCTGGTGCGCCTAGAAACAATGAAGTCAAAATATATAAGATAAACCATACCGGATGAGAGAGCAGTGAAAACCCTACTGGATAGGAAGACCAGAGACCAGAGTTTTAACAATAGCTCTGCTATTAATGGGTGTGTTCTATTTTTTATAGGGATAAACTTAGGCCAGTTATTTACATCCCTAAGATCCCTTACCAATAGTAAACCTCATGAATCCAAATGTATTAAAATGGCTTATGAAAGAATGCTCCGTGTTTTCTCTGAAAATGGGGAGTCATTTGGTCTTAGTGCTAGATGCAGAGGCCAAAATAGTTATCTAGCTCAGCTGTGCACTGCCCATTGATTGGTTATGCCACAGAGACTTTGCCTTTGGGCAACTATAACTTCAAAGTCAGGGCTACGGACTACTTCCCTCCTAATAATGTTCAGTTCAGTGTGGCATCTGTCTGTTGAGACTTATAAATAATCTAACCAAAGAGGTTAGAATCAATTGTTCAAGACTTAATATAGTGAAGTATTACAAAAAAATAGTGAAATTCATGCTATAGATATTCTAATGTACAAAATCATCATTATTATTATCAGGCTATTAATATTTCAGATTAACTATGCATGTATATTCATGTATAATAATATATCACTTATGCTAGTATCCATACAAACCAATGACCACTTCAGGTATTCTGTATTTTGATATGCTTTATTCCCTAGTCAATGAAGAGGCCCTTAGGCACTTAGAACCACTTATTAAGAAACTCTCAAATTAATTACAAAATAATGAGTTTTAAATGGTACCCGAGAAACACAAAAGGTCTGTGATGATTCCAAAGGTACCAAACTTCCTTGGAAGCAGGAAATAGCTTATAACTTGTTTAACATGGTAAATAAAACATACAAACAGTTAGAACATACAATAAGAAAAAAATTTTAGTTCCTTTTCCTAGGTATGAGTAATCTTTTTATTGTTCCTTCTCAGAAGGAAATATGCCACAAAGGAAGGATAATGACTTATAAAACATTTATTAATACTCTCCCTAGTTGGCAAGTGGCTAAGATGACTCTAATACCTAATTTATTAGGCACTGTTAGAAACAAGAGATATTAAAAAATACTGGACTCTGGAAAGCAGATTATTTTTGTGTCTGTTTGAAAATGGATATTTGCAGTTACTTATTTTAAAAATCATGATATATTTCTTAATGCAAATATAATTCTATCTCCAACATATAGCTACTTACTATTTTTGAGAAAAGAACTGGGTTCCAATTATTAGAATGAAATATGTTTATAACTTTATGAGCCTAAAAAGCTTGAAATGGTTTAGAATATGTCTGTGTACCTATTTATTCCCAATGGGTGCTTCTTCTGATAATGCAAATAAATGCTCTAAAGTACATATAGGAATCCCCTCATTAGTAGACATCAAAGATTTAAACAGTTATTTTTAAACCCACGGGTCTGGATGGCTCTTATCCTAGTGCTAAGAAGGATAGATGGAAGCCTTCTGAAGACCAGCAATGTGAGACTATTTCCGGCCTTTTAACTTCCACGGGTTCTCTTTTCCTCCAGAGATTCTGCTTCTAAATATACTTAAATGTCTTTTCCTTGCTCTATTACTTTTATTAGGAAAACAATAACATGTTTAATTCAGAAAATGACTTTTAAGGAGCTCCACTGGGAAACATTCTGTCAAGAAGTATGTCTGTGGTCATTAATTTATAGTGTGTATAGCTGCCTTAATATTGATTAAGGGGCGCCTGGGTGGCTCAGTCGTTAAGCGTCTGCCTTCGGCTCAGGTCATGGTCCCAGGGTCCTGGGATCGAGCCCCGCATCGGGCTCCCTGCTCATCAGGGAGTCTGTTTCTCCTTCTCCCTCTCCCTCTGCCTCTCTACCCAGCTTGTGTTCTCTCTCAAATAAGTAAAATCTTTTTTAAAATTTTATTTTAAAGATTTTATTTATTTGACAGAGAGACAGCGAGAGAGGGAACACAAGCAGGGGGAGTGGGAGAGGGAGAAGCTGGCTCCCCGCTGAGCAGGGAGCCCAACGGAGGGAGCCCAACGCGGGGCTTAAGGGGTACCTGGGTGGCTCAGTCGGTTAAGCCTCTGCCTTCGGCTCCGGTCATGATCCCAGGGTCCTGGGATCAAGCTCCCTATCGGGCTCCATGCTCAGCCAGGGAGCCTGCTTCTCCCTCTCCCTTTGCCTGCCGCTCTGCCTGCTTGAGATCTCTCTTTCTCTCTCTGTCAAATAAATAAATAAAATCTTCCAAAAAAAAAAAAAAAGTTGTATTGCTATACCTGCTTACATAAAATTATATGTATTCTTGTTGATATTTTGCAACACTGCAAGTTGGTATCTTGTTTTGAATGCTTTGAGTTTGAATATAATGAACCAAGTTACTACATAGTAGTGCATATTCCATCACTCAGTGCAAAATATAATTTTTATTACATGCTGTCCTCTTCTAATGCCAACGTTTCAAAAGAGGTCCACTGAACAAGAGCTGTCTTTGGTATGTTTTATGCTTGCTATATATGCACAAAAATTTTATTCTTCTGTAAATTCTCTGACATAAATACCATGTTGCCAAGAAATTGTTGCTTGGATATTTCCGTTTTCATTCTGAGGCCACCAGAGCTTTTCACAGCGCTGAACCCTATATCACTGTAGACATATTGCTAGCTCCATCCTAAAATATTTTTATTAACATTTTAATAAAATGAAAAAAAAATTTCACTGAAAAAAAGGCATATCTTTTCAGAGCAAAGGACTTCATCTACTCATCTACAGCAGGATATTTTGGTCAACCGTATTTTTATCTGTAATTCTTTTTTTTTTTCTTCTATGATGTACGAAAGTGATCTTCTCTTTTGTTTTGTAGACTTTTTGTCCTTTCATCACTTTGGAAATAATAGGAGACCAATAAATACTTTAAATAAATACATGAACAAATAGGATAATACAATTATATTTAACTTTGTGAATAATTTTGCCTTGTCTTTTCTGACTTCAAAATACTTTCATAAATCTTTCTGACTTTATAAATAACATCTGTAATCTCCAGCAGATTTGGGGAAATGAATTAGGTAGATGAATACTACTTTCCCTCCCAGTTTTATTGAGAAATAATTGATATACATCACTGCCTTAAGTTTAAGGCATACAGCATGATGGTTTGATTTACATATATTGTGGAATGATTACCACAATAGGTTCAGCTAACATCCAGCTTCTCATATACATACAATAAAAAGAAAAGAAAGAAAAAATGAGAAAACTTCTCCTTGTCGTGATAACTTTTAGGATTTACTCTCTTAGGAATTTCTCCTATATCATAAAGCAGTGTTAACTATAGTCATCATATTGTACATTACATTCCTAGTCCTTATATATCTTACATCTGGAAATTTGTATCTTTTCACTATCTTTCTTCATATTCCCTCCCCATTTTGAGTTAATTTCTGTGAGTGGTGTAAGATATGGGTTCAGTTTCATTCTTTACATGTGAATATCCAACATGACAGCACCATTTATTGAAGAGATTATCTTTTCTCCATTGTGTATTTTTGGCTCCCTCATCAAATATTAGTTGACCATATATACACTTGGGATTATTTCTGGGCTCTTAATTTTGTTCCATTGATGGTTCATCTGTTTTTATGCTGGAACCGCACTGGTTTTGATGACTATAGCTTAAAAAAAATTTTTTTAAATTTTAATTCCAGTATAGTTAACATAGTGTTATATTTGTTTCAGGTACACAATACAGTGATTCAACAATTCTATATATTACTCAGTGCTCCTCATGTTAAATGTACTCTTTAATACCTATCAGCTATTTCACCCATCCTCCCACCCACCTCCCTTCTGGGAACCATTAGTTTCTACTCTATAGTTAAGAGTCTGTTTCTTGGTTTCTCTCTCTCTTTCTCTCTTTTTTTCCTTTGCTCATTTGTTTTGTTTCTTAAATTCCACATATGAGTGCAATCACATGGTATTTTTCTGTCTCTGACTTATTCCACTTAGCATTATACTCTCTATCTCCATCCATGTTGTTGTAAATGGCAAGACTTCATTCTTTTTTATGGCTGAATAATATTGTTATACATATGTATATCTGTTATATATATTGTTATACACATCTTCTTTATCCATTCTGTGGATGGACACTTGGCTACTTCCAAATGGCTATTGTAAATAATGCTGCAATAAATATAGGGGTACATATATCCTTTCAAATCAGGGTTTTTGTATTAATTGGGTAAATACTAGTGTGATTACTGGGCTGTAGAGTAGTTCTATTTTGAATTTTTTGAGGAAATTCCATACTGTTTTCCACAAAGGCCATACCAGTTTACATTCCCACCAAAAGTGCATAAGGATTCTTGTTTCTCCACATCCTCACAAACACTTATTTCTTAAGTTTTTTAATTTTAGCCATTCTGACAGCTGTGAGGTGATATCTCATTGTAGTTTTGATTTGTATTTCCTTGATAATGAGTGATGTTGAGCATCTTTTCATATGTCCTGGCTGCTTGGATGTCTTCTCTGGAGAAATGTCTGTTCATGTCTTCTGCCCATTTTCAAATTAGAGTATTAGTTTGTAGGTCTTGCGTTGTTTCAGATCTTTACATATTTTGGACACTAACCCTTTATTGGATATTTGGATACTAACCCTTCATTTGCTAGTGTCTTCTCCAATTTAGTAGGCTGTCTTTCTGTTGACTTTTTTCCTTCACTGTGCAGAAGCTTTTTATTTTGATGTAGTCCCAATAGTTTTTTGTTTTTTTTTTTTGGTTTTATTTCCCTTGCCTCAGAAGACATATCTACAAAAATGTTGTTACAGCTGATGTCAGAGAAATTATTACCTGTGCTCTCTTCTAGGATTTTTATGGTTTCAGGTCTCACATTTAGGTTTCTAACCCATTTTGAGTTTATTTTTGTGTATGGTGTAAGAAAGTGGTCCAGTTTCATTCTTTTGCATTCAGGTGTCCCATTTTTTCAACACCATTTGATGAAGAGATTGTCTTTTTCCCATTGGATATTCTTGCCTCCTTTGTCAAAGATCAATTGACCATATACTTGTGGCCATATACTTATTTGTGGGCTCTCTATTCTGTTCTGTTGATCTGTGTGTCATTTTTGTGCCAGTACCATACTGTTTGATTATTGCAGCTTTTTAGTATAACTTGAAATTAGGAATTGTGATTCCTGATTCAGGGTCTTTTATGGTTCCATACAAATTTTAGAATTATTTGTTCTAGTTGTATGAAAAATGCTGTTGGTATTTTAATAGGGATTGCATTAACTCTGTAGATTGCTTTGGGTGGTATAGACATTGTAACAATATTTGTTCTTCCAATTCATGAGCATGGAATATCTTTCCATTTCTTTGTATTATCTTCAATTTCTTTCATCAGTGTTTTATAGTTTACAGAGTAGAGCTCTTTCACTTCATTGAATAAGTTTATTCCTAGGTATTTTATTATTTTTGGTACAATTGTAAATGGGATTGCTTTCTTAATTTCTCTTCCTGTTGCTTCATTATTAGTGTATAGAAATGCCAAAGATTTCTGTACATTAATTTTGTATGCTGCGACCTTACTGAATTTATCAGTTCTACCAGTAGTTTTTTGATAGAGTCTTTAGGGTTTTCCATATAGAGTATTATGTCCTCTGTAAATAGTGAAAAGTTTTACTTCTTCCTTACTAATTTAGATGCTTTTCATTTTTTTTGTTTTTGTTTTTGTTGTCTGATTGCTGTACTTAGAACTTCCAGTACTTTGTTGAATAAAAGTGGTGAGAATGGACATACTTGTCTTGCTCCTGATCTTAGGGGGAAAGCTCTCAGTTTTTCGCATTGAGTATAATGTTCACTGTGGGTTTTCATAGTTTTTCCCATTGAGTATAATATTCACTGTGGGTTTTCATATAAGGCCTTTATTATGTTGGGTTATGTTCCTTCTAAACCTAGTTTGTTGAAAGTTTTTATCATGAATGTATATTGTACTTTGTCAAAGTACATGAATGTATATTGTACTTTTTCTGCGTCTGTTGAAATGATTATATGGTTTTTATCCTTTCTCTTATTGATCTCATGTATCACATCGATTGTTTTACAAATACTGAACCACTCTTACATCCTGGGAATAAATCTCACTTGATCATGGTGAAAGATTTTTACTGTTGGATTTAGTTTACTAATACTTTGTTGAAGATTTTTACATATATGTTCATCAGAGATATTGGCCTGTAGTTCTCCTTCTTTGTGGTGTCTTTGGTTTTGGTATCATAGTCATACAGGCCTTGTCAAATGAATTTGGAAGTTTTCCTTTCTCTTTTAGTTTTTGGAATAGTTTGAGAAAAATAGGTATTAACTCTTATTTAAATGTTTGGTAGAATTCACCTGTGAAGCCATGTAGTTTGTTGGGAGTTTTTTGATTATTGATTCAGTTTCATTGCTGGTAATTGGTCTGTTCAAATTTTCTATTTCTTTCCGATTCTGTTTTGGTAAGTTCTATGTTTCCTTTATCCATTTCTTCTAGGTTGTCCCATTTGTTGGTAAATAATTTTTCATGATGTTCTTTTATAATCCTTTGTATTTCCATGGTATTGGTTGTTATCTCTCCTCCTTCATTTCTGACTTTGTTTATTTGAGTCCTTCCTTTTTTTTAATGAGTCTGAGCTAAAGGTTTATCAATTTTGTTGATCTCTTCAAAGAACCAGCTCATTTCATTGATCTGTCCTATTCCTTTTATAGTTTCTATTTCATTTATTTCTGCTCCATTTTTTATTATTTCCTTCCTTCTACTGGCTTTGGGATTTGTTTGTTCTTTATTTTCTAGCTCTTTTAAGTGTTAGGTTGTTTATTGAGGTTTTTCTTGTTCTTGAGGTAGGGTTATGTTGCTATAAATTTCCCTTTTAGAACAGCTTTTTGCTGCATCCCAAAGATTTGGGGCTGTTATGTTTTCATTTTCATTTGTCTCTATGTATTTTTTTATTTCCTCTTTGATTTCTTAGTTGACCTATTCACTGTTGAGTAACATGTTATTTAACCTCCATGTATTTGTGCTATTTCCAATTTTTTTTTTTCCTTTGTGGTTGATTTCTAGTTCCATAGCAGTGTGGTCTTTGGACTTTGATCTTTGAATCTTTGATCTTTGAATTTGCTGAGACTTGTTTTGTGTCCCAAAATGTGTTCTATTCTGGAAAATGTTTCATATGCACTTGAAAAGAATGTGTATTCTGCTGTTTTAGGATGGAATATTCTGAATATATATGTTAAATCCAGCTGGTCCAGTATGTCATTCAAAAACACTGTTTCCTTGATTTTTTGTTTGGATGATCTGTCCATTGATGTAAGTGGGGTATGAAAGTTTCCTATTACTGTTTTATTATTATTGATTAGTTCCTTTATGTTTGTTATTAACTGGTTGAAGTATTTGGGTACTGCCATGTTGGGTGCACAAATATTTATAATTTATTATATCTTCTTGTTGGATTGTCTCCTGAATAATTATGTGGTATTCTTTGTCTCTTGTTATAAACCTTATTTGAAAATCTATTTTGTCCAATATAAGTATTAGTACCTTGGTTTTCTTTTCACATCCATTTGAATGATAAATGCTTCCCATCCCATCACTTACACTCTGCATGCCTCTTTGGATCTTGTAGGTAGTGTGTTGATGGGTCTTGTTTTTTATCTATTCTGTCACCGTATATCTTTTGATTGGAGCATTTGATGCATTTTCATTCAAAGGAATTATTGATAGGTATGTATTTATTGTCATTTTGTTACTTGTTTTATGTTTGTTTGTTTTTTGTTGTTGTTGTTCTCCTCTGTTCCTTTCTCCCCTTGCTCTTTTCTTTCACAATAAGTTGGCTTTCTTTAGTGATATACTTGGATTCCAGTCTCTATTTTTTGCATATTTACTGTGTTTTTGATTTGTTGTTATCATTTGGTTTATATATAATATCTTCTGTAGGTAGCAGTCCATAATAACTTGCTGGTCACTTAACTTTGAACCAGTTATTTACTCCTCTCCTCCCCATGTTTTAGGCATATGGTGTCATACTTTACATCCTTTTATTTTGTGAGTCCCTTGACTGATATTTATAGATATACTTACTTTTACTGGTTTTGTGCTTCCTACTTTTCTTACTCTTATGTATGGTCTTTCCTTTACACTCAGAAAGTTCCCTTTAACACTTCTTGAAGAACTGGTTTTGTGACCATGAATTCCTGTAACTTTTGTTTGTCTGGGAAATTCTTTATCTTTCTTTCTATTCTGAAAGATAGTCTTGCTAGATAGAGTATTCTTCACTACAGATTTTTTTTTTCAGATTTTTTTCTTTCAACACTTTGAATATATCATGCCTATCCCTTCTGCCCTGCAAAGTTTCTGCTGAAAAATTAGCTGATAGCCTTATGGGGTTCCCCCTTGTATGTAACTGTTTTTGTTGTTGTTGTTGTTGTTGTTTGTTTTTTGTTTTTTCTCTCTCTTGCTGCTTTTAAAGTTCTCTCTTTATCACTGCTTTTTGCCATTTTAATTACTATGTGTCTTGGTGTGGACCTCCTTGGGTTGATTTAATAGGGGGATCTCTGTGCCTCTTGGATCTAGATTTCTGCTGTCCTCAGATTTGAGAAGTTTTCAGCTATGATTTCTTCAAATAAATTTTCTGCCCCCTTTTCTTTTTCTTCTTTTGCTAGAATCCCTATAATGTGAATGTTATTATGCTTGAAGGTATTGCTGAGTTCCCTGAGTCTATTCTCATTTTGCATGTTTTTTTCTTTCACTTGTTCAGCTTCCTTACTTTTCATCACTCTGTCCTCCAGGTCATGGATTCATTCTTTTGCTTTGTCTAATCTACTAGTTATTCCATCTAGGTATTTTTTATTCCATTCATTGTGTTCTTCATCTCTGGTTCTTTTTTTAAAAATCTCATTTTAAAAAACTGTTGTTCTCCACTCTTTTCTCAAGTCCAGTGAGTGTCTTTATGATAATTACTGTAATTTCTCTATGAGGCATATTACTTATCTCCATTTCATTGATCTCTCTTGATGTAATTTTGTCTTGTTCTTTATTTGGTACATATTCCTCTACCTCCTCTTTTTGTCTAACTCTCTGTGTCTGTTTTTGTGTGTTAGGAAAGAAAGCTACTCATGCACTTAAAAGTAATGGCCTTGTGAAGAAGAGGTCTTGTCGTGCCCTGCTGTTCAGTGTTCCCTGTTCAACAGAAACTGGTGCTTCAGGGGTGTCTCCTATGTGTGATGCATGTGCCCTCCTGTTGTGGCTGAGCTGCGTTTTCCTTTAATCCAGTCATCTGCAATGGTTCTCTTTTCCTGTTGTGGGCAGTGTTTGGTCCCTGCATTGTTAGTGGGCCAGTCTGGGGTTGCCTTGGGCATGAGTTGAATCAGACCAGACATTTTTTAGAGATGCAGGAGCACAGAACTGCAGGGCAATTTCCTTGTGTTGTCCCTGGAGAAGCTTTCATTGGTGGGCAGGGCCTGCAGTCAGACAGGTATCTGCTCCTACCCTGCTGCTGGGGTTACAGTCTGACTGGTGTGTGTGGTTATCTTCCCCTCTCTCCAGGGCAGGAGTTATTTTGGAGTAGTGCTAGCCACTCTAGGGGCTCTTCCCACCCTGCCAGGCCTGTGGCACCACCCTACGTGGGCTCTGACCAAGAGCATATTAGGGAGGGCAGGTCCCCTGAAGTACAGTGTGGGGTGGTTGTGGCAGGTTGCATGCTCGTGAGCGGTCCTCTGTGGGAGTGGGCCCTGCAGCACCTAGACTTAGGCAGCCTGTCTGGAGGGTTGGATTGGAAGAAGCACAGTGCAGGGCAGGGGGGCTGGGGTGGCAGTGCTAGCAAGTTAGGTAGGTGGCAGTGTGTTTAAACTGGGGAACAGGGGAAGCAAATGGTGCCTGACAATTTCTTTGTTCCTGGAGGAGTTCCTCAGCCATTTCTGTCCTTCTGGGACACACTCTGAGATTAGTAAGTAACTCTCCATCCTGTATGCCCCAGGCACCTTTCAAACTGCTGCTTGTATGCTATATTTCTATGGGCTGTTTGTTGTGCTGCCTCTTTAAGTGTGGGGACTCAGTTTACTCTCACCCTCCTGACTCTTCTATAGATGAGCATACTGCTTTTTTTAAATTCCAGTTTTTATGACCCACTGTTTTTAAGAATCCATGAAATTCAGCCTCTCTGGCTCTCAAAGCCAAATGTTATGGGGATTCTTTATCCCTCTGCAGGTTCCCCAGTGTAGGGGTATGTTTCTCTCCTTCTCTGTGCCTGCAGCATCCCTCCCTCCTGTGGATACTCCTGAGAGTCCATATAGTTCCCAAGTGGGTCTCTGCCCTTCCTACCAATCTTAGATGTGGCCTCTTCTCTACATTTAGTTGTGGAATTTATTCTGCCAGGCTTCAGAGAGTTTTCTGGGTTATTTATACTGATGTGAGTGTTATCAAGTTGTATCAATGAGAAGAGGTGAGCCTAGTATCTTCCTACTCCACCATCTTCCCCTGAACAAAAGAGATGTCTGTTGATGACTATAGCCTTATAGCATAGCTTGAAATCAGGAAGGTCCATGCCTCTTGTTTTGTCCTTTTTTCTCAGAAATTCTTTGACTCTTTAGGGTCTTTTCTATATAAATTTTAGGAGTGTTTTTTCTACTTCTATAAAACATTCCACTGGAATGCTGGTAGGGATTGTATTGAATCTATAGATGACTTTTGTAGTATTGACATTTTAACAATATTATTTCTTTCAATCCATAAACATGGGATACATTTCCATTTATTTATGTATTTGATTTATTTCATGAATGTTTTATAGTTTCCAGAGTAAAGACCTTTTACCTCCTTAGTTAAGTTTATTCCTAAGTATGTTATTGTTTTTGATGCTATTATAAATGGTATCAATTTATTTCTTTTTCAGAAAATTCACTTCTAGTGTTTAGAAATAGTACCTATTTTTGTATGTTAATTTTTTATCATGCAACTTTACTGAATTTATTGATTAAATCTAGCAATTTTTTTGTTTGAGTCTTTAGGATTTCCTATGTATAAGATCATGTCATCTGTAAATAAAGACAATTGTACTTTTTCCTTTTCAATTCTGAAAGCTTTTATTTCTCTTACTTGTTGATTGCTCTAGCTAGTACTTCTAGTACTATGTTGAATAGGAATAGTAAGAGTGGACATCCTTGCCTTTTTTCTGATGTTAGAGGAAAAGCTTTCAACCTTTTACCATTGAATGGGACATTAGCTGTGGGCTTGTCATATATGACCTTTACTATGTTGAGATTTGTTAAGAGTTTTCTTATGACTTTTATGCCTAATTTATTGAGGTTTTTCTTTATTATGAATAGATGTCAAATTATTTCAAATAACTGAGATAAGCAAATGGTTCTTTTCTTTCATTTTATTAATATGATGTATCACATTGGTTGATTTGCATATATTGAACCATTTTTGTATCTAAGGGCTAAGTCTGATTTGACTTATCATGGTCAAAATGGTGAATAATATTTTTAGGTGCTGCTGAATTGGTTTGCTAGTATTTAATTGAGAACTTCTGCATCTATATACATCAGATATTGGTCTATAGGTTTCTTTTCTAGTGTTTTTTTCTGGTTTTGGTATCAGGAATGCTGACCTTATAAAATGAGTTTGGGAATGTTTCCTCTTCTAGATTTTGGAAGAATTTGAGACAGATTGATATTAATTCTTCTTGAAATGTTAGGTAAAATTCACCAGTGAAGCTATCTAGTGCTGGACTTCTCTTTGTTGGATTTTTTATTACTGATTCAGTACCTGTACTCCTTACTAGTACAGGTATCCCTTACTTTCTGAAAGCTTGCATTATGCCACTTTGCTTTTATGAAAGACATACATTAGTACCCGTCTTTTTGCTAACCAAAAGAAACCCAAAGAGGATTTTTGGTTTTATTTAAAAAAAAAAAAAAAAAAAGCTTTTAACACAGTATTGTAGGTCTTTTCTGCTCTAATTTTATCGTTTTGTTTCTTCTGCTAACTTTGGCTCATTTTGCTCTTCTTTTTCTAGTTCCTTAAGGCAGAGAGATAGATTGTTTATTTGGAATTTTTCTTGCTTCTTAATGTAGGCTTTTATTGCTATAAACTTCCTTTTTAGAGCTGCTTTTGCTATATCCCACAAGTTCTGGTATGTTGTGTTTTTATTTTCATTTACCTCAAGAAACTTTTCATTTCCCCTTTAATATATTCTTTGATCCATTGTTTTTTTACGAGAATATGGTTTAATTTCTAAGTGTTTGTGAGTTTTCCTGTTTTCCTCTTGTTATTGATTTCTAGTTTCATGCCTTTATGGTCAGAGAAGTTACTAGTATGATTTCAATTTTCTTGAATTTTTAAGATTTGTTTGGTGGCCAACATATAATCTATCCTAGAAAAGATGTTTCATGCATGCTTTAGAAGAAAGTGTATTCTGCTATTGTTGGATAAAATGTTCTATATATGTATGTTAGGTACATTTAGTCTATAATGTTCAAATCACTGTTTCCTTATCGATTCTCTGAATGATTTATCCATTGTTGAGAGTTGGTTATTAAAATCCCTAAATATTATTGTACTACTGTTTATGTTTCTCTCTTTAGTTTTGTTAGTTTTTACTTTATGTATTTAGATACTCCAATGTTAGGTTCATAAATATCTACAATTGTTTTATATTCTTGATTTATTGACTACTTTATCATTATATAATGACATCTTTGTCTCTTCACCATTTTAGGTTAAAGTCCATATTGTCTGAAATAAGTATAGCTACTCCTGATATTTTTCTTATTATTTGCTTGAAATGTCTTTTCCCATATTCACTCTTAGACTATGTGTGTCTTTAAGGCTAAAGTGAGTCTTTTATAGGCAGAAGCATATGGTTGAATTTTTTTTTTTTTTTTGTCCATTCGGCTATTCTGTGCCTTTTAATTGGAGAATTTAATCTGTTTATACTTAAAATAATTATTGATAGGGAAGAACTTACTATTGCCATTTTGTTCATTATTTTCTTGTTGTTTTGTAGATCCATTGCTCCTTGTTTCTAATTCTGCTGTCTTTTTTGGTGTGTTTTGATGTTTTTTGATATCAGTATGCTTCAACCTCTTTATCTTGTTCTTTTGTGTAATTCTATAAGATATTCCCTTATGGTTACCATGAAGTTTACATAAAGTATCTTAAAATTACAATACCCTATTTTCAACTGATAACAACTTAACTTGAATAAAATTTGTAACTTTACATTTTATTTCTCCTCCACCTCACATTTTAGGTTTTTGCTGTTACCATTTACCTGATTTATATATTGTGTAACTAATAACAGATTATTGTAGTTATGGATATTTTTATTATGTTCACTTTTTTCTTTTAAACTAGAGTTTAAGTGAATTATGCTCCACTATTACCATATTGCAGAACCTAACTGTAACTATATATTTACCATTACCAGTGAGATTCACACTAATTTTTTGTTGTTGTTTTTATGATGTTCATTAGCATTATTTTACTTCCACTCAAAGAACTCCCTTTAGCATTTCTTGTAAGGCAGGTCTAGGGGTAGTGAACTCCCTCAGCTTTTGCTGGCTTTGGAAAAGCTTTATTTCTCCTTTGTTTCTGAAAGACCCCTTTTCCATGTATAGAATTCTTGGCTGACAGTATTTTCTTTCAATATTTTGAATATGTCATCCCATTCTCTCCTGGCCTGAAAAGTTCTGTTGAAAAAACAATCAATAATCTTATGGAAATTTCCTTGTATGTAAGTTCTCTCTTCTCTCTTGATGCTCTTAAAATTACTTCTTTGTCTTTGACTTTTGACAATTTAATTTTAATGTGTCTCAGTATAGTCCTATTTGGGTTCAACATATTTGGAATCTTTAGGGTTCATGGATTTGTATGTCCATTTCTCTCCCCAGGTTTTGGAAATTTTCAGCCATTATTGCTTTAAATATGCTTTCTATTTCTTTCCCTTTCTCTCTTTTTTTTTAATTCCCAAAATGAGAATATTATTTCATTTCATGTGTCTCACAATTCCCATAGGCTTTTTCACTCTTTTTTAAAAATTTTATTTTATTATGTTAGTCACCATACAGTACATCATTAGTTTTTGATGGAGTGTTCCATGATTCATTGTTTTTGTATAACACCCAGTGCTCCGTGCAGTACGTGCCCTCCTTAATATCCATCACCAGATTAACCCATCCCCCCACCCCCTCCCCTCTAAAACCCTCAGTTTGTTTCTTGAGTCCATAGTCTCTCATGGTTCCTCTCCCCCTCGATTTTCCCCCCTTCATTTTTCCCTTCCTTCTCCTACTGTCCTCCATGCTATTCCTTATGTTCCACAAATAAGTGAAACCATATGATAATTGACTTTCTCTGCTTGACTTATTTCACTTAGCATAATCTCCTCCAGTCCCATCCATGTTGATATAAAAGTTGGGTATTCATCCTTTCTGATGGCTGAGTAATATTCCACTGTATATATGGAACACATCTTCTTTATCCATTTATCTGTTGAAGGGCATCTCGGCTCTTTCCACAGTTTGGCTATTGCGGACATTGCTGCTATGAACACTGGGGTGCATATGGCCCTTCTTTTCACTACATCTGTGTCTTTGGGGTAAATACCCAGTTGTGCAATTGCTGGGTCAGAGGGTAGCTCTATTTTTAAATTTTTGAAGAACCTCCACACTGTTTTCCAAAGTGGCTGTACCAACTTGCATTCCCACCAACAGTGTAAGAGGGTTCCCCTTTCTCCACAACCTCTCCAACATTTGCTGTTTCCTTCCCTGTCCATTTTTGCCATTCTAACTGGTGTAAGGTGGTATCTCAATGTGGTTTTGATTTGGATTTCCCTGATGGCTAATGATGATGAACACTTTTTCATGTGTCTGTTAGCCATTTGTATGTCTTCTTCAGAGAAGTGTCTGTTCATCTCTTCTGCCCACTTTTTGACTTGATTATTTGTTTTTTGGGTGTTGAGTTTGGGAAGTTCTTTATAGATCTTGGATACCAGCCCTTTATCTGTAGTGTCATTTGCAAATATCTTCTCCCATTCTGTGGGTTGCCTCTTTGTTTTGTTGACTGTTTCCTTTGCTGTGCAGAAGTTTTTTATCTTGATGAAGTCCCAAAAGTTCATTTTTGCTTTTGTTTCACTAGCTTTTGGAGATGTATCTTGAAAGAAGTTGCTGTGGGCGATGTCAAAGAGGTTACTGCCTATGTTCTCTAGGATTTTGATGGATTCCTGTCTCACATTGAGGTCTTTCATTCATTTTGAGTTTATCTTTGTGTATGGTGTTAGAGAAAGGCCGAGTTTCATTCTTCTGCATGTGGCTGTCCAATTTTCCCAGCACCATTTATTGAAAAGACTGTCTTTTTTCCATTGGATATTTTTTCCTGCTTTGTCGAAGATTATTTGACTGTAGAGTTGAGGGTCCATATCTGGGTTCTCTATTCTGTTCCATTGGTCTATACGTCTGTTTTTGTGCTAGTACCATGCTGTCTTGGTGATCACAGCTTTGTAATATAGCTTGAAATCGGGCAACGTGATGGCCCCAGCTTTGTTTCTCTTTTTCAACATTTCCTTGGCGAGTCGGGGTCTTTTCTGATTCCATACAAATTTTAGGATTGTTTGTTCCAGCACTTTGAAAAATGTCATTGGAATTTTGATGAGGGTGGTGAAGGTATAGATTGCTCTGGGCAGCACAGACATTTTAACAATGTTTATTCTTCTGATCCATGAGCATGGAATGTTTTT
This sequence comes from Mirounga leonina, assembly GCF_011800145.1. Taxonomy (NCBI): domain Eukaryota; kingdom Metazoa; phylum Chordata; class Mammalia; order Carnivora; family Phocidae; genus Mirounga; species Mirounga leonina. The sequence goes on along the minus strand of NW_023270415.1, from coordinate 22,285,003 downwards.
CCATCTTTTTGTGTCTTCTTCAATTTCTTTCATGAGTGTTCTGTAGTTCCTAGAGTATAGATCCTTTACCTCTTTGGTTACGTTTATTCCGAGGTATCTTACGGGTTTTGGTGCTATTGTAAATGGAATCGTTTCTTTAATTTCTCTTTCTACACTTGCATTGTTAGTGTATAAGAAAGCAACTGATCTGTGCACTGATTTTGTATCCTGCCACATTACTGAATTGCTGTATGAGTTCTAGTAATTTGGGGGTGGACTCTTTTGGATTTTCCACATAAAGTATCATGTCATTTGCAAAGAGAGAGAGTTTGACTTCTTTGCCAATTTGAATACATTTTACTTCTTTTTGCTGTCTGATTGCTGATGCTAAGACTTCTATTACTATGTTGAACAATAGTGGTGAGAGTGGGCATCCTTGATGTGTTCCTGATCTTAAGGGAAAGGCTCTCATTTTTTCCCCATTGAGGATGATACTCGCTGTGGGTTTTTCATAGATGGATTTTATGAACTTGAGGAATGTTCCCTCTATCCCTATACTCTGAAGAGTTTTAATCAGGAAAGGATGTTGTATTTTGTCAAATGCTTTTTCTGTATCAATCGAGAGGACCATATGGTTCTTCTCTCTCTTCTCATTAATGTGTTCTATCACATTGATTGATTTGCAAATGTTGAACCACCCTTGCCATCCCGGGGATAAATCCCACTTGGTCATGGTAGATGATCCTTTTAATGTATTGTTGGATCCTATTAGCTAAGATTTTGCTGAGAATTTTGGAATCCATATTCATCAGGGATATTGATCTGAAATTCTCCTTTTTGATGGGGTCTTTGCCTGGTTTGGGGATTAAGGTAATGCTGGCCTCATAGAATGAGTCTGGAAGCTTTCCTTCTGTTTCTGTTTTTTGAAACAGCTTCAGGAGGATAGATATTATTTCTTCTTTGAATGTTTGGTAGAATTCCCCAGGGAATCCATCGGGCCCTGAATTCTTGTTTTTTGGGAGGTTTTTGATCACTGCTTCAATCTCGTTACTGGTTATTGACCTAGTCAGGTTGTCAATTTTTTCCTTTTTCAGTCTTGGTAGTTTATAGGTTTCCAGGAGTGCATCAATTTCTTCCAGGTTGCTTAATTTATTGGCATATAGTTGTTGATAATAATTTCTAATAATTGTTTCTATTTCCTTGGTGTTAGTCATGATCTCTCCTCTTTCATTCATAATTTTATTAATGTGGGTCCTTTCTCTTTTCTTTTGGATAAGTCTGGCCAGTGGTTTATCAATCTTATTAATTCTTTCAAAGAATCAGCTTCTAGTCTCATTGATCTGATCTACTGTGTTTCTGGTTTCTAATTCATTAATCTTTGCTCTAATCTTAATTATTCTCTTCTAATGTGTGGCTTAGGCATCGTTTGTTGCTTTTTCTCTAGTTCTTTAAGGTGTAAAGTTAGTTGGTAAATTCGGGATTTTTCTATTTTTTTGAGTGAGGCTTGGATGGCTATGTATTGGCTTGGATGGTTATGTATTGAGTGAGGCGTAGATGGCTATGTATTTCCCTCTTAGGACCGCCTTTGCAGTATCCCATAGGTTTTGGACTGATGTGTTTCATTCTCACTGGTTTCCATGAATTGTTTAAGTTCTTCTTTGATTTCCAGGTTGACCCAAACATTCTTGAGCAGAGTGGTCTTTAGCTTCCAAGTGTTTGAATTTCTGCCAAATTTTTTCTTGTAATTGAGTTCCAGTTTTAAAGCATTATGGCCTGAAAATATGCAGGGAATAATCTCAATCGGTATCGGTTGAGACCTGATTTGTGACCCAGTATGTGGTCTGTTCTGGAGAAAGTTCCTTGTGCACTTGAGAAGAATGAGTATTCTGTTGTTTTAGGGTGGAATGTTCTGTATATATCTATGAAGTCCATCTGGTCCAGTGTGTCATTCAAAGCTCTTGTTTCTGTGTTGATTTTCTGCTTAGATGATCTGTCTATTGCTGAGAGTGGAGTATTGAGGTCTCCTACAATTAACGTATTATTATCAATATGACTCTTTATTTGGGTTAACAGTTGGCTTATGTAGTTGGCTGCTCCCAATTTGGGGGCATAGATGTTTACAGTTGTTAGATCTTCTTGTTGGATAGACCCTTTAAGAATGATATAGTGTCGGGCGCCTGGGTGGCTCAGTTGGTTAAGCGACTGCCTTCAGCTCAGGTCATGATCCTGGAGTCTCGGGATCAAGTCCCGCATTGGGCTCCCTGCTCAGCAGGGAGTCTGCTTCTCCCTCTGACCCTCCTCCCTCTCATGCTCTCTGTCTCTCATTCTCTCTCTCGCAAATAAATAAAATCTTAAAAAAATAAAAAAGAAAAAGAAAAAGAATGATATAGTGTCCTTCTGTCTCTAACTACAGTCTTTAGCTTAAAAACTAATTTGTCTGATATAAGAATTGCTACCCTAGCTTTCTTTTGAGGTCTGTTGGCATGGAAGATTGATCTCCATCCCTTCGCTTTCAGTCTGGATGTATCTTTAGGTTAAAATTGAGACTCTTGTAGACAGCATATGGATGGGTACTGTCTTTTTATCCAATCTGCAACCCTGTGCCGTTTTATGGGAGCATTTAGGCCATTCGTGTTGAGAGTGATTACTGAAAGATACGAATTTATTGTCATCATGTTGCCTGTGAAGTCCTTGTTTCTATAGACTGTCTCTGTAAATTTCTGTTCTATATCACTCTTGGGGTCTTTCTCCTTTTATAGAACCCCCCTTAGTATTTCTTGCAGGGCCGGCTTAGTGATCACATATTCTTTCAGTTTCTGCCGGTCTTGGAAGCTCTCCATCTCTCCATCCATTTTAAATGACAGCCTTGCCAGATAAAGTATTCTTGGTTGCATATTCTTCTCACTTAATACCTTGAATATGTCTTGCCAGGCCTTTCTGGCTTGCCAGGTCTCTGTGGATAGGTCTGACGTTATTCTGATGTTCCTCCCTCTGTATGTAAGGAATCTCTTCCCCCTAACTGCCCTTAAGATGGTTTCCTTGGTTCTAAAATTTGCGAGTTTTACTATTACATGCTGGGGCATTGGTCTGTTTTCCTTGATCTTGGGAGGGGTCCTCTCTGCCTCTAGGACATGAATGTTTATTTCATCTCCAGATTAGGGAAGTTCTTAGCTACGATTTGCTCAAATATATCTTCTAGTCCTCTCTCTCTCTCTCCACCCCCTCAGGGATCCCAATAATTCTGACATTGGAACGTTTCATGGTGTCACTTATTTCTCTAATTCTGTTTTCATGGATTGTGAATTGTTTCTCCGTGGCCTCCTCTTTTTCCTTCTTTTCTATCAATTGGTCTTCTAGATTACTAATTCTTTCTTCTGCCTCGTTTACCCTAGCTGTTAGATTATCTAGATTAGATTGGATCTCATTGATAGCATTTTTAAGTTCTGCAGTTCAGCTTTCATTTCTGCCCTTAAAGACTCTATGTTGCCATTAATTGATTTCTCCATTCTAGCTATCGCCTTCATAACTGTTACCCTGAAGTCCATTTCTGACATCTTGGTTATATCTGTATCCATTTGTAAATCTGAGGCAGAAGTCACAGTTTCTGAGTCTTTCCTATTTTGTGGGTTCTTCCTCCTAGTCATTCTGTTTAGGAGTGGTTGAGGGAATGTACAGAGTCCAAATTATTGACCACAACCCAAGCAAGATGCACTTGTTTTCTAGGGACCTTAGGGCTGCTGGCCTCTTGTTTTCCCAGCCTGTCTTCTGGGGGAGGGGCCTGCTGCGCTGTTACTCAGGCAACCCTGTTTGGGCAGAGTTGCCCTGCCCCCTGTGGTGGGGGATAGGCTCAGTGAAAACCGGTTTTGGGGGGCTTTTTTTCTCTGGCAGCTTTCCCTGGTGGCTTTCCACATCTCTTCCGAGAGCCAGAGCAGAAGAGACTGTTTCCAACCCACTGCCTCAGAGCAGAGAGATCGCAGTCTGTTCCAGTGAGCTCTCCATGCCACACTATCTCCATTTCTGTTCGTGCTGCTATAAACTGCAGTGTCCTAGGTTGTGCGCCCCTCAGCAGGGCTCCCAATCCTCATCTCCAGGTCAGGGCTCGGGGCACGTCTCTGCACTTTGTGTTTCTAAAACCGCCAACTGCCCCCAATTCCTATGTGTGGCCCCACTGCTCCAGGTTTCAGTCTGGGAGGCTGCGCTAAAGTCCTTTCCCTGCTGCTACTCGTCTGAGAGTCTGTGCCCTGTCCCCAGCGTGGGAGGCTTTCACTCACCGGTGGTGCAGGATCCCCACAGCTTCCTCCCCCTTCCATTTATCTTCTAATATCTGCCCGCAGAATCACGGCTCCCTGCTTTATACCTCCAAACCAACTGCCAGTGATATTCTGTTTGTAGAGATCCAGATATATCTTCTTACATCTCAGGCTGATTTCATGGGTGTTCAGAGTGGTGTGGTAGATATCCAGCTCAATTCAGGGGACCAGTTCTTTCTTTTGCATGGTCAAGTATACTTTTGAAACTATTGAATTCTTCAGTTCAATCATTATAGTTTTCAACTCTAGGATTTCTATTTCTTTGGTTTGTTGTTGTTTTTTGATGATTGCTATTTCCTTATCAAACTTCTCATTTTGTTCATGCATCATTTTCCTAATTTAGTTTAGTTGTCTGTGTTTTCTTGTAGTTCACTAATCTTTCTTAAGAGGGTTATTCTGAAGTCTTTGTCTGACACTTCATAGACCTCCATTTCTTTAAGGTAAGTTATTGGAGTTTTATTCCTTCCCTAGTGTCATATTTACCTGATTTTTATTGCTTTTTAATTCCTTACATTGGTGTCTGTGTATTTGAATAATCAGGCTCCTCTTCTAGATTTTTACAGGTTTGCTTTGTTAGAGGCAGTTTTTTCACCAGTCAGCTGTCTGGGCTTTTGGATGTGTCTGCTGGTATTGTCCTTGTGTACATGGGGCCTGCTATTATGATCTATATTTGGGTGAGTCAACTATTTGGGCTCTGAGGATGAGGATGGGGGTTTTGCCTCTGTCTGAGAACAGTTAGATAGGACTGTTGGCTTGGTTCTCTACCAGGAGGCTGTAGGATGAGCTTTGTGATTGTCTGGATTTTGGATCAAATTACTAGATACCCAGGACTGGGTATTATATTCAATGATAGATGGGGTTATCAGTTAGTTTCCCTACACTGAGGGGCAACAGGATGAGACCCAGGGCCTCTACAGCTGATTGTTTGGCCCGAATCAGTCCAGAGAGTACACTGAATTCCCTAGTCAGATGAGTCTACCAGTTTTGCTCTGCAGATGACAGAAGCCACAGGCTGTGCTCTCTGTTCAAGGACAGTTGAGTGGACTAGCCAGTTTCCCACAAGCTCTGGTTAGGTTTCCTTTTTGGACATGCTGAAGGATGTATTCAATGATGAGCATAGCTACTCATTAGATTCCCTGCCCAGGTATAGTGGGAGAAGCAGCTCCAAAGTGGGGAAAGCTCTTTATTTGTTGTCTTAACTCAAATTGTCCTGCGCTCAACGTTCCCTCACTGAACAGGGATACTGGCTTTGCTCTGAACCCTATTGATTCTGCCTTCCTCTCAGATGAGTGCTGCTGGGCCACATAGCTTTTAGGAGTTGTTGCCAGCCCTTCTGGTCAGATGGAGCCAGAAGGCACACTCCTCTGTGGGTGGGGCCTTGTCTCAGCTCCTTTGCCTGGATGGGAGGGGTAGGGGTTGCTCCAGGCTACTCTCAATTTCCCAAACAGGCTCTCTGGATGGGAGCAGTCAGGAACTACCCTCAGTCTTGATTATTAATTAAAACTTGTACTTGTGTGTAGCATGGGAATACTCCATGCCCAGTACTGGCTTTGTTCTGGGGGCTATCAGCTCTGTTCACCCACTCTCAGATCAAGCATTGCTGGACCACACTGCTTCCAGGAATTGTCACCAGTCCTTCTGGTCAGTTGGGACCGGGAAACACTCTCCATAGTAGATGTAAGGCTGTGATTTAGGTCTTTGCCTGGGTGTGGGCAAACTGGGCTCTAGAACCAGCAAAACTCCTTGTTTGAGGATCTGAATCAGACAAATCTATACCCTGCTGAGTTCTTTGGCAAGAGTGTACCCTTGATTTTGTTCTGCTGATGAGCAGAACTACTGGTTGGGATTACTACTTGGGCCCTGTAGGTATGAACTTAGTCTGCCAAGATCCAAGTGCTGGTTGTTGCAAGTCCCTCCCCTCTTCTCCATCACAGTCAGATTCCCAGTGGTTGAGCCCCACAGATTCCCCTGAATTTCCTGTGGTGTGAGATCAGAGAAGGAGCTCCCACAGAGTGACCCACAATGCTGGGGTGGGAGCTGGTTATCCTCGCTGGGCTTTCTTTTCCCACTAGAGGAACTGGAGGTTCAGGGGAGACCACTCCACATGGTGCTATGCTGGCCTGGAGGAAGGGCAATGTAGTCAACATGTAGCCATTTCTCTTACCCTTCTAATGCAGTCTGTCTTGATCTCTGTGCATTATCTCCATGTTCTAACTTTCTCTCAGTGGTGTGTTGTTCTTGTATAGATGTTCATTGTTCTTGTGATGAGGAGTGAAGTCAGGAACAACCTATGTTGCCGTCTTGGTGACATTGCTACCCCTACTTTTCTAATACTGAGTTGCTGAGGCTAAAGTAGAGAATTCCTACTTTCTTTAAGGACACCGAATATTAATGAGTAAGATTTTTTTCTCATTGCCGAAGCATCTCAGTGCAATGCAGTAAAGGACATCATTGGAACTAAACAATACAGGAGTGCCAATGGTGCAGTCACAAGTGGAAGGACATGCACAATAAAAATTTTAACCAAAAAGTGGAAATGTAGTTGCATGTTCATCAGAATAAATGTTCTGATTTACAAGAGTGAGTTAGTAAGAAACAGTCACAAAAGAATCTGGCCTCTTACGTATCAGCAGCAGGACTTTAGTGTTGATGGTGTGGTTCTTGTAACTTGATGACTGTCTGGGAATGCTTTGCAGTGGAGATCTGCAGAGTTGCACACATGCTCTCTGCTATTGCCTCTGTATTTTCTTGGTTTTTTTTCTTTTTTTCTAATTCATATCTCTTCCTGAAGTGAAATTGTTTTTTTTTTTCTTTCACTTTTAATGAGTGAGGGAGTAATATGACTGTTTCTTGATAAAGAATGAATTGCTCACATTCAGAAAAGAAAAGAAAGTTCCTGAGATTATGCTGCTGAGGCTGGGGGATACAGGGAAAACTAGTGTCTCTGGCCTGAGGAGATCTTGTGAAGGAAGGTGTGGATCCATGTGCTGATGAGACCTCCTGTCTGCAGGAAGGGCTGCATGATGCTCACCCACAGGGGATAGGTGAGCCATCATTCATTATGGATTCTCATAATTAATCACCACCACCTTAATGCATATTGGCAAAGCAAACCCAAGGTAAGAATGATGGGCTATTTTCTGTGTACCTCATTTTTAAAGTTATTTTTATTGTGGAAAGGATCATATATGCAAAAGCATGTATAAAATATACCTACACTGTTTAAGAAATAATAAAAACCATTTTGATGTTGAATATACAAGGTGAAGAAATGGAACTCTACCAGGACTTAGATTACCCCTCCCAGGTGACATTGCATCCCTACAATCTCCCTGCCAGGAGGAAATGCTATCCTGATTTTATGTTAAATATCCTGTTGCTTTTCCTATGTTTTACCCTTTATGAATATACCTATAAGCATAAATTAAATTAGACTATGTGGTTATATGTATTTTTAACTTTTTAAACTAATGAAATATAAAATTAATATTCAATGCTGGTAAAGATTAGAACAAATTGAAATTTATTGTGCTGGCAGCTGTGTTAAACAGTACTACAACCAAACTCTATGTGTCCTTATATTTTTCCATCTCTCTCATGTTATCGAAAATACATAATTACATTTTATGTATTTATTTCTTTCCCTGCACATTACTGTACACTGTAAAATTTATCTACTTTCTTATAGAGTTTTACACATAAAGCTCTATCTGTGGTACTATATTTTATAGATATAAATCTACTCTGACAAAAAGCAATTTGGTAATAAATATTAAAAACCATAAAAGCTTCATATCCTTTGCACTATTAATTCCACTTTGGGGAATTTATCCTAGAGATATGTGTTTTGTTTTGTTTTTTCCTAAAAAGGAGTCAAGTTACATGATAAATATTTTCATTGCAGCATTATTTATGTTTTCTAAAGCTTGAAAATAAGCTAAATTGGGCACCTGGGTGGCTCAGTTGGTTAAGCGACTGCCTTCGGCTCAGGTCGTGATCCTGGAGTCCCGGGATCAAGTCCCGCATCGGGCTCCCTGCTCAGCGGGGAGTCTGCTTCTCCCTCTGACCCTCCTCCCTCGCATGCTCTCTGTCTCTCATTCTCTCTGTAGCAAATAAATAAAAAATTTAAAAAAAAATTATAAAAAGAAAATAAGCTAAATTTAGAATAGGGGAGCAGTTAGATAAACTCTGCTAGTTCTTTTCATTGGACTCTTTTGTGGCAATGACACATAACAGTATAAAGACCACATAAAAATATGCAAACGTTTGTGACTTAATATTAAGTAAAAACATAAAGCAAGATATACAACTCATGCATTATTATATAGACGAGCACATGAAAATGCTAGTAAGTAAAGTAAACAATCAAGTTATTCTTTCATTTGGTTTTGGAAAATTAACTAACTTTGCCATATTAATAAATTTTCTATAATGTTGTAGAAACTTTACAATTTATATTTTAAGAAAATAAAATAAATGTAGAATGTTTCCAGTAGAAACTTTGAAAAACATTATTTTATGTCTGAAAGAATACATTAAAATTATTTTTTATTTTCTGAATGAAATAGGAACAGTGCTTTACATATAGTTGAGACTCAAATATTTATTTGACTGTACAATCATTAAAATTATGAATTTACCTTTAAATTGGGAGTTTTTGAGTATAATTATTGGCTGTGTTATTATTTAACAAACAGTTTCTCTGTATTTTAAGAATCTTTTTAGGGAAACTAAAATTCTGTAGAAACAAAACAAATGAGCAAAGGGAATAAGAATTGATTTTGAATTACAGTCTGCAAAGAAAGGAACTTAATTTCACATCACCAATGTAAGCTTCTCCATTTCAAACAAAAACTAAATATTTTGAGTATATTTGTATATTTAAAATTTTTTTTCCTTTTAATCAATTCTTGATTATGTGGCCAGTTTTACCTGTCTAGTTTGCATTTTATAAAGGGATTTCTACTCTATTCATTTGCTTTAATGTTATCAACACTTCTGCATCCTAAATATAATTGTATGGAGGCAATAAACAGAGTTTTAACAATAATATAGTTTATTGGTTGGCTTCAATCCTTTCTGAACAAAGTATGCAGTAATAAAGTATTATCATTTATCAGAAAAATGTTAAATTTAGGCATAGGTTATTTGTAAAATATGAATGAAGTTCTAATTTATCATTACAGGTTTCTTTAAAGCTATATATGGGTCCCGCATATAAATTGTACAATGAGAAATATTAGTGAATATTTTAAAAAGCTCAGTAAGAAGTGATCCTTTGTTGCTCAGAGGGAAGTTGTGATCCTATTTTTGAAAACAGACATTGAAGTTCAGAAATGTGACAGCAATGATCTTAGCAAGTACACTTGTAGAAAATTTAGTCTGAAAATAAGTTTAAATATAAGACTTATAATATTAAATCCATAGCAGAAATAGAGTGTATATTAGTATTTATTTAAAAGAATAATGACTGGATATTATAATTTGTTATATTTGTATGCTATCTTCATTTCATAAGAAACAAGTAGAGGCTTAGAGACCTCAAATTATATTGATAAGTTATATTACAACCATCCCTAAACAAATAAAAATACTATGATAAAGAATTGTTATTTTGGAGCTTCTAAGGATTTCACCAAGATGGTGAGATAGGAGGTTCCTGACTTTCTCTTCTCCCACCATTGTACCAAGTATCCAGCTATATACAGATGAGTTCACTTTGAGAGATATCCAGAAACTAATTGAGTGACTCCTACATATCAAGGTGACAGAAAATACCCACATCAAAATGGGTGAGAAAGGCTGAGATACATTCTCACCATAGATCCTACCCCTGGCACAGAGCCTTACAACCAGGAGAGAACTTTCAACTCCCAAATTCTCCCTGAGGAGCAAACAGTTTGGACTATACACTTAGTGCTCCAACTTGAATGGCTACCACCTGAAGAACAGGTCACCAAATCATCTAGCTCTGATAGCCAATGGGGCTAGGCATTCACGAGTCTCACAGGACCATGTTAAACAAAAAAAATCAATTTCAAGTGGGCACACAAGCACTTCCCACAGCTATCCCTCCTGGACTTAGCAAAGAGGGAGCAGGCAAATACATACATACATGCATACATACATACATACATACCCATCTCCTAGTTTCTCCATGGAGAGAACTGGACTGCATAATTTCCCAGCTGCTGCCTGAGGTTGCAACCTCTAATCAGTTTGCATGTGAAAACTGATGGATCCTCCTGGAAGACTGAAAGGGCTGGTGGACATGTCCCTTGCCATCTCTCCTGGGCTCACTCCAGCAGTTAAACCAAGTCTCCATATTCTTCCTGAGAGAGGCTTGTCCACACATCCAGCACCCCAACTGTTACATTATAGCTGTAACCCGAGAGCCTGGTCCCAAAATCACCTAGTTCTGGGAGCTGACAGGTCACAGCATTCACAAGGCCCCTGGACCACATAAAACATAGAAGCAATTCTAATTGGGCACAAAAGTACTCTCAGAGCTTGGCTATTCCCTCTGACTTAACATAGAGTGTGTAGGCAAAAATACCCAACTCCCAGTTTCCCCCTGGTAGGGCCTGAACTATATATCTAACATCCTGATTTTCCCAAGCTGCTGCCTGGTTCCAACTGGCTTGCATTGAAGAGCTGAAGGGAGGCATTAGGTAGACAACTGGGAGCCTTACCTGACATGGGGGCATTTTCTACACCTCTGGGACACTGACAGGTCTTGGCACATCCTGATCTGAAGCAGCAGCTTGGACAAACAAAAAAGGTTAACAGACAACCAGGAGCTTTGCCTGGGCTGACTGATGAGGTTCATCTCCTAAATGAGGCCAGTCTTTCAAGACTGAGAAAGGTGGCTGTTTTATCTAATCCACAAAAACCAATACAAAAAATAAAGAAAAATGAAGAAACAGGAATATGTCCCAAACAAAGGAAAAAGATAAATCTCCAGAAACTGACCTTAATGAAACAGAACTAAACGTTTTATCCAGCCGAGAGTTCAAAACAATGTTTGTAAAGATGCTCACTAAAGTCAGATAGAAAGAAAGAACCAAACAGAAATCATAGAGGTGAAGAATGCAATAATTAAACTGAAAAATTCAATAGAGGGTTTTAACAGCAGACTAGATCAAGCAGAAGAAAAGATTGACTGGACTAAGAGAGGAGATTCAAATAAATAAAATGAAAAGATGAAAGAGAAGCCATTACAATTTTTATTAAAAATAAGATCAGAACAAAAAAAGGATCACAAGGGACTGTAATGAACAATTATACAGCAACAAATTGGATAATCTGGAAGAGATGGATAAATTCTTGGAAACACACAACCTACCAAGGCAGAACCATAAATAAATAAAAAAATCTGAGTGGACCAATTATGAGTAAGGAGATTGAATTGGTAATCAAAAACCTCCTGGCCAAGAAAAATGCAGGACCAGATGCCTTCACAGGTGAATTCTGCCAAACATTTAAAGAATTAACACCAATCCTTCTTAAATTCTTTTTAAGAATTGAAGAGAAGGGAACACTTTCAAACTTATTTTATGAGGTACCAAAATACCAAGGCCAGATGAACAAAGTAGGAGAAAAAATTACAGGCCAGTATCCCTACTGAACATAGATTAAAAGATCTTAAACAAAATATTAGGAAACCAAATTCAACAGTATATTAGAAGGATCATACACTGTGATCAATTGGAATTTGTTTTTGAGATACATGGATGGTTCAACATCTGCATATCAATAAATGTGATCTACCACATGAACAAAATTAAGGATAAAAATCATAGTATCTCAATAGATGCATAAAAAAATTTTGACAAAATACAACATCCTAGCTAAAGCAATTAGGTAAGGAAAGAAATAAAAGACAGCCAAATTGGAAAGGAAAAAGTAAAACTGTCTCTGTTTACAGATGACATGAATATTTATGAAGAACCCCCCCAAAATGGTTAGAACTAATAAACTAATTTAGTAAAGTTGCAGGATAGAAAATCAATATACAAAAATCAGTTGTGTTTCTATACACTAACAATGTACTATCAGAAAAAGAAATTAAGAAAACAATCCATTTACAATAGCATCAAAAATAGTGAAACACTTAGGAATAAATTTAACCAAGGAAGTGAAATATCTGTACACTGAAAACTATAAAATATTGATGAAAGAAGTTTAAAAAGACACAAATAAAGGAAGATAGTTTGTGTTCATGAATTAGAAGAATCTACAGATTCAATAAAATCCCTATCAAAATTCTAATGGCATTTTTCACCAAAACAGAAAAGACAATCCTCAAATTTGTATGGAACCACAAAAGACCCCAAACAGCCAAAGCAATATTGAGCCAGAAGAACAAAGCTGGAGGCATTACACATTGTGATTTCAAACTGTTTTACAGAGCTATAATAATCAAAACAGTGTAGTATTGTCATAAAAAGAGACACACTGATCAATGAAACAGAATGGAGGGTCCAGAAAATTCTACACCTATATCTAGTCAATTAATTTTTGATAAAGGTACCAAAAATAAACAATGGGTAAAGGATTTTTCTTCAATAAATGATGTGGGAAAACTGGATATTCATATACAAAGAAATTAACTTGGACCCCCATCTTAACTATATACATGAATCAACTCACAATGGATTAAAAACTTGAACATTAGGCATAAGACCATAAAATACCCAGAAGGAAACATAAGGGATAAGCTCCTTGACATTGCTCTTGGCAATGATTATTTTTTGGATTTGACACCAAAAGCAAAATAAATAAAAATAAACAAGTGGGACTACATCAAACTAAAACCATCCCCAAACCATCAACAAAATGAAATGGTAACCTATGGAATGAGTGAAAATATTTGCAAACCACATATCCAATAAGGGGTTAAGATCCAAAATATACAATAAACTCATACAACTCAGTAGCAAAAAAAATTAATTTTTAAAGTAATCTAATTAAAAAATGGGCAGAGTATCCAAATAGATATTTTTCCAATGAAGACATACATGTGGCCAATAGGTAAATGAAAATTGCTCAGCATCACTAATCATCAAGGAAATGCAAATCAAAACCACAATGAGATATTGCTTCATACCTTTTGGAATGGCTATTATCAAAAAGAGAAGGGATAAACACATACTGGAGAAGATGTGGCAAAAAGGGAACCCTTGTACACTGTTGGTGGGAATGGAAATTTGTGCAACCACTGTGGAAAACAGTATGGAACTTCCTCAAAAATTAAAAGTGGAACTACTGTATGATCCAGAAATCCTACTTCTGGATGTATATCCAAAGGAAAGGAAATCACTATCTCAAAAAGGTATCTGTACTCCCATGTTCATTGCAGCATTATTCATTCATGAGAGCCAAGACTTGGAAACAACCTAAGTGTCTATTGATAGATGAATGGATAGAGAAAATGTCACACACACACACACACATATACACACACACACACCCTGGAATATTAATGAGCCTAAATAAAGAAGGAAATCTTTCCACTTGTAACAACATGGGTGACACTGGAGGGCATTATGCTAAATGAAATAAGTCAGGCAGAAAGACATGTTATCACTTATATGTGGCATTAAATTGAAAACAAACTCATAGAAACAGAGAATAATTTTGTGGTTGCCAGGGCCTGAAGGGTGAGGGAAATGGGAAGAGGATGATAGAAGGGTACAAACTTTCAGTAATAAGATTAATAAGTTCTAAGGATCTAATGTACAGTATGGTGATTATAGTTGATAATACCATATTGTGTAATTGAAATTTGCCAAGAGAGTAGTTCTTAAACATTGTCACCAAAAAAAGGAAGTGACTATGTGAGGTGATGAATGTATTACTTACCTTAATTATGGGAGTCCTTTTATAATGTATATGTATATTAAATCATCACCTTGTACACTTGAAATATAATTATATTTGTTTATTTACCTCAGTGAGGCTGGGGGAAAAATAAAAGTGTCAGGAGTGAAAAAAAAATAAAGTCACTGAAAAATGTTTTAAAAATTATTAATGTAAAAAACATTAAATAAAATAAATAAAAATTGTTAATGTAATTATACTTACTATCCAGGTACCATGACAACGTCACAAACGTCACAATATCACAACTTATTATGAATACTATTTCCTATCTGTAGCTATTGAACCAGTTAGGTACTTTGCATTGCCTGTTGAGTTTGGCTTTGGAGTGCCCCTTACCTGTGTGAGAGGCACAGTCTGAGAAAAAAAGAAAGATGGCTGTTCCTTATGAAGAGGATTTGAATACATTTTTCCAGCTCAGAAAGGTGCCTCTTGGAAAGGAGGTGGGAGATGTAAGAGGTGACTTGTTATTATTTAATTTAATAACATTTGTTATTAAGGGTGTGGAAGAACATGGAAGAAAAAGCCATAAACATGGCATCAGTACCTGAAAAACTTGTGAGTTTTTTGAGATATAAAGATTAGTATCAAATTTGTGACTTACAAGAAAATGACTACAGGAAGAGTTTGGAAGGGGCCCACAGCGAAAAGAGAGAGAACACAGTAATGATAGAGAGCAATGTTGGGCAGAGTAATGGGGGAGAATTGCCTGGAGAAAGATTATTTAGATGCAATAGGTGAAAAGTTATATGAATAACTACCTAAAGAAGGTATCTCATAATTACATAGCAGTGGTGATCATAAAAGGCATAATTGATGAGTTTAAATCCCAATTAGGTAGTACTCTCCGTTAGCTTTAAGTTACAGAGAAATCTTCTTTACACTAGAGAAAATATAAAGGTGAGAGGATTCTGAGACAGAGCAATGGGGGGGGAGGCGTGAGGGGGGCATTTAGGGATGATGGTAAGAAGACCAGAATGAAAGACTGTGTGGTGTTTACAAATTCAGCAAAGGTCCAAAGAAATTTTTAAACTATTTTGTGATAATTGTGGCAGACCAGTAGGAATAAGAGACTAGAGATTGTATGATGGTTGAGTAAATGATACACATACACCTATGCAAATATATGTGTGGGTGCCTGTACATGTGTGAGTGACAGAGACAGAGACAGAGAACATATGCATGTCAAGAATAACTTTAAGTCTAATGTGTGGTTGCAAATATAATATGTCAGATCTGGAATGTCTGAACTGGAATTAAGAGATCATCTCATCTACCTTTTTGTGTCATGATCCATGAGCCCGTCTTCAACATTTTGCAAAGTGGTTGTCTAACAGCTGCCTAGGATTGTCCAGTGAAAATGAACTCACTGGGTTTACGAGGTGGTCCATTCCGTCTATAGACAAAGGAATAAACGTGGAGGGAAACACATTTTTCTCTGTCCTTGTGAGAATCACCACCATAGCTCATCTTTTTGTGTTCTTAAGTCATGGGACAGAAAACCCTATAACTTTAGTCTAGATCAGTGCTGTCTAATGGAGTAGCCCCTAGTCAACATGTGATTACCTGATACGTGAAATGCTGTAAGTCTCAAATTGAGATGTGCCGTACACACCAGATTTTGGAGATTTAGTGCAAACAAAAGAATATATTTTATTAATAATCTCACTATTGATTATGTTGAGATAATAGTATTTAAGGTATATTGGATTCATTAAAATATATTACAAAAATAACTGTCTTTAAAAATGTGGCAATTAGGGGGCGCCTGGGTGGCTCAGATGGTTAAGCGTCTGCCTTTGGCTCAGGTCATGATCCCAGGGTCCTGGGATCGAGTCCCACATCGGGCTCCCGGCTCGGCGGGGAGCCTGCTTCTCCCTCTGACCCTCTCCCTTCTCATGCTGTTTCTCTCTCGCTCGCTCTCTAAAAAATAAATAAAATCTTAAAAAAAAAATGTGGCAATTAGAAAAATTTCAAATCATACCAAATGACATAAAAACCTTAAAATTATACACTCACATTATATTTCTGTTGGACAGTGATGGTCTGTATCATATTTACACTTAGTTCTTTTGTTGGCATATGCTCCTTTTTTCCCCTAACTCTAGGTTTCACCAGATGACATGATTAACACAAAATCTAAACTTCCAAGTTCTTTAATTTCTAGCCAGCCTTTATGGCCCTAGAACTACCTTCCTATTCCCTAGAGACTGTATTATTTAAGTCAGTGTTTCCCCAAATCACAGGACCAGCAGGTGGCTTGGGTTGCTTGCTAAAGTAGTGCTGACTATGCCTCTTCTAACTCTACTGAATCAACTTCTCCGGGGGCAGCCCTATGGCAGCCAAGTTTGGTAAACTCTGCATTAGGGCAGGTTCTACAATGGTTTTCATTTCTGTAGGACAAAACGTGAACTTTTTAAAACCTGGCTAGGTCCTATCTTTGCTTGATTGTAAATAGCTTTACTTCACATTCTCCCCATTCTAGGAGATATCTAAGATAAGTGCTCTGCACTCTGTTTTCCTACTGCAACAATAAGCAAACTAAGCTGCACATTTAAATCATCTGGGAACTTTAAAAAACTACTGAAGCTCAGGTCAAATCCCTAAAATTTTGATTTACTCCATCTTAGGAGGGTTGTGGAAATTGAAATTTTCTTCTAAAGTTCCTCAGGATACCAGATGAGAATCTCATTTGGTGGTTTGAGCACACTCCTGTTTCAGAGCTTTACCACACATTGTTATAATTATTTGTTCACACATGTCCCATTACCCTAGACTGAGCACCTGGAGAATATGGACAACATCTTGTTTTCTTCGTATCACAAATGCTGGGTATGAAAAATGCTCAAATACTTTTTGGATGAATGTTTCAATGAACTATACTCAGTGTGGGTTGGTGAGTAGACGAGGGAGGTAACAGGAAATAGCATGTGAGGGAAATCACTTAAATCTATTTTGAAATCTTTTCTAAATACATGTGCTGATAATCTGGAATACACTTGCAAAAAGATAATCTGGAATATATTTCCTGTTAGAAAATGGGTTTACCTGTAGAATTAGTTTATTTGCTAAAAAGAACAAGTATTGGATATGTAAATTGAAAATTACCTTTGTATAATCAGAAAAAAAAATAACTGAAGTTAACTGGACAAACGAGAAGGATTTTTACCCAGGAATATAAGAAAATATTAAGAACAGTGTTAGAAAGACAAATAAAAACCATATAACTAACCCCTACTCTCAAGGTACTATGAATAATACAGTATTTAACATAAACATGACAAAAACAATAAAAAGAGAAAGAAAAGTGGCAAGAAGAGAATATATTTGAAAAATCAGCAAATACTTTAAAGAACTCATTTGAAACAAAAATAGCAAAAATAAAGATATAAGTAGTAAGCTTTTATGTACTTAGGTTAATATGGAGAAAAGATAATCAAATCACATTCATAGATGTTTTCGAGTTTTATGTTGATGAAGACAATGAAGATCAGTGTGGCCAATTTGGAGAATTAAGAAGCCCACTACTACAAAACTTTAAGTTAAAATAGTTGAAAATCTTTGAAAGCCAGTATACATACGTAACAAAGAGGAAATAATTGAGTTAGGTACAGGTTTTGCAGAAATTAAAAGCAAAAATTGCAGATAAGGAAGTGAAAAACATAAAAGGATTTGTTCACATCATCTAATTCTACAAGATTTTTGAGATTTTTCCAGCAAATTTCAGTTAATGGGAATTGAGGTATGAAGCCAAAGGGCATGTCATAATGAGCATGGAAAAACATTGGGAGAAGTCCCAGACTATGTCAGAGAAATGTGGAAAGTCTCTCACTAAGCCTTGAGTAGGAAACGGTTTTTGAGCCATGTTTTCCCCCCACCCCCCAAAAAATCTCTGTGGATATGAGTATTAGACAAGCTCATCAGATAAAGTCATTGTTTTGGAATCTTAAAGCTGGAGAATACCACTGAGATATCAATTTAGCAATTTTACAGATGATAGGATGACCACCAACAGTTGGTGACAGAACTAGGATTAGAAACCAGTCTCACTAATCCCAGCCTAGTTCTCAAATAAGCAGTGGTCAGTTAACATGGGACTGACATAACAATATTTAGATGCTAAGTGAACACATCTGGAAAGTGTGTATGGAAATAGAGGAGAGTTCTGACACTCTCCATGACTGTGTATATGATCCCCACAACCATGACAATTCATATGAGAAACCAGTGTAATGGCGGCAAGGAGGAAATGATACCACATCTGAGGGTGAATGAAAACAAAAGATGATGTTGCAGTGCTAATAAGGAGTCTCTCTGTCTCTCTGCTTTGTTTTAGTTTTACCCAGATTGCATTTAGTAATTTGCTTCAAATACTTTTTTGGAAACCTGTGAGACAATCTGTTGACTCCAGTGTCTTTCTACATACAAGCTCCTTCTCATCTTTCCAACCCTCCTGATCTAATTTAGGAGCCATAAGTTGTCATTTTAATAACATTCTTTCCAATACTGTGAAATCCTCTTGCCCCTCTTGTACACGTGTGTGTGTGTGTGTGTGTGTTGTTTTGTTTTCTTCACCCATCTAGCAAAATCCCACCCTTGTAAGTCCATCTATCCATTATCTTCTTGCCTCTGTGCTCTACATACATTATTTAGTTGCTTCACTAACATTTCGTTTTGTATGTCATAATAGCACTTCAGACTCAACATGCACAAGATTTGACTCAGGAGCTTTTTCTCCAAGCTTTTACCTCCTCCAGACTTCTTTATCTTCAGTGTGACTCCAGTTATGACCTAGTTGCTCGAGCTCTCAGCCTTAGAGTCCTTCTTGATACTACTTCATTCTTCATCATCCATATCCAGTCCATCACCAAGAACTTAATGCATTTTGAATTGACTAAAGGAGCTTATAAATAGCTATATTTGAAGCAATGTAATCCCTAATAATCTTCCTTAGTAGTATATTCAATAGTTATTGGTGGTTGACGGAATATGGCTGATGATTAAGAAAGCGTATTCTGAATATGTGAGGTAATGGACTCTTAAGAAGTCCTTAGAATTACAATAAGGGTTTAGGTGAAAAGACAACAACAAAATTACTCAATTCTTGTCCAAATAATTAATGTTGAAAGTGTCAGGAAGTACCACTGTGATTCCTAACATCGGTATCCTTATAAACTTCAAGAGAAAAATTTCAAAGTCCATGTCCTACCTCAGACCACAGAAGTTGAAATTTAAGGGTTTTGACCTGAATGTCAGTAGTTTTTTCTTTTTTTTTTAAGTTCTCAGGTGACTCAAATGTGTTACCAGGGTTGAACACAAATGACGAGAGTTTTTAAAACTTCCATTTTCTATGTTTAAAATACCTTTTTGTTTATATCTTCTAGTCTCTCTTGTATTTCTTAAAGTAAAATATCGATATATTCAGCTCACCCAGGGAGTCACTCTCTACCCTAAATACTGCAATATATGCACACTTAGACAATCACTCAGAGTTTACAGTTTCCAAATATTGGATTTGGCTTTAACAGAATAGGAGCCTGTAATTAAGAGGTAAGGTGAGTCAAACTCAAGTCCATGACTAAACATAAAATGTCCTTAGTACATATGCTAATTATTGGCGAAACAATCTCTTGTAACTTGATATTGGAAGACTAAGATCTTCATGGATCAGAAAGGTAATTAATAAAGATGTGTCCACTCCACCAACTGATAGTTTAACAGATGAGGAACCACATAATGACTATCTTCTCTGGTAAAGGGTAAAGATATGTACAGACAGTTTTAAAGAAGAACCCTGATTATAACAGTGAAAAATAAGAAGGAAATTTGAAAAAATAAATAAAATATATGTTTCATAAACCTATAACCAGGTTGATGTTTCATATATTTCTTTTTTAGTGTTGTGTGTACGTATTGTGTATATGTAATTTACAGATTTGTTTCATATCATATACAGTTTTATGTTCTCTTATTCTTTACGTCACAACATTTCACATATAATTAAATACTTTCTAAAGATGTAATTTTAAATGACAGCATAATATTTAATCCATTGGCACCAAGTTTGTAAAATATTCTTCTATTTTTTGATATTTTGGAAGTTTTATATGTGTGCTCTTAAAATTATTCCTATAATGAACATGAGTACACTAAGAATTATTCCAAATGTGTGATTACTAGATTCAAAATTATGCATCTTTTGAAAGCTATTAAAATATAGTGCCAAATCATGTTCTAGAACAGTTTATATTCCCATCATCAGTGAACAAAAATATCTGTAAGTTCACTGTACCCTTATTACATTAAGAATATGATTTAAATTCTTCCCAATTTAATGGGTGATGATAGTATTATAGTGTGCATTTCTCTGATGATTAATGCAAATGAACATTTTTTTCCTGTTTATTGGCTGTTTGCATTTCTTTTGCATATTTTTAGTTCATGAACTTTACTTACTTGTGAAAATCATTTTAAGGAAGTTGAAAAAAGCATTAGAGAAATTCAGTTTCATTTTGATTTATACATTTGCATTTATAATTTTATAGTGAATCCAATAGCCACAGATTGCAGTCTCTACCCTGGTGAGGTCCTCTGTGGGCATCATTGTAGTTCCTCATTAGCATTCAATGGCTATGAATTACCACAGTTTAATTCAATGCAATTAGAACTTTTCCTATAAATGTGAACTGCCACAGAGCAGATTAATCTGAAGAGTCTAGAAGGGCAGACAACTAGGGATCATGGAGAACAAGTGTTATTTTACTATGTGGTGATGTTGGTCATTGTGCAATAGTTCTAGGAAGAAGATGAAATGTCACGAAATTCACAGAGCACACATGGAGAGTGCTTTTGAAGCACCTTGAAGAGGTACTTCTGGCCTTTTGCAGACTTTACAGTTGCTTATATTTCAGGCTTGTTAAAGAATGGGTTGGAGATGATGACAGGTTGCCATTTAGCAATAGTTTAAAGCAAGACATATTTAGATTGATTGAAAGCTGGGAAAGCTGGAGCCCCCCAAAGAGGCAGAGGACCTAGTGGTGAGTGACTGACAAAAGATAAAGAGGGCTACTGCCTTTTGTGGTGGAGAAAGCAAAAAATGGGGGCCCTTCACTATGCCATTCTGTGTAACATACATAATAAGACAGAACTGCCAATAATGAGGTTTCAGAGCATGCAAGTTCTACCATGTGCAGAGCAATGTAGATGCTAATTGACTTTTTTTTTAACTTTTGATGGACATATTATAGATGCTCAGTGCCTGCTAACTAAGCAGAAATTCAGCTCATTTTAAGGTGCTTCTTTAAGATAAGCTGCAAGTGGCCTGGACAGGAACATTTTATGAAGACCCACCAAAGTACAATGTGAAATATGTCAGCATTGCTTTCAATTTCGGAAAGTCTGGGGCAAATGGTCACGCACACTGCAGTCAGAACTGCAATGGTTCACTCTGAACAAACAGTAGTAGGTGGAAGATGAAGCGGTATAGCCTGAAATAACTGCCAGTCCTAAAAATAGCAGCTGTCAGCATAATTCAAAATTTTTAACATTTATGCTGAGTGTGAAGAATCGCTGGCCACCTGTCTTCTTATCCACATTTGCAACATAATACAAAAGACAGAGCTAAATTTTAGCATGTGCTTCAATAGGGGCTTTTCTTGAGGTAGGGGGTCTATTTTAATTATTTGGACTTGAGGGGCTATCGATGTTTTTTTAAAGATTTTGTTTATTTTTATTTATTTGACAGAGAGAGAGAAACAGCATGAGAGGGGATAGGGTCAGAGGGAGAAGCAGGCTCCCCGCTGAGCTGGGAGCCCGATGTGGGATCAATCCCAGGACTCCGGGATCATGACCTGAGCCGAAGGCAGTCGCTTAACCAACTGAGCCACCCAGGCGCCCTATTGATGTTTAATAAGATTGCAAAATAGTGATTTAGATGTTTCATGCAATTCTGGAGGCTTTTCAGAAATAAAGTCAAATACTTTCTAAAAATATATATATTTGTGAAGTTCTTATGTCTGAGACTGATGTATAGTTCAGGCTTACCTGTTTCAGTCGATTGTATTCTCCTAGTCTGTGGTTCTAGAAAGGAAGCAAGCGAAATGAGAGTGAAAATGAGATTATGAGGCAAAATGAAGGACTATACCATTCACAGGTTTCTTAATTTCTGAAAAGCTTAGACTGATTTGCGATGACAAAAATCTTAAAGCAAAATACACAGAAAAATAATCTAAATTAATACTAATTAAAGTTGTTACTTAAAAAAATCAGTTCCTAATGTTTATATTCATATGGGCATTAGATATCAAGCCAGACAAAAATGTCATTTTGTCTTCCACATATACTAAGGGTAAGTCTAATGCATTTTACTTAGCTGATGACTTTTCTTAAAAAGTGTTTCACTGGATATCCAGTCTTGGATTTTCTGTTAATACAAAGTCTCCATTTCAGCTACAGATTTCAGCTTCCCTTCTATTAAATCACCAGACAACGTTTTTAAAATCCAGTCTCTTTGCCCAGCACAAATCATTCAGTATAGTCAGGAAGAGTAAAAGAGCTATTATGGAACAGGAGTTTTAAAAAGAAAAGGAATGGATGATGAAGGTGGATTTTCAACTGTTGAACTCAGCCAGATTCTAGAAGCACATTCAAAATCTCTCAGAACACACACACACGCACACAAAACAAATATAAAATAAATAAATGCAAACAAAAAGTATTCTACTAGCAGCAATGTTAAAACATTGGGTTATCTTGTGAAAATTCAGAGACTTTCTGATAGTCTGATTTGAGTTCCATTTCTCTCCAATTTCACACATGGTTTGAATTAACAACTCTAGCTCTTGGAAAAAAAATATTACATTTAAAAATTGTACTTAAAACTACATATTTTCCACAAATAGATTTGTAATGGCCATCTTGAGGAATAATTTTCTAAAGATAGTTTTACTATCACTACCTCCCACGATGTGAAATCTGGTTGATGGGGCAGACAGTTCAAATCCAATTTCAATAGTTAAGGTCTAATCCTGTCCAAGGTTAAAAGTTCAGATGTGTACTTCTCTCTGACATCTCTAACCTCTCTGTGTGGAGTTGGGCTATGAGCAAGAAGCACATAAGGATGCTCATTTCCTCAGCACCAAGTTAGCTCTCCTCTCACCTTGGTACCAGCTGATTCCCACCTAATGTCAGTCCTGTGTAGCAGCATCTCCAGTCCTTACATCTTAATCTTAGTTGATTAAATTCTCAGTATTGGGTTCTCTATCTTTCATACCAAAATCTTCCTTGGTCACTCTCTCTGCTCCCTTTTGGTCTATGATCATGTGCTCTCTTCTGGCAAATAGTCCTTAATTTCTGATTGTGCTTTCCACCCTTGAACTAATCTCTCCTGTTGGCACTCTCTTCTGATTCTGTGTCCCCATGTGTCCTTCCTTAGAATAGTGAATGCCTCACTGTGTTTAGACCCAACCTTGGAGGTCTATGTCTGCTCCCACTCTAACTTATCTTGCTCATGAACCTCTTCTCCTTTGTGAGAAAGGAGTGTTGGGCTTTCAGTCTGTGCTTTGAAGATAACTTATTTTATGTGCTCAGGTCACCTCAGTTGTAGTAAATTAATGTGATAGAAGTCACCTGAGCATAAAGCAGGCACAGCTAAAATTAATATTTATAGCAAACCAATCATTTATTTAGCCAGTAGGTATTTATGGAAAACAAAGTTTTGTCACATATGTAGGAATCCAAGTTATAGAAGCTTTTGGAATTAAAAAGATTGTGTATCACATCTTCCTAGAGAAAACAAACAATCTCATTTGTGTCTATAGAAATACTCTAGAAAGCTGTCTACTTTCTCTCCAAAACTTTAATATTCCTAATGTTTTTAAAAATTCTGTTTTACCTAAGGGCAAAACTTAAATTAGATGTTAAGAAATCTTTTACCAAGGGGTCTCAGAATTTGTTTGAGTGTTTGAGGATGGACCCAATGAGAGAGTAAAATTCAGTGGTATGTCAGTGCAAACACTAAATATGCACAGCCAATTCAGTTCGGAGGGTGGGTATGGGAGCAAGTAACCTAGGAAATGGGAGTGCCAACTGAATGGGCACTGTGTAGGGTTGTGTAGTATCATTATAATATAGTTCTCTTGTAGATGCATAGTATACAGTAAAAATAGTTCATTTCCCTCAAATCTCTGACTTGTCTTTGGTCATAGATTTTTCCAGCTAAGAATTATAGAACTGTTGATCCCAGCCTACAAAATGTCAGAAGCCTTGTTCATCATTATCACTCTATCCTGAACCATTTTCTTGAACCTGTGTTTTAATACCTAGCATGGTATTCTTTTGTTTCTTTGTGGCTGATCCTACTATAAGTAACCCATCTGGAATAGTCTAGTAGATATATGGGTTGTTGACAGTAATTCCTCGATGGTGCATAAATTCTCACTAGTCAACACTATATAATCTAGTGCCCTGTAGTGGCTCTTATTTGGCTGTTACTGTAAAGCATGGGAGAATGGAAAGTAAGCTGTAATACACATTGTAATGATATCAATATTGGCCAGGACATGTTAAATAGGGTACACAATGTTCCCACTTTGTGTATTAGCCCTATGATTTTGGTCAAGCAATCCCAAACATCTCAATTTATTTATTGGTAAAATCATGATAGTTATAGCTTCAACTGCATAGTGATATTGTAAAGATAAACTAAGTTAATGAATATGGAACTCATAGCAGAGTACCTGCCGTAGTACCTAAGTTAATGCTCAATAAAGCATAAATTGCGAATCTATCAATTCGGAAGTTTTGATGAATGCCAGAAAAAGTTTTCCTTTCAAAATCAATACACCTTTTTTTAAAGTGGTCTACGTTGTATTATAGCCATCCAGGTAAAGAAGCAGAGCCAGAAGTTGTGTGCATCGTATGGTTTCTGAGATACGGGCTTATATCTCAATCACTTTCTGATTAAACTTGGAGAAGGGCAGATGTATATACGTTATGGTAGCTTATACAAACATGAGAATAAGAGTCTGTTATCTAGGAAGCAGTTCAGTTGCCTCAGGATTCAAATGTCTTCAAAAGAAAATGTCTGTTTCCCATGAGACCCATTGATTAATGGTTCAGTACATTTCCGCAGAGAGCTGTTGTGAGAATTAAAAAGATGGTACATGTGAAGAGCTTAGCACATTGCCTTGCTCATACTAAGAGCTAAATAAACATTAGCTATTCTAATTTATCTCACTTTCTCCCCATTCACAACAAACTACAAATGGGCTATATTGTTACATTTAATTAAATATTAGAAAGAAGATACATGGACAAATTCATTAACTTGTCCTTAATTGTATAGTTAGTAAGTAGAGGAGCTGGGTTTTGAATCTGGAAATGCCTAACTTAGAAGCCAATATTCTTTCTTATACTCTCTCTCTCTATGTATATATATATATACTGTATATTATTCCAAGTTGTTGTTGTTCTTGTTGTTGTTCCAAGTCCATCGATTGAGAGGGGAGGTGGGGGCTGTTTGAGCATTAGAATTGCTCCATTGCTCTTCCAGTGTTGTTTCTATGGACGACAGATAGAAATGAGCCTTCCAATCTGATTTGGATGGTCTTGATGTTCTTTTCTATGTATGTGACTCTAAAGCAAATTACAGATTTATCTTCTCACTACTCTCTCTTTTGAATATACGCAATATTCACCTCTTACGAAAACTCCTGTTTATGACTGTGATATTACAATTCATGCAATACAATTCACACAAGTTATTTAGGCCCCAAATATTGGAAGTTCCTTTAGATCTTTCCTCTCCTTTGTGCATATATACTTGGGTCTATTTTTGGTGTTATTAGTGGTTTTGAGGAATGCCAGAAAATTTGACTTTCATAATCAATATAACCTGCTCTGTAAAATGGCCCACATATAGATTTAAGTAGGCTTCCTAAGCATTGGTGTATCTATAGAAGGGTGCTTTTAATTTGTTCTCTCTGCCTCTAGGGACCTTCACAGGGACTGGCACTACATGGACTTGGTTCTTCTTTGCTTCTCATTTATACATTCCTTTTTTCTTCATATCTTCTTCTTGGGCAACTTTAACCATATTCAAAATGTTAACTATAATTTAAAAACCCATAACTCAAGGGGTGCCTGGGTGGCTCAGTTGGTTAAATGTCTGCCTTTGGCTCGAGTCATGATCCCAGGGTCCTAGGATTGAGCCCCTTGTCAGGCTCCCTGCTCAATGGGGAATCTGCTTTTCCCTCTCCCTCTGCCCCTAACCCCACCTGTGCTCTCTCTCTCACTCTCTCTTTCTGAAATAAATGAATAAAATCTTTTAAACAACCCCATAACTCAAAAACTTAGGTCTCTGCTAATGTCCAGAGGTGACAAATAGGAACTTGATATATGAGCTCCAAGTTCATATCCAGATGCCTACTGCACATCCTCACCTGCATATCCCACATTTTAAACTCAGCAGGTCTGAACCTGAACTCATCACACCCCCCCCCCCCCCCCCCGGCCCCACGAAACCTGTTGCATGCTTAGTTTTCCTCATCTCAGAAAATGGCCTGTCTTTGACATAGTTGCCCAAGACTTGGAACTGTTGTCATCCTATACTTCCCTCTCATCATTTCCCATGTCTACGTAGTGATTAAGTCATATAAAGCTTGCTCCAAAGCTCCTCTTCATTATGTCCCCTTGTCTTCATATGCACCAGCCCTGCCTTGGTTCAGGCCCTCATCACTTCCTGCCCTTGTTGTCAAAGAGCTTCCAAAATTATATTTCTATCAGCACTGCCAGAACAATTTTTCTAAATCACAAAACTGATCATGCTAATATGCCTGTCAGCAAATCTTCCAGTGGCTTCCCATAGTTTCACATATAGAACTCAAACCCCTTAGTTTAGCATACAGGTCCTTTTGTGATTTGGCTTCTACTTTCAAATCTTCAGGCTCCAGCCAAGAGAGTAGCCCCTAACTTGTTGCTTCATACCTTCATTATTTTCAAAGACTATTTTAATCTGCCTCAAATGACCTTCTCCTATTTCTTCTAAACAGAAAATGCCTACTAACACTTCAAAGTTCTGCACCAGTGTCTCTACTGCTGGAAGTCATCTTTGATTTGGCTTAAACAGTCTCTAAAAATAATAATCATAATAACTAACATTTATTGAGGACTTAGTATGTGCCAGGCCATGTTCTAGGCATTTTTCATGTCTGAATCCATTTAGTTTTCATAATTACCCTATGAGATGAGTGTATTCATAATCAAAGCTAAGACACACAACTGGTTTAGTGGACAAGCTGAGAAGCTGCCTGCTCATTAAGAGTAACACTACTGTCTATACTTTTTTTAGTACCTGTAGGTGCTTAGTGAATATTTGTGGAATGAATAAATTAATAAATGTTCTTGCAACTGAGTTAATATTGTTATGGAAAGGATTGACGCAGTCCATGAAATGTTACCGCTCTACTTCCATGCCACTGACACCAGAATGAATAGTAAGCCAAGTAGTTCCATGAAGGCAAGAAATGATGGAAGAGCCCAATAAGTATTTACTGAATGAATTAATTGGAAAATATGAATCTACCCTGCAGTACAGGTCCCAGAATCATGGTAAAATGGAAAGACATTTAATTGCACTCAAGGTGTGACACTGGATACCAGCTAGATGACCAGCATCCCAACTAATACATAACCATCTGTCCAACTTTAGCTTAGCACAGCTACTCCCAAGTTTAGTACACACCCCCTTTTCCAACTTACAGTAGCTGGGGTAACTACTTGGTCACCATTTTTCCCATTCAGTGGAGGCTGAACAAGATCAAAGCCCAAACCTTTTTTACTCAAGGTTTTACTCCAGACTCCAGGTTTATTAACTGCTCTGATCTGTAAGATCCATGAAGACATTCTCCAAACCTCAATACACAGGTTTGGCTCTTCCTTGCAAGTTTTGTTGCAATGCCATACATGCTGAACCAGAGATTTATCATCTAACATTCTTTTTCCTCTCCCTATGGTTAAGCTAGTTTCATCCATCTCCCTATATGTGCCATGCTCACTCCAGCTTCTCTTGGACCCTCCACTTGGATGCCCCCTTCCTTCTCTCTATCTGTGTACACTTGACACATTTCAGACATCACTGTAACAACTCTCACATCCTTCATGAAGTCAACACCCATCATTCCCTCTGCATCGATCAACCCTGACAACACTTCCTGCCTATATCACTCATTTTAATCTTATTAAATATGTTAAGTATCTGTAATTCTTCCATGAGATCTTAGGATCCCTGGGGAGAAGAGTTGTGACTTATGTCTGTGTCATTTTTCAGTGCCACCCACGATGTCTGAATTTACTTACTTTATTTCTGTATTTAGGTTATTTATTGTACATAAATGTATAATTCATTTAGTTCACCGTGGACCATTTGATTGTGATCAAGTTAGTTGGTTATGAGTTATACATAATCTTACACATTTTAAAGAGTTGTGCATCATCACATATATTTTAGAGATGGAGAAAATGAGGCCTCAAGGATAAGCCTCAGGTTCCTGGTAATGACACTGTACCTTCATAAATTTGTTTCTGATTTTAAAGCTGGCACCAGGGAGATCTAGAATTTGAACCCTGCTCCTTCTAACACAGTACACAAATATTTCAGTAGAGGGGTAAGTGACAAAAAATATTTACTTGGGCCACCAGAACTAAATTTTTTTAAAAAATTGTGCCCAAAATGAAATTACCCAGAAACAAGAAATCCTGACTGAAACAACAGCTTTTCCTCAAACTAATGGACTATAACCACATTATTTCCCTTTTATAAGCTATTTTGGTAAACAGTATGATGATGTTATATTTTATCTTTGGTATTATCATTATGATAAGCATGATTTTACATTATGCTTAGTTTTAGGTGTGCAGATACGTGTACGTATACATATACACATATATACATATGTATAAAGTATGTTATATGCCTTTAAGCTGCCAATGTTTTCCATTTTTTTTAAGTCCATTAGTTTGAGTCCACCTGGAACTAAGCATAATGTAAAATCATGCATATCATAATTTTCATACTCGGAAATGCACCAAAGATAAAACATAACATCATCATACTGTTTATCAAAATAGCTTACAAAAGGGAAATAATGTGGTTAATTTTAAACTCCCCCAGATGAGGGGTACTGTGTTTGAGGCAGGATGACCTCTCCTTTATTAGTGTGAATTTACCTTCAAGGCAAACATTTTTCAATCAGCACTAATTTGCATATAATTTATCAAGAGAGAAGTGCAAAATAATTTTGTTTAAAGATTTCCCTTTGTTTTAAGTGTCATTAGCAGTCCTGACTAATCCGATTTTTACAATCTCATCAGGCGCTTTCAGAAAATTTCTCTGAACTCATCTGGAGGATGCATTTATTCCTAAGTGTCCCATATTGCATTACAGCACCATGGAGAGGCACAACCCACTACAGATGTTTATGTGAAATGCAGTTAACACTCTGCCAATTTAGTTTTTATAGGGACACAATCAATTTTTATTCATTTAAAAACCAGAATGCTTTCTTTTATTGTGTGCAGCCTCTCCTGATTATATAGCTAAACAAATTATTTCTCTGTTTGTACTAAATGGTACTACTGGGGAGGGGCAGTGGCAAGGGTATAAGTGACCATATATACATCAGGCAAGTAAATAATGGTTCTCTCGTAGGGTATGTTCCTTGCAATGGATTATTTAAAACTTTTTTTTTTAGTTTTACTTACTGTAAATCAACATAGATGAAATGTAAATCTTGCATTGGGCAGTCTGTGGGCTAGGTCATTTGATCTCGATCTTGCTTTTCCACAAAGTTTTATAGTTGTATAGTTTCTAAGCTATGCTTATGTACATTATCCTGTATCACTTAGGATGCTTAGGTTATATTGTCAAGACTTTGGAATATTCAAGTGTTTTCATTGTTTTGCCAAAAGATTCCTATAGCTCTACAGATTTATTGCACTATAATTTAAGAATGCTTTATTAAGACTATTTTATTCCACTTGTCTTTCACCAAGAGAACCAACGTGAATAACTTTTCAGGTTGAATTCATGAAATAACTTATCTAATTGTATAAACTTTTCCTTCTGCAAAAATCTTCTTATCACTGAGTTAATGTGCAAAAAATGTCCTCTGAGAGACAGGTTTACAGAAACCTGAAATACTTTATTCTATTACTTATGAATAATGCACTATTGTATTCATTAAGGAAATGCTGGAATACCTATATGCGTGAAATTATGTGCCAGGTGTTCAAGCATGTCATTTCTCAAGGTTTCAACGTGCTTAATATCATTGGGATATTGATTAATATCCCAGAAAATGATTAATATCATTGGGAATGAGTAATAGGCATGTAAATATTTAAATACAAATTTAATAGCTACTCCATCCTTCAGTTGATTAGACTCCCAAATCTCAGATTATCTTTGATTCTGCTTTCCTTTCATATCCCATATCCAATCCATTAGCAAAATCAGTTGGGCCTACCTACAAAATACATCAATTATTGACCAATTCTCAACAACTCTACTGCTACACCACCATTCCCCAGTTGGGTTATTGAATTAGTCTCTTAACTCCCTACTCTACCTGCTTTAGTTTTCCAGAGCCAAAAGTGTTCCCCTTAAAATGCAAATCAAATCCTGTGATTCCTCTGCTCAGAACCATCCAGGGCTTCTCAGTTCACTCAGAGTTATAGCCAATGGCCTTCACCATACTGAATGATCTGGCCCCAGGTACCTGGCCAACCTTACCTTCTACTCTTCTCCTCTCACTGACACTTCAGGCTTGCTGGCCACTCTATTGTTCCCCAGACTCACCGACACACTCCCACTCAGGACCTTTCATTTGTTGTTCCTGTTTTCAGGAACATCCCCATGCATCCCCATGGCTTGTTCCTTCTCCAGTCTCTGGTCTTTGTTAACACGGCACTTTCTTGGTGAAACTTGACTTGCCCCGGCTCCATTTAAATTGCAGCTTTCTGAGTTCCCATGAGGAACTGTCTTTTGTATTGTACTGATCACCATCTAAATATTAGGTATTTCCCTTGTTTCTTTTGTGTCTCTCTCCCTATTTAAAGGTAAGCTCCATGAGACGGGAATTCTGTCTGTTTTATTTAAATCTATTTGGTGTTGTGACATTGGACTATATTCTTCTACTTACTTAATTCCTAATATTGAAATATTCAGAAAGTTCTGAAATTTTCACACTCTTTTTTCCCTCTTCAAATCTTTCCCCCACTTTATCCTGTGTACAATGGACCATTATTTTCTAGATACCAGAAATCTGCAAAAATGTAAAGCTCTAAGGAAAAATTTTCAAAAGATATCCCTTTCATGTTTCAGAAGGCACAGGAGCTGCAGCTAAAGGAACGCTTCCTGTGCAGGGCAGGCAGGTTGGTATTTGACCATGTGGCTGGTTAATCCTAGCAGGAATAGGAGTCTCCTTAAGCTTGCCTTTGACTTACCAGAGAAGGTAATTGCTTTTAGTTTCAAAAGCTTTATTACCAGGCACCAGGCATTATTCTGGAGTAAAGAATAATGTAAGTAAAAAAAAAAAACAAAAAACTAAAGCAACTTAAAAAGGAAAACTTGGAGTAGTGCTCTGGCAAATTGTCTTCCTTCAGTCTTTATTCAATCTCAGTCTGATTGGTTCCACTCATTTTGTTTTGTTTTGTTTTTAAAGATTTTATTTATTTATTTGAGACAGAGAGAATGAGAGCGACAGAGAGCACATGAGAGGGGGGAGGGTCAGAGGGAGAAGCAGGCTCCCTGCCAAGCAGGGAGCCCGATGCGGGACTCGATCCAGGGACTCCAGGATCATGACCTGAGCCGAAGGCAGTCGCTTAACCAACTGAGCCACCCAGGCGCCCGGTTCCACTCATTTTAATAAGTGATTAAAAGTATCTATTAAAGGCTGGATTAGGCACCCCTCCCAAATTAATATGTTGAAGTCCTAAACCCCAGCATCTCAAGATGTGACTGTATTTGGAGATAGGAGGTAATTAAGGTAAAATGAGGTCATATGGTGGCCCTAAGCCAATTTAACTAGTGTTCCTATAAGAAGAGGGGATTAGGACACAGCCATGCACACAGAGCACACTGAGGAAGGACCATGCAGGGACAGAGTAAGAAGGCAAGCCAAAGAGAGAAAGAAGCTCAGAAGATACCAAAGATGGGGCACCTGGGTGGCTCAGTGGGTTGGGCCTCTGCCTTTGGCTTGGGTCATGATCCCTGGTCATGATCCCAGGGTCCTGGGATGGAGCCCCGCATCAGGCTTCCTGCTCAGCGGGAAGTCTGCTTCTCCCTCTCCCTTCCCCCCTGGTGTTTTCTTGCTCTCTCTCTCCCCCTCCCTCTCTCTCTCTCTCAAATAAATAAATAAAATCTTTAAAAGAAAAAAAAGAAGATACTAAAGCACCTTGATCTTGAACTCCCAGCCTCCAGAACTGTAAAAAAAAAAAAAAAAAAAAATTTCTATTGTTTAAGCCACCTGTTTGTGGCATTTTGTTATGGCGGCTCTAGAAAACTAATATAGCATCCTGTTGATGAATGCCACATGAGGATTTCTGTTGGCCACAAGCCCTTCTTTTCCAGATAAGCCACTCTAAATGCACCCTGCATCCAGCCTTCTTGTTAAGCAGATGTTGGGCAAACAAAGCTTTGCTGGATTCTAAAATGTCATTGCTTATATTTATTCTTTTCCTTTTATTGCCATCTTTTACATCTCTGAATAGAGCATTGTTTCAGGTCCTAAGGATACAAATAAGTAAAACTAAATAAAACAAAAACCAAACATATTTATTAACCATGAGAGGCTTATGATCTCTTTGGGAAACAGAATGTGTGTCATCCATAAAAACAAATACGGCAACCATTCAAAGAAGGAAGGAACTATGAGAAAGTCCACTGATATTTAAGCAAAATATTTAAAAATTTGTGAGACCAAGGCTAGTGGAGTACTTAGAATTGTATTCCATGCAATACAGATAGCACACAAATGGGTGGAGGCTGACAAAATCTAGAAAATATGAGTAAATCAGACCAGTTGAGTGGCAGGGACATATTCGGACAGCTTGTCAAATTTAGACTTCATGAAGTCGTCATAGAGGAGCCTCTGAGATTTGTGATTAAGTGGATGATAGATCCAAAATAATATTTTTGGAAAAACACTATGGTGGAAATGTGTGCAATAGTTTTGGGGAGGGGAGTGGGGCAGATAGCTTTTGGAATCCATTTCGGTATTACAGGCTAATGCTGCCCAAAGTGTTGTCCTGAGTTTCCTCAAGAGAAGGGACTTGCAGTTAAATGAATTATATGGTGTGTTCTTAGGGAAGCACAATGCAAATTAGCTTATTTTAAAGGCCCTAAGCAGTTCCTCAGCAAAGACACTTGTTTAGTTATGTTTAACCTGTGTTTCCTATACTTAACTAACCCTGGCACAATTTTTTTAAAAAGTGAGGTTGGCAGAGTAATGCCTCTAAATATCCCATGGCATTAGTCATCCACTGATTAGGAATTGCTAGTCTAGATTTGTGGGCCCAGACTGGAGTGGTGGGAAAGGGAAAACAAAAGGAAATATTGGGTTCAAGAGACATTTGAAAGGAAGAATGAATCGATGTGATCTCTCCTTAGGTCAAGTGAGAGAGAGGCTCACTGAATGATGATACAGTTTGGAGGAGAGGAGGTAGGAAGATTATTCTCCCCTTCCCAACTAGAATGTAAACCCAAGGAAATGGACTGTATCTTGTTTCCTTTGTCTTTGTCTTTGCAATTAACAGAGAACTGCGAACATGATCCGTATACAGCAAGTAGGTATTAATAGCTTTTTTGTCTAGGATCTGAGTTAATACTAGGGAGAAGACTATTTAGACATTACATTCTAAGCTATCCATAACTATGAAAGGTAGACCAAAACTCCTTCTTATATCTTAAAGATTTTTGGGTGTCTACATTGACTCTGTAATGGCTTTATCCACTTAATGAAAACCAAGTCCTCTTGCCCCATGTTCTTAGACTCTGTGGGTTTTGTTTCTGGGTTCATATTCTCTTCCAGTTTATTTCCAATTATCCATCTTTTGGCTGTTCCATATACACTCTCACCTCACCTTTTGGGCTTGATCTTAAGGTGACTTAGGTAGCTTTGGACTTTGCACTCTACAAGGGCTCTGTTCTTACCCTTTGGCTTCTCCATTTCTGGCTGCTTCAGGAAACTTTGCAGCCCCAAACCCAGTTGGTTTCAGGGATAACAACCTCTTGGCCAGCATCCCAGATGGGCTGGCTCCAGCCTCCCCCTAAGGGAATCAATTATTTACCACAGGTTATTTCTAGGCATGACTCAACTGGATGTTCTTAGCCCAAATCAGAGATGATTATGCAGGGCACTCTTCCAAACAGTATTGATTCATGCTTTCCATCTTATTCTTATCTCTCCTCTTTTTCCAGATTTTAATATAGTTTCTCAGTATTCATTTACCTAATTTATTCTGTTGTTCTCCTGGCCTCTCAGGATAATCTTTGTACTTTGTACTTTGTACAAGTTTGGTTAACAGGTTGCAAATTAAGCCTTCCAGCCCTTAGCTACTGACTACTTTTGTGTGACTCTGAACAGTGTATTAACCTCTTTGTACATAACTCTCCTGCAGCTGTGACATGTGGATAAAAATGATCCTAAATGATACCTCCCTTATGGGTATAAGAAAGATCAAGTGAGATAATAATAAACATAAAGACATAAAAACATAACAAAATTTAGCAGAGTTGCTGGCACATAAATTGTTTGATAAAGGTTAGTTATTATTGGACCCCTCAGAGAAGACAAAACCTGTAAATTAAAGCTTTAATTACATGATTAATAAATTTTAAGTAAAATATATTTCTTTCAAATTTATATGGTGGCTCAAACCATACCAATAAAGCACTTCTTCATAGGTGTTTTCAAGTTATTTTTACTAGTGCTAATTTACTTGCATTTTAAAGTCTCTCTCTCTCTCTAATAATGCAATAATTGCAAAAATTAATGATCCTTTTTATATTTTAGTTATTACATTCAATATAAAGTTTTAGTTTTAATATATACAATCCTATTTTCATAAGTAATTCCCATGGAATATTCGATCATATTGATTAATGCCAAAATGAAACTACAGTATGGTTTTTGCCCAAATGATTAAAAAAAACTTAACTTGGAAAGTATTAATAATTGCCTTATTTATGGTTCACTTCTTTTTATCAGTAAGAATAATACAGTAGCAGTGGTTCACATATGAGAAGGGTCTTCTCTATGCAAAATATCCCATTCACAATATATATGTGTATCAAATCATCACAAGGTACACTTTAACCTTACACAATGTTCTATGTCAATTAAATCTCAATAAAGCTAGAAAAAAAATTATCCCAAAAGGACAAACTGGGTGGGGAATCAGAAATCCTATCAGGAAATTCATAAGTTGCTTTTCCATAAAATAGAATGATGCATTCTTGGCTCATTCCCTCCATCTCTCTATGCAATACATATTTTTGAGAGCCCAGTGTTACTGAGAGCCTACTATGTGTCAGACTTTGTTTTTCCGTTTATGACATTTTGAATAGTTGATCATCTTAGGTAAGTGATCTTGACAAAGTTCTATTTCATACTGGGGTTGATGATTTCGGCGCTTCTTTTTCAGCCACAAGATAATCCTATATTTCTCTTATTACCAGGAGCTTACCAATGTAGTATATTCTTACCATTTGACCTAAATTATCTAAAATACAAAAATTTTATCCTAGAGATGGATTTGGCAACATTCTTAAAATGTGCTTAAAAATACTTTTTTTTCCCCTAAATTAGCTTAAACATGTACCTAGATTAGACATCTTTAATCGTGTACTAAAACGAAAATCATTTTGGTTATATTTAGATGCAAATTATCGGTTAAAATCTGATGGGTCTTCCCCATATAAGTCTCTAAAATATTTTCTACTTTTTCAAGGAAATAAGAATCCAAATTCCTTTGTTAATTTCAGTGGACTAATGCTTTCAAGGAAACAAAGGAAAGGTTTTAAAAAAAGATGACTTTGACATTCAGGATAAATTATATATTCAAATGACTTTGGCAGAACAAAGCCATCTGAGGCATTGCATTTCAGCTATTCAGAACTGATTTCTCCTCATATCGAAGGTGACCAAATACTTCCATCAAAGGGACTAATACCAATAACTCACTTTCAAGCTCAGTTTTCCTGGGCCTCCCTGCAGACAGGAGTGAAGGCCTCTGGAGTATTCAGGTTCAGTGAAACCTAGTTGAATAATTGTAGAAAATAAACACCCCTAGGAAGTATGGAAAAGGTGAATGGTAGTAAATGTTATTAAACTTAGAGATTTCAGCTTCCCCCCTTGTTTCTCCTGGCCTTTTTCAAAGGAAATGCCACAATGACTCCGAGTTTTTTTAAGTCACATGCTGAACTTGCAATAGTATTAGAAAGGAAAGCCATTGTGAAATAGAAAAAGAAAAGAGCAGTTAGGACACTTTAATGAAGACTTGAATGCACCTCAAATGAAAAACAGATGTTCTTTGTTAAATTTAACAGCGTTTCTTATTCAGATTGAAGTAACTAGACGAGCCAGTGGGCTAGAATTGGCTACAGCAGGATCTTGTTCTAGGAAAGTTTGTGTATTTCTTGTGCTCTGCACAGAGTATTTCCCCAGGTTTTTTCTACATTTAGATAAAAGTGAGCATTTGAAAGCAAGTCATCAAGAGTGATTTTATTCGTGTATTTTGTATTAGTAATTATTCCTATACAAAGGAAATTTGGTACATTTTAAATTCATGAGATGGGTTTAGTTTTGTTAACTATTGCATAAATCTTCTGGCATTGCATTAGTTTTTTTTTTTAATGCATCATTGCCACCCAGCAACTTAAGTTAGTATTAATGTTTCAGGCAGCAACTGATGTGATACTAAATACATTTTATTAACACTTCCCCACGTAGATATATATTTACCCACACCTCCCCAGTAGCCTCCACCTCCAAATAAAACCTCACTAAACAGAGCTTTTTCTGGGCAATCTATTTCAGTCCATCAATAATGGTACATTCTTCTGTGTGCCAAAAATTCGCTATCCTATCTTAACTGATTCATTCAATGCAAACATGGTCGCAAGTGAATGCAGACTCACCCACATGACCCTTTCCTGAAAGTAATATAAATTAAATTACTACTCCAGTTTTAACAATCTTTGAGATGCACTAGGTTTCCCTGGCTTTTGTTTTTGTTGTGTCTTTCTTTCTTTTCTTTCTTCCTTCCCTCCCTCCTCCCTCCCTTTCTTTTTTTTTAGTGTATATATTTTGAACTACACCTGGCATTCTATGTAATCATATATGTGCCAGAGACTACAATGACAGAAAGCAAGGGAAAAAAAAAAAAAGAGACAAGGAGAAAAAAAATTGAGGGGGGGTGGGCAGGGTATGGATAAAACATTCAGTGTATTAACATATTATTAATTTTTAAGGCATGAATGACTTACTAGGAATTATATAAAGTGTAAAAGAAGCAAAATCGTAGCCCACAATGAGATGAGAGAAGTATGTCACTTATTCAGTACCCTTCAAACAGACAATTCAGACTGAAATCAGTTGAGGTATCTTCTTAAGTGTTCCACGTCTCTTTATTTCTCTATTTTGGTCTGACGCCTGGGAAATTTATTCTCCCTTGTTTTTAATCTTTATTATTTAAAAAGAAAGCCCATGAAACAAAACTATAGCCAGGTCATTAAACAGCAGGTGAGACAATATAAAAAGCTAAGCAAACTGTGTAGGAAGGGAAGCATCCCCAAGCTGCTGTGATGAGGCGGGGCTTGCCTCAAGCAGATTCCCATCTGAGCAACATGAAGGCCAACTAATAGTGCTACAAAGCAACCCAACGTAATACTGCTAGAAATCACATATATCATTGTTCAGGTTATAATCATCATTTACACTGCTATACTAACCATTTCATGCAAATGCTAGGTCAGGGCTTCAAATTTCTCATTCTGAGTGTTCTTTCTGTTTGTTTTCTTTTCTCCTTCAGAGTTAATAGATAAATTCAGTGTTGTAGATAGGTATAGAATTTTCAGTCATACCCAAAAAATTATTTTTCTCTTTTTCTAAAGTTTTATTTATTTTCAAGAGAGAGAGAGAGCAGGAGTGGGAGGGCAGAGGGAGAGGGAGAGAGAATCTGAAGCCAACTCTGTGCTGAGGGAGGAGCCCAACCTGGAGCTCGATCCCATGAATCTGAGGTCACGACCTGAGCCGAAACCAAAAGTCTGACGCTCAACCGACTGCACCACCCTAGCATAATTTTTCTTAAAAACAATTTAATAACTTTTCTTAAAAACAACTCCATATTGGAGAAAAAAACCAATAACTAATAAATAATGAAGAGTCCAACCACTGCAATATTAAAGGATATTTGATTTGGGAATCAATATTTTATAATTTATAAAGGAAAAGGTATAAGTTATTGATCTTCTGGATTATGAATGTTTTGGTTTTGAGTAAACCCGATCTGTACTTTGCAGACCTAGTTGTTTAACCTGGTTATGGGAGTGCTGGGGAAGCTAGGAGGCAAGGGGGAATAAATCTCTAGTGTCCCGTGTTGGTGGTTATTTGCACACCTCATCCTTTCCAGTCCCCAAACTCTTCCTTTCATCCAAACTCCAGTGAGATTTCCTTGGCAAGATCATTGGCAAATGGTAAATCTTGTACATCAATACACCTCGTTCATCTGCTATCCTGCCATCCAATTGCAATTCCTTTCTTTGCTTAGCTCTTAAAATCTGAGAATGCTTCATATGTAAATGTTAACTCTACTTTTCTTGTTACTGTCTCCACGTGAGAAGGAACAGATTGCAATGGAAAGTTCTCTTAAAGGTTACACAGTCACATTATTTTTTTTTTTCAATTTTTTTTTTTTTAAGATTTTATTTATTTATTTGACAGAGAGAGACACAGCGAGAGCAGAAACATAAGCAGGGGGAGTGGGAGAGGGAGAAGCAGGCTTCCTGACGAGCAGGGACCCCGATGTGGGACTCGATCCCAAGACCCTGGGACCATGACCTGAGCCGAAGGCAGACGCTTAACGACTGAGCCACCCAGGCGCCCCACACAGTCACATTATTAACAGC
The DNA here is from genome assembly GCF_011800145.1 of Mirounga leonina. Classification (NCBI taxonomy): domain Eukaryota; kingdom Metazoa; phylum Chordata; class Mammalia; order Carnivora; family Phocidae; genus Mirounga; species Mirounga leonina. The sequence continues at coordinate 22,245,646 of NW_023270415.1, read as the reverse complement.
TATGTTTTGCACCCCATGATTAAATTAGGAAGTTACCTAATTTAAGTTTAGGCAATACTAAAGTATTTGGTTAACTTTAAATGCACACTTTTGTTATTATTCAACATTATGAAGTATTAACCAGAATAGATGATAATTTCCTTCCTTAGTCTCACTCCCCTAATCCAAACATCCCAGCAAAGCAAATAAAGTTGTATCATCAGATTCAGCCTTATGAGGTCTATTTGGCTTTAATCAGGACCTTTTTACCTTTTCTGCCCTCCCAGGTCTTTGGACATGCAGCCTGGAGCTGTTTGTCCGAGCTCCCCTTTTAGATTATTTGCCTATCACTGGCAGGGCCTCGTATCAGTGTTGGTTTATCTACCAATTCCCCGGAATGTGGTACTTCTCTCAGCCTATTCCAGCCAGCATGCTTGTTTAGAGTTACGATACCAAGACTAGATTCCAGTGATACCAAAGGAACAAGAACATTCTCCTACACACACACACACACAAACACACACACACACAGATACATTGAAGATTTAATGGAGAACTCATTTTTTAAAGACAATGATCTAAGAATATCCAAATCTGGAAAGGAATTAGGTATTTGTGGATGTTAAGCTCCTTCAGTGAGGGGCATTTCCCACTAATCAGTTGTACACAGAACATACTTTTCCCATTTTGTGTGTGTGTGTGTGTGTGTGTGTTGTGGGAGGGATGTTTAATCCCATTTCAGAACACGGAATAATTAAAAGTTATTATTATTATTATGTGAACATTTCATATGCTTATTGAAAAATAAGGGTGGCATCTTTTTTAGATGTGTCAAATTCATTAGCATGTTTTATTTTTACAATTTGTATTTTACTGTTTCCAAAAGTTACTTGCTTTCTCAACCTCTCCTTGTCAAGAATTTTTTTAGGGCGCCTGGATGGCTCAGTTGGTTAAGCTTAGGTCATGATCCTGGAGTCCCGGGATAGAGTCCCACGTCGGGCTCCCTGCTCGGCGGGGAGTCTGCTTCTCCCTCTGACCCTCCCCCTTCTCATGCTCTCTCTCTATCTCATTCTCTCTCTCAAATAAATTAATAAAATCTTTAAAAAAAAAGAATTTTTTTAAAGTATGCATTCTCCCAAACAATATAGAAAATGACTCGAGAAACTCCCTTCTTTTCCTCCCCGGAATTCTACAAGGTTTTAAGAGTTTAGTGATGGTACTAGAAGCCTGTGTCACGGCTCCAGGCAACAGGCTCGGAAGGCATGGCTGACCTGCTAGGCTGGAGGAAACCCTCCCTCAAGCCAGGATGAGGACAGACACCTGGAAAGTCTCAAAAAGCTACTTACCTTTTACTAATTAAAATGACAGCCCTTAGCAGGCAGAAAGTTCAAGGGGAACTAGCATCGATCACATAGGGCTGAGAGAAAAAAAGGTACAGACTACAAACCTATACATTTCCTGTGCAGATTAGATGACATTTACCAGTTCTAACATCTTTCTGAGATACATGTTCCCAATCAGAGTATTTCTATTTCTAATGAATTTTTATTTGGATGGGCTTCACATTTTATTAAGGTGGGTCTTGGATTTGGAGAAACTTATATCTTCATATAAATATATCGTATACAATGTATGTTCATGGATATAAATACCCAAGATTCTTCTTAGGCAAATCATTTTAAAATATTTTAAGTACAGTATTAGAATTTTAATTTTAGAACCAACGATCGTGTCTATTTTATGATGTTCCTTATAAATCATCATAATAGCTGAATTACTGAATCTTGATGGTAAGGACCTAAGAATATTGTAGGACTGAATATATTAGGTAGAGATCGTGAACCTCTAACAGTTGTAGGAAATCTGATTGCTTATGTGATTCCCAAGAAACATATTTCCTTTATAACACTCTATTATTGAAAAGTCGTTGGGCCTGGAATAGGTGGTTCTCAGGGAGCACTTTTAACAAGCAGGTGGTTGGTGTCTTTTAGGTACTGTCATCAAACTTTTTGTTTTATATTTAAAAACAGCAAGAAGCTTGCAAGTTCTATAAGAAGGAGGCCTTTTTCTAAGTATATGGGGCTGTTGCTTAACATCAACAGAAGGTTACTAAAGAATAGAAGCTTTGGCAAAAGATAGGGGAGCAAAGTCCAAACAGTTCACTTAGCTAGAAAATGATCCTAACCTGTTACTACTGTATCTACTCAAGACCTGTATCTACTCAGTTGTTTTCGGGTTTTGCTTCTGGAAAAACTTGTGCTATAGACACGTTTAGGAGTGTGTGTCTTCGAATCGAGAGCTTTCTATAGTTTACTATTAACTGTTTTATGTAAAAAAACCAATGTAGACACACAGGGGAAAAATGAAAATGATTTTATGATATTTTCAGGTAGTGATATTGTATATTTGAAACACATTAAATGAAATCACCAAAGGAGGCATTTGTTCCTTTCCCTACTTTACCTGTCATGGACCACTAATCCTATATGCACAGATACAACCTATCACAAGGAAAATGGGGTTAACTAAAACAAGGAAGACAATGAAATATTATATATTTGTTGAAAATTATTACTATTACTTGGATATCCTAAAGAAATAAAATTAATTTAGTTATAGATTTCTCTAGCAAATTTGAAGAATAAAATCAAATAACATCCCATTAAAATGGGATAGATCAGAAAATATAGAACTGTCATGAAAGCAACCTTCTAACTAGGAAGATTGAAATGAGGGACAATCCTATTTGTGCTGTTGATGTTGGGCGAAATTATTTCAGATGTTTAAAACAGTATGCTGTTGTCACTATTTAAATCTAGTCTTTAAGAATATTTTTGTCAATCTAGTTTTGTCCTGTAAGAGATCTAAACTTGGGATTGGTAGCAAAGACACACCCCATTCGCCAACCACAATATGAAAGCATAAGGCCTTTCTTAGCAATAGTATTCTATAGCATCTTAAGTAAAGGGGAAAAAAATACATACTTTAAAGTTTCTGTAGGTCTCTAAGTTTAGAGTCTTCATGGGTAAAATGAGACTAATCATACTTATAGTATTATTCCTAGTTAAGGTAGGGGTCTATGTCAGTTCCTTCCCTGAAAATGCACCAACACTCCCAGTCAAAGACAAAACCCTAATTATGAATGGATTAGGAGTGAGTCTGCCTAGGGCATTGTCCTTTCTGTGCCTGAGAAAACAACAGAAGCAAATATTCTGCCACCTGGATACCCCTATTCCCAAAGACCAATAATCAATTTAATAGGTTTGGAGAGAGAGTAACCCTAGAGAATAAATTAATCCCTCAGTGTCTCCAGGGGGAGAATGGATTAGAAAAGGTGTTCTAAATATATTCTGCCTTTCACCCCCCAAAAAACCTCACCAGATTATCACCGACTTCTTTGTAAACAGAACAAAATCAAATTGGGAAGCTTCCTTCTCAAAGCAATGTAAACATTCTTTTTCAGTCATTCCAAAAAAAGGATCTTTATTACATAAGAAATTTCCAGATCGAGAAGCCTCATCTTTACATTAAGTGAAGCCAGACATCGGGAAGGAGTTATCTAAATCACTACAGAAAATTTATCTCCTTTAAAAATTGATAATCATAGATAATTCCTTGTCTTAGTACCACCCAACACCCCTACAATATTGAGGCCAGTGATTTCAAATCTTAGGCCAGCCTCTGCCCCATATGGATCCCGGTCCTCCGCCACACTCTGCACACACGTACTCACATGGACTGCACAGCCCGTTGTTCATTTTGCAGGTGCGGCGGCAGCAGCTTTTGAGAGCACGTTAGTTCACTTTCAGGTACCTTTTCAACATCCCATATGTCTTAATTTAAGGTTAGAGGGATGGAAGGACGTTTGGAGGAGCTGGGTAAAGCCAATTCACTGTATTTGTGTAACCTACGGTTGACCGTCACCACCATCACACAGCTGTTCAAAGAACGGAGTCATTAATTTCCTCAACTTTTTAGGACTTTCCCATCCACAAACTGATCCTTCGCATCACACACACACACACACACACACACACACACACACACACACTTGAGCTTGTAGTGATACGTGTAAATTTTGAGAAACACTGACTATTATGTCACCATCATTTAGGAAATTTCTTCGGCAAGTGGTGTAGTAAAAAACAAAACAAAACAAAATCTATGCTGGCACTCAGAAAACCTGGATTTTTTACTTAGTTCTGTCATTTACCAGTTGGATGGCCTTGAGCAAGTCACCTTTGTTGGCCTTTAGTTTCCTCATTGGAAAATGAAGCACTGTGAGTAGGCGATGTCTAATGTTCTTTCATCTAGAATTCTATGATAAATTCCCATCCAGGAGAAAGATTTGTCAACGTTTCAGTGGGATTCATTGCAACCACACCAACATTAAAGGAATTGATTGATCACCCTTGGGGACTGAAGCAGCGACCACTACTCATCCATCTCCTTATCCCCGATGAAAACAAGGAGTTTCCCTGTAAACAAGGTGCCTCTTTCCCAAGGCTCCGAGAGCCCCGTGACTCAGATTTCAGGGGATGGACCATTTTTCCAAATATAGACCGAGTACGCTGAAGCCAGTGGGGTTGGTTCTGTGCTGTTTTAAATGCCAGTTTGGACACAGTCATCACAAGAAATTACGTTTAACATTTTAAAAAATCAAGAATATGCATGGTCTATGCATTGTTATTTGCCATGGTATTGGTAGGGGGAAAAAAACCCAACCGGCTCCAATTTTGTGGTGATTGCACCTTTACATCTCACAAAATGATGCCTTGAAAAATAATATTTGATAGAAGACTGATGCCTTTTATCATTCAGGTTAATTCATAACTCATCACCTGCAACGGGGAGAACTACTTAGACTACAATTTTACTATTCTAGTCTGGCTAAGTGCTTCTGGAGACTTAAAGCACAAAACTCGGCTCACTCAGAAAGCTTGTTAATGGGTCCCTCATGACTCAGCTATCAATTTTTTAGTATCAGATATACATGCTGTATCCATTATTACTTTCACTTAGAGCCAGATCTGACCTGACTGGACAGCAGCTTATGAGATTTTATTTATTTTCATTTTAGCAATAGATAAAAAGTAGACATAATGGTACCTAGAAAAAAATGTGTATTTTAATAAGCACTTCCAGTGTAATATTTTACAGGTAGTCATTTGGTCTTTTAAAAGACTTCTTAATTTTTTGCATGTTTTCTACTTTTAACATATCCCAGGTTGTTTAAGTGTGCTTTGTAAGCAATGATAAAATGACAAGTTATCATTGATCTGTCCTTTCTTCCATCTCAGAGGGATTCATTAAATAATGCATGCACCCCTGTGAATTACTTTCTTCACTATAGTATCCCCAGACCATTAGCCAAATATAGCAACATTAGCATCTTTCAAACCTTAGAAACCCTTTTGGCTTTCATTTAATTAAATTATCCCATTATGAAAACTCTTATAATGAGATTAAATTTAATTATTTATTAGACACTTATTTGCACTAGGGAACCTATCAATTATGCATGGTTGAGCTAAACATTTTTCAATCCATCACCTTTTCTTTTCAAGGAAGGTGCAATTTATTAAGTACATTTGGGATACTGTATCTAGCAGGCCTTAATGGGGATAAGTATTTAGCCTTCTTAAAAGCTACTATAATAAGGATTAAAATTACTATGTCTGAAAAATAGACAAGAGAATTGCTGCCAGGTATTTTAGTGTTCCAGAGTTCCAGTTTTTGTAAATCCTTGTAATATAGTTTGTAGTCCGTCTTAGAGGATTTTTCTATTATTATGCACTTAACAAATATGTCAAATATAGCTTAAGTTTTACATATAGGAATAATTATGGAACTAATAAGGCATACATTTAAATCATATAGTTTTTAAATAATCCTATACTGAAATGTTAATATTAATAATATTTTAAATTTCTAAATATGCAAAAATGGTGAAATGAACCACCAGGGTAAGCATCTCCCAGCTGCAACAATTTGGAACCCATAACCAACCTTGTTTCAACCTTGGCTTCTACCCCCACCCCCAACTGAAGCAAATCTGAGACCTGATATCATTTTGACAATAAAAGAAAATTAAGTGTCTCAAAGGCAGAACATTTTTTTTTATAATGGAGGTATAGAATTTTTAGTGAATGCTAAGATAATACATGTCAATTCGTGGCATAGGTTCTCCTATCAGGTCTCATCAATATGTAATTAATTATTCTGGTACGATTTGTGCTATATCTTAAGTCAAGATGGTAGAAAGCATATGATTTTAAAACTATAGTATATATAATAATATATAATATATTACATAATAATATATAAAACTATAATAATAATATAATACATATATATGAAATTGATATCCCTACATATAGGAAACTATTCTCAATATCTTAATGTGGGGATAATGATGACAAATACTCATTGCTTGAGTATGCACATTTTATACCTGTTTGGAGTGTGTGTTAGTTATTGATATTATATATGTATACTTTGAAAAATAATATGAGGGACCGTTTTAATGCCTCCCTGCTTCTACCCCTGTCTTCTAAAATATGTTTTCCACATAGCAGCTACAGTGATCTTTTTAAAAGGATGACCTGCTCAAAAATTTCCAAGATTCTTTATTTCACTCTGGGTAAAATAAAAAGCCCCTAATAATCTGATTCCTGAACTGGTTCTCCAGTCTCATTTCCCACCTCTCTCCCCTTTGTTTACTTTGCTCCAGCAACAATAACTTGCAGGTTCTCAGATCCCTGAAGCATATTCGCACCTCAAGACCTCCTCACCTGCTCTTCCCCAGACATCTCCGTAGCGTACTTTCCCACTCACTTCCACCCTCTGCCCAAACATTGTCTTTCAGAGAGGACTTCCCTGAGTATGTGGTATAAAACTCCACCTCCCTCCCCGCCACCTTTGCTCTTTATCCTCATCCCTGCTTCCTTTGTCTTCATACCACTCCTCACCATATGACATATTTGTTTAGCTCTGCCTTGGCTCCCAGGAGATGAGTTTCATGAGAGAAGGCACTCTGTCTTTATGTTGCTTTCTTCTGTGTCCCCTACACCTAGAACAACACCTGGCATATAGTAGGGTAGGAATTCAAAGAATATTTGCCAAATAAATGAAAATAATTTACTCAGTTTTCCTCGGAATTCTGATACATAACATAATGTATATGTTTGAATATTCATAGTAGTGCAGTTTTTTCAGAGAGCGCTTTTATATGGGGATGGGAGAGGATGAAGTAGAGGTAAAGTAAGACCAGTTTGGGTCACCAGCATTTTGAATCAAATGTAAGTCTTTTAGATGTTATTCTGTAAATCAAAGTCCTTATGGGGTCAAGGCAGAAATTAGATTAAGATACGAGGGGAACTAGGGACAAACCAAAGAGCTCATGACCCATCAAAAGAGAGAAGCAGAAGCAGTTTATATGACACTTTGGGTTCCAGGTTGATATACTTTCTAATTTTTTAACAGAAACTGAAAAAAATAAAATTTTATGTGAAATTTCCCAATTAAAAAAAACAAAAACAAAAAACAGCGTGACACAAATGAATCATATCCAAGAGATGCCATTTTGCGACTTTGATATGAAGTGCTGGGGACCAGAATAACTTTTTGGGTGGCAAAATGGGGAAGACATTTGTCCTTAGGGAAGTGACCTGGGTATCGTTGTAAAGAGTGGACTTACCTGATGAGAGCCAAGAGGTAGAGAACCTAGCTAAAAGGCTACCATCGTAGACGAGGTGAGAATGATGGTGATGTACATGGTGGTGGTAACAGAGGAGGTAGAAGTGATGAGATTTTATGAGCAACTGGGTGAGGTAAAGCGAGGCAGTCAGGATGACTTTCTGGTTTTTCTTTTCTTTTTAATTTTTAAAAAGATTTTATTTATTTTCAGAGAGAGAGAGAGCACAAGCAGGGAGAGCGGCAGGCAGAGGGAGAAGCAGGCTCCCTGGTGAGCAGGGAGTCGGATGCAGGACTCCATTCCAAGACCCTGGGATCATGACCTGAGCCGAAAGCAGACGCTTAACCGAGGAGCCCTGACTTCCTGTTTTCTAGCTTAGGAGAGCAGTGGTATAAACTTAGAGGCTGATTTAGGTCTGGGAGGGATGATGGTGATTAATAAAAGAATGTGATTTATCTAGACAAAAGACAGAGATATCTTTTAGGCAGTCAAAAACATGGGTTTAGGAGGTAGAACTAAAGCAGGATTTCTGAACCTCAGCATTATTGACAATTTGGACTGGATAATTCTTTGTCACAGAGGGCTGTCTGGCACATTGCAGAATGTTTAGCAGCATCCCTGATGTCTACCCACTAGATGCCAGTAGCACGTCCCAACTGTGACAACCAGAAATGTCTAGAAGCATTAACGATGCCCACCTGAGGTGCAAAAATTCACCCCTAATTGAGAAGCACTGGACTAAAGATATAAAATTTGGACTCACAGTGTTTGTCTAGTGTTTTTCACATTTTTACATGACTACAAATAACCGGGAACATGTTAAAATACAGCTACTGATTCAGTACGCCTGGCGTGTACCTGAGATATTGCATTTCTAACAAGATCTCAGATGATGCTAAGGCTGCCAGTCCAAGCACCACACTTTGAGTACAAGATCATAGATGACACTTGAAATCATGAGAATGGATGGGGATCACCCAGGAAGATTGGATAGAGCAGAAGATTTAACTTCGCAAAAGTGGGTTTTAAAGGAGTTATAAATTAGGTCTCCCAAATGACTACTTTCTTCCTCTTATTTAAAAAATTATTTTTCTTTTATATCTCCACTATTTTTACTATATTATATATTGTAATTGTATTCTTTTACTGTGAATCAGTTAAAGTCCTAGCAGAAAATAGAATTCCACTCAGGTGACACAAATGAAGTGCATTTAATGAAGAAACTGTCTCCACAGATGAGACACCAGGAAGCTGGAAACATTGGGATGCCCAAAGAGTGTTGGTGCTTTGAAGAAGGCCTCCTGAGGAGGCACTGTAGTCCTGGGGGCTGCTGCCCCTGGCAGAACCAGGCACAAAGCAGGAGAGAGCAGGGAAGAAGTACCCCTCCTTCTCACTCCTCCTGCTCTCTTGACCATCTTCTTGCTGCTTCCTATTGGTCGAGGCCAGTTTGAAGCCTGCTAGCATGGGAGTGTGGGTGATGTAACCTGTAGAGATCAGCCTCCTGAGGCAAGAGAGAGTGGAGATGAGCAGAGAATAACTAACACACACTCCAAACAGGTATACAACATACCTACTCAAGCGTTGTGTATTTGTCGTTATCCCCACATTATGGGATATCAAGCATAACTTCTATATAGGGATTAAATAAAAAATCCTGCTATTATGAGCATAGAAATTTGGCTTTGTTTATGTTGGCTCTAGCTTTAACGGAAAAATGTCAGTGAAATAAGACAGAGGTCAGCTACCTTTTGTCCACTTTCATTGCTGAACCTGCAGCAAGGAGCCCCAGCACTTTGTGGCCACGTGCTGTCTATGGACGCATGAAGCTAACAGAGCTGAAGCAGCTGATTTTGTGTGCCCCCCTGAGAACATACCAAGCAAGGGGGAATTCTCTGATGAGAGGAAAACCCAATTTAAAGATGTCGAGATGACTACCAAACTAACCTTTGTCCCCAAAAGATGCTCGAAACACCGTGTGGTATAGGTAGGAGGGCAAACTTTGAAGTCTAGCAACAGAGTGTCTTTGAATCCAAACCTCCTACCTGCTAGGTCTGTGAATTTAGGCTAGCTGTTTAACATCGTTTGGTATCTCTTTTCTCCTCTGTAAAAAGGAGAATCCCTAAAATAGGAATAATAGTAGTACTTACTCCATTCAGTTATCATGAGAATTAACTGAGATGATACAATTAGATTGTATGTGGCGCATGGAAGGCCGTTAGTAATTATTAGCTTTGTTGTTGCGACAATAAGGTTGATTGCCTCGTGTCCAAACAAAAGTAGTAAACATTAGTGAGAACTTTAAGCGCTCTGGAAATGGTCAAAGAGGCAGAGGAAGGAAACTGAAGTGGTCTCTTTGTCAAAAGATGTCACCTACGAAAGAATCACTGATATTTACCAAATTCCCTTCAGAGCGCCCCTGGATATACCTGCGACACCTCTCAGAGCGCCCAGTGTCTCTGGTTTTGTTTGGGTATGTGCATACTGAGGCTATCAAAAAAGAATTCCTATTTCGTAAGTTTTGGGTGACAAAAAAAATACTGATCTACAAATAAATGGATTACTGCCATGCTCCAGAACATGCCAGATTTTGTTGTTTTAATGAAGAATTTTCTAACTAATCACCTGACATGAAAGTCATGAACTCGATTAGCGCTACAGATTTAAATCACCATCTTTTCCAGAAGTTTAGTTCATAAGGGAAAAAAAAACATAAGGGGGAAAAACAACATAAGGGTTTTTTTCCCCTGCTGCTTTTGAATACCCAAATATCTGAAGTTCACAGGTATTCCAGAGATCAAGGCTTTGAAGCCCTTAGCCATAAAACGGACATTCTATTTTCTCTGGGTGAAAAGGGAAGCTCCTCTCAGAATTATTTGACCAGACAAAGGTTCAACACAGCTTGGCTTACTTTGTGGAAAATGGTGACATATATGTTTGAGGTAAATATTTTTATTCAAGAACCTGAAGAAACTCTTACAACACCGGCTGAGAAAACTGTTTTGGCTCACTAGCCTTTCAGGGAGAGAGAGGATTGCAGATGGGTTTTAGTGTGAAATTTCTAGTGCTGGGAAAATGTGTCTACAGGCTAGAGACAAGAGGGATAAAGCTCTAGCCATTTCTCCGCAGTCAAAATTAAAAAGACTGAGCACCTTGCAAAGATAGCAGTGTGCACTTGGGCACAGAGGAAATCTGGGACAGGAATTCAGTTCAAGGAGTCTTAGAGAATTCTGGTGTTTCCTGTAGTGGACACAGTCATGTGCTGCCCAGATCCCGCTTCAGGAATAAGGGCCAGTATTCCCCAGTCTCCCGGATTGCCACCACAGTGTTGTCTGAAGATGTTCGTCAGTGGTCGGCTCTCTTCGGGGATTGCCTTAGCTCAAAAGCACAGCCTCACTTGGGGGAGTCCCACCTTTCCTGGGGCAGCCTGCCTTCAGGGACTAATTGATTTGCACCCATAGTGGTGCAGCTTCTGTCTGCAAGTCGGGGTAACTCTGAAACGCCTTACCACCTGGAAGGCCGGCCAGGTGGGCAGCCTGCAGTCAGCCTCTTTCTCTCCGCCCGTCCTCTCTTCCTCCCTTCCTCCCTTCCTCCCTTCCTCCCTACCTTCCCTCAGCACTGATCCCAGCAGTACTCCCTCATAGACATAGTGTGCTGCTGATCGTCGCTCATTCTGCTTTCTAGGAAACCCAGCTTGTGGCACCTTCAATGAACAGAGCAAACAAAGGAAGTGATTCTTTCCTGGCTGCACACCTTTAGGAGCAAGATTTTTAGCGCTAGTTATTACAAGGTCGGCTGAGTAGCCAAAGATGACACAAACATACTAAATCACGAACCACACTACAACTATAGCATTGATGTCAAGTTCAACAACAGCACTGGGATTTACTTTTAACACAATTAGGTTACTTTTTATTTTGCATATACGATATGCATTTTTCCTTCTTATAATAAATATGGCTCTTTTTTATTTGTGACATGACAATTGTCTTATGTCTGCATATTTGAAGGAAACTTCCGGTGTAATAAAATAAATGGCATACCAAATTTTGTGCCTAGGTGTTTATGGGCATTTTATCCTGGGGAAATGGCCCGTGCCTTTCATTGGATTCCCATAGGAGTTCATGACCCAAAAATGGCTAACAACAATTGGTATAAAGTAAAATGAGAAGCAAAGCTAGGATAATATACTGAGCATGTGGAAGGCGCTCAAATACTGTCTGAATATCCAGAGGCAACTGGAGTTGCTAATGCAGGAGGCTGAGCAGTTCCTGTCAGAGTGGCAGGCTGCTGGCCCAAGGTGACACCTGGGGCTGTCATCACCACCATCGAACAGGTGCTAGAGACTCCTAAGAACGGAGCTCCAGAACACAATTTTATCAACATTTTAGAGATAATCTCTTTGACTTTTTGCTTATCTTTGATTCTGTTCTACTTCTAAACCTCCAAACTCATACCTTTGCAACAACATCTTTCCATTTTGGTCCTGTCTCATCCTGTAGAATTAAACTATAGTTCTTTTACCTGTAACATTGGCTTTGGACTATGATTCTGTTTTCTCAACCTGACTCCGCTGCTTTGTACGAGTTCCTATCACCGTCTTAATTTAGTGCTGGAATCCCCTACCCTACCATTGGTCCCCAAGAAGTATTCCCACCAGGCTTTGTGATCAGGAGAGTGGAGGTAGAGGAGAATGAGGAGAGAGGTGACCTTGAAGTCAAGCGTGAGACTGACAAGACATAGGGATTAGGTAACAAGGTCAGGTACAACAGGGGTCATGTTAACGACTTGAAAAGATGCCCATGAAGTTGGCCATTTTGGTTGATGACTATGCCCAAAGTAGTTTAAGTAGGATGTTGGGGACTGAAACTATGCTTCTTTTTAACTTTTTATTATGGAATATTTCAAATATAACATAAACCTCCATGTTTATTACTTAAATTGAACAGTGATCAACTCATGGCCTTGTTTTATATAAGACTCTGTCCCTTGTATTGTTTTGGAACATATTTCAGACATCATATTATTTTATCCATAAATATTTCAGCATGTATCACTAATAGATAAGACCATTTAAAAAAATACAATTATCATACTGCTATTGCACCTAAAATCAGTAATAATTTCTTTGTATCATCAAATACCCAGTTAATGCTAATTTATATAATTGCCATTTTTCACAATTTGGAATAAATGTCATACATTGCTTTTTAAAAGTATGAGTCCAAAAAGGTCCATGAATTAAGATTGTTTAATATTTGAAAAATCTATGTTTACATTCATCTCTCTCTCTCTTCATTTATGGCTGTAGTTGCTAAATTGAGCCATTTGTTCTGTAGAGCTTGCCACAGTCTGGATTTTGCTGACTGCATTCCTATGCTGTGTTTTAACATGTCCCTCTGTCGACTGTATTTCCTGGAAATTGTAGTTGGCTCTAAAGAGTTGAGGAGTGAATGCAGGTTGAGAAAGGGGAGGTAGCAAAATTTGACTAGTATTCCAGAAAGGTTGGCTGTGACAAGAAGGAAAGAAATAGCTTAAAAATTTGAGAAAAGTTTTGTTCTTTTTTTTCCCTTTGTAATGGATATTTGGATAGTTTGTACATGTGTGTTGAATAAGAAGAGGAAAGATCCAGAGGATAGAAGTTTAAGGTCCAAGAAAGATGGATATGTATGAAGCAAAGGACTATAAGATAATGCAGTTAGAACTCAGCAAATGGCTCAGCACATATTCATTTATTCACCCATTCCAATTGTTTTGCCTGCCATGTAACAGACATAGTACTGGGTGCAGGGGAAATGCAGACAAGTTAAAAACAAAACTTACCCTACATGTGAGGACCTTATGTGCTGTGTGCTAGAAGAGAAAGACCACCATGTAAACTAGTAAAGGGATGAAGTGTAAATACCAATCTTGTAAGAGGCTGTACTGAGAGCAGTGGGTGACTCAAAGGAGGGCGGGATCCAGTCTTTAACTCAGACTGGTTCCCATTCTGTGTGTTAAAGAGATAGGTAACCTGCAAAGGTTGGAGAGGGGAGGGGAATGAAGGGGAGGGGAGTGGAAGGGGGAGGAGAAGAGAGGAAAGAGTAGAGATGAGAGTAGGGATGGCTTAAGGAACCATTGTTTGTTTGTTTGTTTTAAGATTTATTTATTTATTTGAGAGAGAGAGAGAGAGCAGGGGGTGAGGGACAGAGGGAGAGAGAGAGTCCCAAGCAGACTCCCCGCTGAGCATGGAGCCTGACGCAGGGCTTGATCTCAAAACTCTGAGATCAGGACCTAAGCCAAAACTAAGACTCTATGCTTAACTGACTGAGCCACCCAGGCACCCCAAGGAACCATTGTCCTAAATGGAATATCTTGTTGGAAAAAACCAAAATGAAACAACCACCACAACAAAGAGCTGGCTTGGAATAAAAAATGATTTTTAAAACTGAAGGTAATAATGATAGACTATCAGGTCCTGGAGGTAACTATGGCTGTGTAAAGTAAGATGAAGTGTATTATCCTTTCATCTTTAAATTTCATTTACATTTCATTTTAAACTGGACCTTCACATTGTTCAATTCTTTCTTCCTTTACTTTGCAATCTATCAATTGTTGTGTTCTGTCAGTTTTACCTCTAAAAGCAATAAACTGGCCTTAAATGTGTTTAATTACAACTCCCAGCTGGAAATACTTTTTCATCACAGTTTGTATGTATGAATGAATATCTAGATGCCTGAAAAACATCTCTAGAGGGATACGTTCACTTATTAGGAGTGATGACCTCTGATGTTTTATATTCTATTTCATTTTTCAAAAATGTTCATAGCAAGTCATTCAAGTCATTTCAAGGCCCATTATATATTGTGACCAGTGGTTTGAAAAACAATATTCCCATATTTCTCTTTCTTTTCCTTGCTGGGATTTTTTAAATAACTCTGTGATATGGACACCTCCAAAATCTTTTACTCCTATTCCAAAATGCTATTGCTTTTTAAATGTGCATTTCTTATTAGGTCACTTTCTTAGGGGCACCTGGGTGGGGCAGTGGGTTCAGCTCTGGGCTCTTGGTTTCGGCTTGGGTCATGATCTCAGGTTGTGGGATTAAGCCCTGTGTGGGGCTCCATGCTCAGTGAGTCTGCTTGAGACTCTCTCTCCCTCTGTCCCTCCCCAACCCCCTCTTTCTAAAATGAATAAATAAATCTTAAAAAAATTAAGTGTGTTAGTCCTTTATAATGTGGACCCCACCGCCATTTTCAATCTGACTTCTCCCTTCCCAATCGCTGTGCTGTAGTGAAACTGACTTACAACAATTGGTTCCCTAAACAAGCAAAATTATTTTTTAAATGTCTTTAGTTTTTTTTAATTCACAACATTAAAATTTTAAATTAAGAATTAAAATTTATTTTTTAAATTGTTAAAATAAACTTAAAATTTAAATTCACAAATTTAAAATTCACAAAAACTAAGTATGCAATTTAAGAAGTGAAACAGTCCAAACATGCTTAAAGAAAGAGTGAGTAACCTTCCCTCAGCCTCTCCTTCCATTCTTGTCATCTTGAAGTGACCAGTGTTAACAGCCCAGGGTGTATACTTTCATAACTTTCTCCATCCTTTTTTAAACATACATATTATTTATGAGGTTTTGTTTTTGTTTTAAAAAATGTTATAGTATGCACATTACTCTGTAATTTGCTTTTTTACTTGAAAATAGATATCCCTTCAGGTTTATAGATATGGCTCTATTTTATTCTTTTTAGAAGCAGCATGCAATTTTTCACACTTACAATTTATCCCTTTACTTCTCTACTGGTAGATGATCAAGTAGATTTCATTTTCACCATTATCAAAATGATGCCGTGGAAGTCCTTACATAGTAGTCCTTTTTATTTCAATAGGGTACATTCTCAAAAGTGGGATTACTGGTCACAGCACAAGCAAATTCAAATTCTACTTTAATAAATACTACCAATTTACATTTGTGTAAATTTACATGTATACATTGTGACATTTTTTTACTCCCACCATCATCCTATGTGAATTTCCATTTCTTTATAACTCCACGAGCACTACCTATTACTCCTTGCACATATTTTGTTTTGTTTGTTTGTTTGGTTGGTTGGTTGGTTTTGGTCAGTTTTTTTGGTTTGCCAGTAATGATGCATTTCTCTTTGTATGTTTATTGGCTATTTGGATTCCCTCCTCTACCAATTGACCTCTCACATTCTTTGAACAATTTTCTATTGGATTGCTTGTCTTTTTCTAATCAATAGGTGGAGTTTTGCTTGTTTAGGATTATTCACCCAATTTCTGTCAAATATTTTCCCAGTCTACCATCATCTCTGACTTCGGTTATGCTGTCTTATGCTATACAATAATTTAGACCTTTATGTAGTCAATTATGTTAATCTTTTCCTTTATAGCTTTTGGGTTTCCTGTTTTGCCTAGGAAAATCTCACCCGCTAGACCTTGTACAAATGATATTCTCATTTTCTTTTTAAATATTTTTAAAATCATTTATGCTTGAATTGTTAATCCATATGGAATTAATTTTTGTATAGAGCATACAAGCAAAATTAACTTTGTTTTTCCCCAGCCAATTATGCTTGCATTGTTTATTAAATAAGCTTTACTTTCTTCACTGAATTGAAATGCCACCTTTGTCATAAATTAATATGCATTTATACTTGGATTTATCTTTGGTTTTCTTTTCTGTTCTGCTAATTTCTATGTATATTCTTCTGCCAAAAGCTTACCATTTTAATTAATCTTATAGTAACTGCTATTAAGTAAAAAACCAAGTCCTGCCTTAGACTTTAATTCAAAATTTTGAGAGATATTTTTGAACATTTTAAATTTTTATATGAACTCTGAAAAAGTTTTTACCCAATTCATCACCCCCATTTGAGACACTCTGCTTTGAATTACATTGTTGTATATGTTAATATTTTAAAATTTTTATAATTTTAGAATATTAAGCCTTCTTATCTTTGAACATGTTATATTTATGTGTTTGGTTCTATAAAACTTAATAATAGTTTATTGTTTTCCTTATAAAGTCTCACACCTTTCGTGTTAAATTTATTCTTTAGTATCTTGCCATTTTTGTTGCTATTTTGAATGAAATTTTTTTTCAATCTGGGATTACTCCCATCCCCCATTTTCAGCTTGTTATTTCTAATAAGCTCTGGACTTCATCTTTTGACTCTGACAGAGAACAAGGGCACTAATAACAGAGAAAAAAATCTTGCCTCTCACTGATGTCTTGGGAAGTGGATCACAAATTGTGGTTCCCTGAGGCAACCTAAGAGGTAGTAACCTGCCTATTTGTTGCATATGGTTTTCAGATGGACCAACTCTGCAGAATTTGGAGGGAACCTACCCTAGTGGGCAGAATAACCCACAGCTCCTAATATTGTGGAAAAGGCCTTTACTTGTAGCAAGCCAATCTGGGAGCAGAGACTGTCTTCCAGTGCTTAACAGGAGGGCAATGGTCACATAGCCCTCAAGAACATAAATATCATTGACATCCATGGTTCACTCATTTGTCTCTACTTGAGAGACCTTAATAGCCTGGCTTGTATAGATGCTAAGGGAAAACAAAAACCATAAGCAGACAAAGAAAAAACATAATTTAGGGGCACCTGGGTAGCTCAGATGGTTAAGCGTCTGCCTTCGGCTCAGGTCATGATCCCAGGGCACTGGGATCAAGCCCCGCATCAGGCTCCCTGCTCCACAGGAAGCTTGCTTCTCCCTCTCCCCCTCCCTCTGCTTGTGTTTCCTCTCTGTCTCTGTCAAATAAATAAAATAATAATAATAATTTATTTAAGTGGGGTTTAGTAAACCAAGGGAAGACCAGCAAATTAAAATTTATAACAAGTGGATTCCAATGAAGTAGACCTTTAATAAAAAAGCAAAAAGGAATATCGGAGTTGCACTTAGAACATGGAGAAGACTTCCTGAAACTAAAAGCCATTATTAGTTTGTTAATAGGTAAACTGAAAAAAAAAAAATGTGCACTTCTGGGTACTTAATCAGTGGCTTGAATATCAAGTGGGGGAAGAATCTCACTACATAGAACAAAAGCAGATGGAAATTATAAGGTAAAATTTGAGAAATTTTGCCAAACCTCAGAGATCTAATAAAGCAAAGGTGCTCATATGACAAAGTAGTAAAATATATAGAAAAATACTTCTAGAAATATAAGATATTTGTTGCCTTAATGGACTATATAAAGGTCCATCACAATGGGAAATTTTAATAAACATCCCTTTAGTAAATAAAAATAATAAGCAAATAGATTATGTGAATCATATAGTTTGCAAGTATGAATTAGTAGAACATATATATTTATATAAACTTTTTCACCTTTTTTATTTTCATGGAATACTTGGAAAATATTTATATTTGGCCACAAGGAAACTTCAAAAGAGTAAAATAATTAGGGTTTTACCTGTTGCAATATCTGGTCATTATCTAATAAACACAGACATAAATAGACCAAAAAATCTCTTAAGTATTAGAAATTAAGAAACCATTTTTAAATAACCCAAACAGGAAATAAAATCAAAAGTAAAAATTATTCAGAAAATAGAAGAAGTAACAACAACAATTACTGAATGCTTACTCAATGCAAGCACAGTTTCTAAGCCTTTTAAACTGGAAGATCTCAATCTTAGCAGTTATGTATATTATTATTCCCATTTGGCAGAAGAGACTGGGGCATAAAGAAGTTAAGTAACCTGCTCAAGTGAATACAAGAAGGGACAAGAGTTTCAATTCAAGGAATGTACACTCTGAACCACCATACTAGAACACCTCATAGCAAAACCTGTGTAATAAGCTAATATGCATATACTAATATGTTTCAGAAGGAAATTTATAGTTTTAAATAATTTTATTCTCAAGAGTATGAAAATAAATTATTTTATTGCAGTAATAAGAAACTAACAAAATAAAAGATATTGGGATGATACTAATTAATAAAGACAAAAATTAAAAAAATAAAAAGAATAAATTGGAAGTCTATTCTTTGAAAAGACTAATAAAATAGAGAAAGTTCTGCTATGCCTGATTTTTTGGAACAGGAGTTAAAACTCCTGTGCAGAAGGACTAGGAAAACAAACCCCTGTAGTCTGAAAAGTGTGGGGGATTCCCTATTTTTTTTTCTTGCTTTAATATTTCTGCTTTGACTCATGGGTAGGCCCCAGTCAAGGAGCTGCAGCTGCAATTCAGAGAGAAACTATCTTTTCAGCCAGAGGGTGTATAAAAGAGACCCCTGAGTGGTATAGTGTGTGGTTGGATCTGAGAATGGAAAAGGGGACTCCCTAATTCTGTATATGAACTGAAAACATCCTGGGCTCAAACCTGAGCTCTGCATGCCTAGAAAAGACTAAAAAAGAACGCAGCAAAGGCTTTAAGAATTGCACTATTATATGACAGCATAGCAGAAGCTTTGAAACCTAAACTGACATTGGGACCACCCCCCACAGAACGTAAGATAGAACTTGCAATCTGAAACTAACTGGATTCATTGTCTCCTAGAACAACAACAACAACAACAAATCAACATTCTCCCAGGATCCAAAGTTTCACAACATAATAATCAAAATGTCCAAGACAGAACCCAAAATTACCTGACATATGAATAATAAGGAAAATGTGACTATTTCTCAACAAAAAAGACAACCAATAAATATCAACTCTAAGTTGACATATTGGAATAGTCAAAGATTTTAGAGAAGCAATTATAAATGTGCTACATAAGGTAAAGACTATTGAAATGAATGGAAAGATAGAAGTTCTCAACAATCTAACTGAAACTATTAAAAAAAAGAAGGAAATCTTAAAACTGGAAAGAACAATATCTAAAATTTAAAAGCTCACTGTATTGTCTCAACAATACAGTTGATGACAGAGGAAAAACAGGTGAAATTGAAATAGATTAATAGAATACAATATGAAAAATAGGAAGAAAAAATATTGGGAAAAAAAATAACAGATTCTCAGGGATTTATGAAACAATTTCAAAACATCTAACATTTATGCTACTGGAATCCAAGAAGAAGAGGTAAGAGAAATTGGTGCAGATGCCCTCCCCAATGTCTATCACCCAGCCACCCCATCCCTCCTGCCCCCCACCACTCCAGCAACCCTCAGTTTGTTTCCTGAGATTAAGAATTCCTCATATCAGTGAGATCATATGATACATGTCTTTCTCTGATTGACTTATTTCGCTCAGCATAACACCCTCCAGTTCCATCCACGTTGTTGCAAACGGCAAGATTTCATTCCTTTTGATGGCTGCGTAATAGTCCATTGTATATATATACCACTTCTTCTTTATCCATTCATCTGTCGATGGACATCTTGGCTCTTTCTACAGTTTGGCTATTGTGGACATTGCTGCTATAAACATCAGGGTGCACGTACCCCTTCGGATCCCTACATTTGTATCTTTGGGGTAAATACCCAGTACTGCAATTGCTGAGTCGTATGGGAGCTCTATTTTCAACTTTTTGAGGAATCTCCATACTGTTTTCCAGAGTGGCTGCACCAGCTTGCATTCCCACCAACAGTGTAGGAGGGTTCCCCTTTCTCTGCATCCCCACCAACATCTGTCATTTTCTGACCTGTTAATTTTAGCCATTCTGACTGGTGTGAGGTGGTATCTCATTGAGGTTTTGATTTGGATTTCCCTGATGCCGAGTGATGTGGAGCACTTTTTCATGTGTCTGTTGGCCATTTGGATGTCTTCTTTGCAAAAATGTCTGTTCATGTCTTCTGCCCATTTCTTGATTGGATCATTTGTTCTTTGCGTGTTGAGTTGGTAAGTTCTTTATAGATTTTGGATACTAGCCCTTTATCTGACATGTCATTTGCAAATATCTTCTCCCATTCTGTCAGTTGTCTTTTGGTTTTGTTGACTGTTTCTTTTGCACAGCAAAAGCTTTTTATCTTGATGAACTCCCAGTAGTTCATTTTTGCCCTTGCTTCCCTTGCCTTTGGCGATATTTCTAGGAAGAAGTTGCTGCGGCTGAGGTCGAAGAGATTGCTGCCTGTGTTCTCCTTTAGAATTTTGATGGACTCCTGTCTCACGTTTAGGTCTTTCAACCATTTTGAGTCTATTTTTGTGTGTGGTGTAAGGAAATGGTCCAGTTTCATTCTTCTGCATGTGGCTGTCCAATTTCCCCAACATCATTTGTTGAAGAGACTGTCTTTATTCCATTGGACATTCTTTCTTGCTTTGTCAAAGATGAGTTGACCATAGAGTTGAGGGTCCATTTCTGGGCTCTCTATCCTTTCCCATTGATCTATGTATCTGGTTTTGTGCCACTACCATACTGTCTTGATGATGACATCTTTTTAATAGAGCTTGAAGTCCAGAATTGTGATGCCACCAGCTTTGCTTTGCTTTTTCAACATTCCTCTGGCTATTCGGGGTCTTTTCTGGTTCCATACAAATTTTAGGATTATTTATTCCATTTCTTTGAAAAAAGTGGATGGTATTTTGATAGGGATTGTATTAAATGTGTAGATTTCTCTAGGTAGCATTGACATCTTCACAATATTTGTTCTTCCAATCCATGAGCATGGAATGTATTTCCATTTCTTTGTGCCTTCCTCAATTTCTTTCATGAGTATTTTATAGTTTTCTGAGTACAGATTCTTTGCCTCTTTGGTTAGATTTATTCCTAGGTATCTTATGGTTTTGGGTGCAATTGTAAATGGGATTGACTCCTGAATTTCTCTTTCTTCTGTCTTATTGTTGGTGTATAGGAATGCCACTGATTTCTGTGCATTGATTTTATATCCTGCCACTTTACTGAATTCCTGTATGAGTTCTAGCAGTTTTGGGGTGGAATGTTTTGGGTTTTCCACATGAAGTATCATATCATCTGCAAAGAGTGAGAGTTTGACTTTTTCTTTGCTGATGCCTTTTCTTTCTTTTTGTTGTCTGATTGCTGTGGCTAGGACTTCAAATACTATGTTGAATAGCAGTGGTGATAGTGGACATCCCTGCCGCATTCCTGACCTTAGGGGGAAAGCTCTCAGTTTTTCCCCATTGAGAATGATATTTGCTGTGGGTTTTCATAGATGGCTTTTATGATATTGAGGTATGTACCCTCTATCCCTATACTCTGAAGAGTTTTGATCAAGAAAGGATGCTGTACTTTGTCAAATGCTTTTTCTGCATCTATTGAGAGGATCATATGGTTCTTGTTCTTTCTTTTGTTGGTGTATTGTATCACACTGGTTAATTTGCAGATGTGGAACCAACCTTGCAGCCCAGGGATAAAATCCACTTGGTCGTGGTGAAGAATCCTTTTAATGTACTCTTGGATCCTATTGGCTAGTATTTTGGTGGGAACTATTGCATCCATGTTCATCAAGGATAATGGTCTGTACTTCTTTTTGATGGGGTCTTTGTCTGGTTTTGGGATCAAGGTAATGCTGGCCTCATAAAATGAGTTTGGAAGTTTTCCTTCCATTTCTATTTTGTGGAACAGTTTCAGAAGAAAAGGTATTAATTCTTCTTCAAATATTTGGTAGAATTCCCCTGGGAAGCCATCTGGCCCTGGGCTTTTGTTTGTTGGGAGATTTTTGATGACTGCTTCAATTTCCTTAGTGGTTATAGATCTGTTCAGGTTTTCTATTTCTTCCTGGTTCAGTTTTGGTAGTTGATACATCTCTAGGAATGCACCCATTTCTTCCAGATTATCTAATTTGCTGGCATAGAGTTGCTCATAATATGTTCTTATAGTTGTTTGTATTTCTTTGGTGTTGGTTGTGATCTCTCCTCTTTCATTCATGATTTTGTTGATTTGGGTCATTTCTCTTTTCTTTTTGATAAGTCTGGGAGGGGTTTATCAATCTTGTTAATTCTTTCAATGAACCAGCTCCTAGTTTTGTTGATCTGTTCTACTGTTCTTTTGGTTTCTGTTTCATTGATTTCTGCTCTGATCTTTATTATTTCTCTTCTCCTGCTGGGTTTAGGCTTTATTTGCTGTTCTTTCTCCAGCTCCTTTAGGTGTAGGGTTAGGTTGTGTATTTGAGACCTTTCTTGTTTCTTGAGAAAGGCTTGTACTTTCCTCCTAGGACCACCCTTTGCTGCATCCCAAAGATTTTGAACAGTTGTGTTTTCATTTTCATTTGTTTCCATGAATTTTTAAAATTCTTCTTTAATTTCCTGGTTGACCCATTCATTCTTCAGTAGGATGCTCTTTAGCCTCCATGTATTTGAGTTCTTTCCGACTTTCCTCTTGTGATTGAGTTCTAGTTTCAAAGCATTGTGGTCTGAAAATATGCAGGGAATGATCCCAATCTTTTGGTACTGATTGAGACCTGATTTGTGACCCAGGATGTGATCTATTCTGGAGAATGTTCCATGGGCACTAGAGAAGAATGTGTATTCCGTTGCTTTAGGATGGAATGTTCTGAATATATCTGTGAAGTCCATTTGGTCCAGTGTGTCATTTAAAGTCTTTATTTCCTTGTTGATCTTTTGCTTAGATGATCTGTCCATTTCAGTGAGGGGGGTGTTAAAGTCCCCCACTCTTATTGTATTGTTGTCGATGTGTTTCTTTGCTTTTGTTATTAATTGCCTTATATAATTGGCTGCTCCCATGTTAGGGGCATAGATATTTACAACTGTTAGATCTTCTTGTTGGATAGACCCTTTAAGTAGGATATAGTGTCCTTCCTCATCTCTTATTATAGTCTTTGGTTTAAAATCTAATTTGTCTGATATAAGGATTGCCACCCCAGCTTTCTTTTGGTGTCCATTAGCATGGTAAATGGTTTTCCACCCCCTCACTTTCAATCTGGGGGTGTCTTTGGGTCTCAAATGAGTCTCTTGCAGACAGCATATCGATGGGTCTTGTTTTTTTATCCAATCTATTACCCTGTGTGGGGCATTTAGCCCATTTACATTCAGGGTAACTATTGAAAGATATGAATTTAGTGCCATTGTATTGCCTGTAAGGTGACTGTTACTGTATATTGTCTGTGTTCCTTTCTGGTCTATGTTACTTTTAGGCTCTCTCTTTGCTCACAGGACCCCTTTCAAGATTTCTTGTAGGGCTGGTTTCATGATTGCAAATTCCTTTAGTTTTTGTTTGTCCTGGAAGCTTTTTATCTCTCCTTCTATTTTCAATGACAGCCTAGCTGGATATAGTATTCTGGGCTGCATATTTTTCTCATTTAGTGCTCCGAATATATCCTGCCAGTCCTTTCTGGCCTGCCAGGTCTCTGTGGATAGGTCTGTTGCCAATCTAATGTTTCTACCATTGTAGGTTACAGATCTCTTTCCTGAGCTGCTTTCAGGATTTTCTCTTTGTCTCTGAGACTCGTAAGTTTTACTATTAGATGTTGGGGTGTTGACCTATTTTTATTGATTTTGAGGGGGGTTCTCTATGCCTCCTGGATTTTGATGCCTGTTTCCTTCCCCAAATTAGGGAAGTTCTCTGCTATAATTTGCTCCAATATACCTTCTGCCCCTCTCTCTCTTTCTTCTTCTTCTGGGATCCCAATTATTCTAATATTGTTTCATCTGATAGTATCACTTATCTCTCGAATTCTGCCTTTGTGATCCAGTAGTTGTTTTCTTTTTTTCTCAGCTTCTTTATTTTCCTTCATTTGGTCTTCTATATCGCTAATTCTCTCTTCTGCTTCATTTATCCTAGCAGTTAGAGCCTCCATTTTTTATTGCACCTCATTAATAGCCTTTTTGATTTTGGCTTGGTTAGATTTTAGTTCTTTTATTTCTCCAGAAAGGGTTTCTCTAATACCTTCCATGCTTTTTTCAAGCCCAGCTAGTATCTTTAAAATCATCATTCTGAACTCTAGTTCCGACATCTTACTAATGTCCGTATTGATTAGTTCACTGGCAGTTGGTACTTCCTCTTGTTTTTTTTTTTGAGGTGATTTTTTTCCATCTTGTCATTTTGTCCAGAGGAGAATAGATGAATGAGAGAACAAAATGCTAATAGGGTAACAACGACCCCAGAAAAATATACACTAAACAAATCAGAAGAGACCTGAAACCGGGGGAAAGGAAAGGGAAAGAAAGAAAAAAGAAAAAAAAAAAAAAGAAAGAAAAAGATAAACAAACAAAAACAGAACATGATCAAATATGATCAGGCTGGTGCCACACACTAGATTTTGGGCATATTTTGGTCTGTTAGAAGAAAGTGCCTCCCAAAATTTTAAAGAAAGAAAAACTTATATATGTACAAAAGTAAGGGTAAATACAATGAAGGGATGAAATATGACTGTAAAGATTAAAATTATAAAAGATTTTATAAAAGGAATTGATAAGAAGTTGGCTGAAAAAAAAAAGAAGAGGATTTAAAAAAAAGAGGGAGAGAATGTGATCAGGTAGAAGATTAGAACAAAGCTATACACTAGAGATTTAGGGTATATTTTGGTCTGTTAGAAGAAACTATCCCAAAATTTTAACAAAAGAACAATTTATATATATATACCAAAAATAAGGTTAACTACTATGAAGGGCTAGAATATGACTCTAAAGATGAAAAATAAAAAAAGATTTTTTAAAAAAGCGTTGGTTGAAAAGGGGAAAAAGAAAAAAGAAAAAAATTTTTAAAAATTAACTTTGAAAGACTAAAGAATCATGGGAAAAAAGCCATGAATTCTATGTGCAGTATTCCCCTAGCGCTGGAGTTCTGCCGTTCTCATTGATCGGTAAACTTGGTCTTGGCTGGCTATTCTTGCTGATCTTCTGCAGGAGGGGCCTGTTGCCATGGTTCCCAAATGTCTTTGCCAGAGGCAGAAGTACCCCCGCCCTTGCCGGTCTGGGCTAAGTAATCTGCTCGGGTTTGCTCTCGGGAGCTTTTGTTCCCTGCAAGCTTTCCATGCAGCTTTGGAGGACGAGAGTGAAAATGGTGGCCTCCCAATCTCTGCCCAGGAGGAGCTGAGAACTCGGGCCCCCACTCTTCAGTGCACTCCCACAGAAAAGCAGTCAATCACTCCTATTTCCCCGGTCTCTGGCCACACTTTGTGCTTACCTGGCCTGTGACCGAGCATTTCTATCTCTGGCACATGACCCCATGTGGAGTCTCCAAACCCAGCAGATCCCTGCAGTGTGCTCCCGAGCTGCTCCTCCCAGGGGGAGGAAGGGGAGTCTCCCCGGATCTGCAGCTTGTTGGGTCCCTGCTGGAGGAGCAGTGGCCCAACTATGCTGTGGATCACGGTTTATGGCAACCCTGAGCTGATAGCCCCCTCCTTGGCTCCGTCTCTGCAGCCAGCTTCCCCGCTCTGATACCTAGGAGGTCTGCTGCACTCAGGCACCCCCGGTCTTCCTGTGACCCCAAGGGTCCTGAGACCACACTGTCCCAGTGAGGGTTCCACCCCCCGCTTAGCCACTGGAGCGACGTCCCTTAGCGTAGCAGACTTCTAAAAGTTCTGATTTTGTGCTCCGCTGCTCTATCACTTGACAGTAGCAGCTGACGGAGGCCCCCCTCCCCTGCCGTCTATCCTCCCGAATATTGCCTTGAATTCACTTCTCTGCATGTCCTACCTTCCAGAAAGTGGTCGCTTTTCTGTTCAGAGAGTTGCTGCTATTCTTTTCTTCGATGTCCTGTTGAGTTCGTAGGTTTTCAGAATGGTTTGATCCCCTATCTAGCTGAATTCCTGGGACCAGATGAAATTTAGATCTCCTACTCCTCCGCCATCTTGCTCCTTCCCCCCAAAATCAGTCACATTTCTATACACAAACAACAAGCTATGCAAAAAAGAAATTAAGAAAACGATCCATTCACAATAGCAACAAAAAGAATAAACTACATAGGAATAAAGTTAATGAAGTGAAAGACTTGTACACTGAAAATTATGAAACATTGATGAAGGAAATTAAAGAAGACACATATAAATGGCATCCCATTTTCATGGATTGAAATAATTAAAATTATTAAAATGTCCATACTAATCAAAGCAATCTATGGATCCAATGCAACCCCTTTCAAAATTCCAGTGGCATTCTTTACAGAAATAGAAAAACAATCCTAAAATTCATAGTTCTGTTATAAATGTAAAATTTGTTATTCAAGATAAATAATTTCTGGAGATGTAATGTATAGCAATGTGACTACAGTTAGCAACACCCGTATGATATATTTGAAATTTGCTAAGAGGGTAGATCTTAAGTGTTTTCACCAAAAAAAAAAAAAAAAAAAAGTGACTATGAGATGATTGATATCTTAATTAGCTTGATTGATCACAATGCAGAGGTATATCAAAATATCAAATCATACACCTTAAATATAAAAAAATTGTCCATTATACTTCAATAAAATTGAGAGGGGAATGCCAAGCCCAGTAAGAGAATGTGAAAATTCTAGATTGACCTCTTTGATAAAAGCTGCTTAAGGAATATACAACCTGCTTGGCCAATTCACTTTCTGAAAATCTTACCAAGTGCTCATGGCTATATCCAGAGGCTTTAATACATTTCATTAAAGGGGATTTTTTTTTCCTTTCTTTCTTTTTTTAAGATTTATTTATTTGTTTCTTTCTTTATTTGGCAGAGAGAGAGCACAATTACGGGGAACAGCAGGCAGAGGGAGAGGGAGAAGTGGGCTTCCTGCTCAGGGAGACTGATGTGGGGCTCAATTCTAGGGTCCCGGGACCATGACCCGAGCTGAAGGCAGATGCCCAACAGACTGAGCCACCCAGGCACCCCATTAAAGGGAATTTCTGATGCATTTCAAGTCTCATCTAACCTGTATAATGTGGAACTGCTTTCTTTTTAATTGTTGTTAGTAATTAATAGAAGAGAGAACACATATCCTGACATTTTTTACTCTAAAGCAGAGATTTAATATATGAATTATATATAATTTGCTATATTTAAAATATTTATACTATATTAAAATACTAATGAAAAAGATAAACAAGTAAGCCCTGTATACCAATAGTAAATCCTGTTAAAGTAAAAAGAATGAAAAGATCATAAGAATTTCTTGGCAGAAATTCTTTTTTCCCCCATAAAAAAGGGCAGGGGAGGCAGGAGAGATTTTGTTGTTTTTCCTCTCTCTCCCTTTTTCTTTTTTTCTTCTTTTGTTTTTGTTTTGTTTTGTTTTGTTTTTTTAGTTGTTGTTCGTTGGGTGTTTTTGTTATTTGATTGTCTTGGTGAGATCCTGAGATGAAGGAGATTGGCATGCATCCTGGTGCCGAGGGGTGAGAGGAGCCCAGAAGAATGCTCTACATGTTTTAGTCTACAGAGAGACTTGTGTGTAGGAACTGGCTGGCTTCCCAAATCCCCTGGAACTAGCTGGACGCTGTGAAGTTGCCAGCATGATGTTTGATAACCAGGACTGGTCTGCATAAGACTTGGCATTTAATTAAATTCATTTCCAAGCTGATTTTGACTATCATTCTCATGCTTATTAAAATATACTTTCTCTGCTCTGAGTTACTGTGCCAAGAAAGACTTGCTCATTTCCTCTTCCCAAATGTGTGATAGAGCTTCAGCATCATAGGGTATCAAAGGAGCTCTGTGTTTGTTTGTCTGTTGTGGTATTAATTAGAAAACTGGATAGTATTATCATCCTCTCTAGTTCCTATTCCTAAGTAGCTGAGATTGTAGGTAGCTGGAGATGATCAGTAGAGTCATAGTTCCTGAAAGATTCTTCTGCGATCTTTCTGTCTGTGTTAAACTATAGATTAACCATCATTATAATGAATACCTTGTAAAATCCTTCATAGACGACTGAAAAACTGTGGTCACCCTTACTATCTAACCCATGTCTACCTCTGCTTTCTTTTTCTTATCATCATAGCCAAGGTTCTTTACATTTGCTAACATTTAACATTTGCTAACTCCATTTCCTGACTTGCCAATCATTCCAGAATCTTAGAGTTTCTAGCTGTAATTACCAGTGGACTTCCTACTGTAAATTCTAGGGACACTTTTCAGTCCTTGACTTACTTGATCACATTGCTGTATGACCTTGTGGATCACCGGCATCATGAGGAAGTAAAATTATTCAGACTTTGAAATGTGGCAGGACTAGTTTTGAATTGCAGGTGTTTTAATGCCAGAGTGACCTGGAGCAAGATTTTACTTTTGGGGGGGTAGCATAGTTTTCTTTACTCCAAGATGAGTACAATATAATGATAACTAACTTTGGGGATCATAACAGTGTGCACAGTTACTGGCATGTACTAGCTGTACAATACTGCTTATTCCCTTCTTGAAGCCTCGTTACATATTTTATCAGGTCTTCTACTTTTCTGTTGATTTCTTGTCTATATTAAGTTATGGTGTTGCCCTAGGCTTCTATGTTCAGCCCCTGTTCTTCTCATTATACACTCACTCTAAGTGTTCTCTACTACTCTCATGCTTTAACCACCCCCTACTTTCTAAGAGTTTTGTAAAGTATATTTTCAGCTCACATCTTATCCCCAAGATTCAGACAACTGAAAATCTCCACTTGAATATTCTATAGGCACCTCTAATTTAGAGCATCACTTTCCCTGGAACCTGTTCCTCTATTTTTTCTTGGTCTCTTTAGACACTACCACCATCTACACGGTGACCTAAAGGTAGAAATTTGTGAATTATTGACATTGCTTCTCCTCAGCTCTACCACTATATAAATCCTTCAGTTGCAACAATATTTTTCACATCTCTCCCTTTTCTTTCAAAGTTTCTTATCTCTTTTTTCTAAATCCTTATGACTCAAGTGGACCACAATTTTAGTCTCATAAGAGGTATGTCAACCCCTTATTCATCTCTCTTAATTCTATCCTTCACAGCCTATGATCTATCTAAAATAGATGGCAATGTTACTTCTTTTCTTAAATGTTGCCAACGGCTCACTGTACATTGATGAAGATGCCATGTTATTTCTGGCTTGTATCCCTTTGCAAATGCTGTTTCATTTATCTTTCCTAGTTTACCTGAAGGACTTCCATTCATTCTTCAATATTCAGTTCTAACATCATCTGCATTAAGTAGTTGCTGACCATCATACTTCCTACTTCTATGCCCCCCAAATATTTTCCTATACCTCCCTAGCAGCCTTCAAATAAATCTATCACATTATGTGTTCTGTTTGCCTCACAGATCATGAGCAGAGAACATCCCTCATTTATCTGTGTTTTTGCACGTGGCAAAATCTGGCCCACACAAGGGACTATAAGTTATTTGTTGACATGAATTGAACTAAGCCCCATCTATCCAATAAGTTCCATGTTAAGAATAAGTTCGCAAAGCCATTAGGAAGATGATACTAGTCTGATTTAGAATGACAATTTCTATTTACAGTTATTTTTTGAATCCTTTTATCAGATTATCATGAAATAGAAGAAGGTTACATATCTTCCTTTTAAAAATTTTTTATTCTTGGCTTCTCATCAACATTCACTTATGTTGGCATGAGCAAGCAATTTCTTCCTCCATATTCATTCTGTAGCTCCCTGACATTTGAATTATGTTTATACCATCCAATTTTTTTTTCTAAATTTACCTAGGAATTGGATTGCAACCAATAGAGGAAAACAGTCTTCCCTACTGAAATCTGAACCAGTGGTATGAAGCTTAGTGACTTTGGGTCAACCATTCTGCTTGTTAAAATAGAAAACTCAAATCAGCAATTGTAAACTCATGGCCCACAAATACTATTTGTTCTAAACAATGCTGGTCCATACACTGTTTAAAAATTATCTTTAATTATAACATTTATTTATTTATTTTAAAGATTTTATTTATCTGACAGAGAGAGAGAGCAAGAGCACAAGCAGGGGGAGTGGCAGGCAGACGGAGAAGCAGGCTCCCCACTGAGCAGAGAGCCTGATGTGGGGCTCGATCCCAGGACCCCGGGATCATGACCTGAGCCAAAGGCAGACACTTAACCGACTGAGCTACCCAGGCACCCCTCTTTAATTATAACATTTAAAGATCAGAACATTTCTAATGAAAAAATATAGATTTTTGGCTTTCCCAAAAACTTTGAAGATCTAGTAATAGTGAATGGATATTCTTGCTTGACAACCCATTTGGGTTGAACAGCAAATGACCCATTCAGGAGAGTTTGTACCACACTGTGGGGCCCCCTGCCCATTTTTCTTTCACACATACTGGTTCCTGAAAGCATTGCAGTTTTCCAGTCACATCACAGGTGTGGTCTTGGAGACAGTGCTGATGTTAGATGCATGGGAGTTTCTAGATTTGTGAGGGTCAGAAATTCAGAAGGTGGTAAAAAAGTATGACTGCATAGTTTGACCTAACTGAGAAAATTAGCATCACTGAAAAACAGAAACATCTTTCTAAGTGGTGTGAAAGTAATACAGTTAAGCATATTTTTTACTGCAAAACCAAAACAAGTAGGAGTGTCCTTTACAGCCACCTAAATGGTGAAAAGTTGAGGACAGATTTTCAAAGCATCGAGTGGGAATTTATCCACCAGATCTCTATTAGTGTTAATGAGAACCACACTGCTCAGTGCTTTGACTATTCCTCATAGGTGTTTCTGTATGAATATTTATGCAATCAGAAGTAAAATGCACAGCTAAGTATAACCCAGATAGATATTATTCAATTAGAGCAGAGTTTCAAAATTTTCTAAATTCCAGTTCAACTATAGTCACTTATGAACATTTTTTTTGAGTGGAGGAAAATTGAGGAAAAATTATAGTGCTGCATTTTGAAGAGACTGGATTAGAAGCAAAGCTGTTGAGTTGTTTCACTTTTGAGACTATCACTTTGTCCTTAGCCTCCCTGAGCCTCAGTTTCCTCATCTGTACAACAGTTATATTCCCAGATCTTTCTAATCTCGGGATTGTTGTGGGATGTCAATGAGATTATATGGGGGAAAGTGCTTTATAAGTTCTTTAAAAAGCATATATAAGCCAGATTTTGCTATTTAATCAGTAGTTATTTTAACAGGTAAAATGCTTTTCCTGCTTATTTTCTTAGCTCTTGTCTTCTCTGTACCTAAATTTTTCCTGTTTTCTATGATGGCTAGCGTGAGATCCACCCTTATTCTTTTAGGGTTGGAGGGTGTTCTGTCATACTGAGCTCTGGCCTCATCCATTTGACCATTTGCCTGTTGCCTAGATGCTCCTGAATATGTTTCTCATCACTCACTTTAGTTAAATAATTCTTAATTTACTTCTATATTAGAAATCAAGTGCTGGGGCACCTGGGTAGCTCAGTCGGTTAAGCATCTGCCTTGGGCTCAGGTCATGATCCCAGTGTCAGGCTCCCTGATCAGGGTGGAGTCTGCTTCTCCCTCTCCCTTTGCCCCTCCCCCCACTTGTGCTCTCACTCTCTCTCTCTCAAATAAATAAATAAAATCTGTTAAAAAAAATCAAGTGCTAACATTACATCTAGAAAGCCATTAGCTTTATTCTTCAGTTATTAAGTTAGATCTTTTGCATTATATTTTAATATTTTAAATCTATGAGGGTCTATTTGCCACAGTTTGGTATAGAGGTATATAGTACCTACTTAAAAACTACTGCATCAGTGAGCATGTCATTCTGAGGACTATTAATTATCAGATCAAAGCGCTATTGTCAATGTGCCTTGATGCTCAAAACTTGGATTCAAGAGTAAGTTGCCTTTCTCCTTCCAGGAGAATTGCCATTGTCTGAGACAAGGATTCAATGCTGATTCTGCCCTTCACCTTTCGATGCAAAAGCACTATGTAAAGAATGATACTTGTGGGAAAAGATTGATGCAGTGTTTTTATAGCTTTTATCATGTCTTTATTCATCAGCAGACACTTACCAAGCAAAGATGACTATGCGAGAACCGTAAGGAGGTAAAAGAACATAGTTGCTGCTTTCAGGAAGCTTGTATTCTAGGAGAGGACGTGGATTATCTGCCAGAACAGCAGGGTGAAATATTCCTGTTCTAGATATTTGTGGGAACAAATGAAATCCCAGGGAGGGGCCCCAACCTGGCTTTCGTCAGAGAAGACAACCCACGGTAGATCCCACCTGAAGTTAGTCCTAAAAGATGAGAAATCCCACCAGAAGTGGGCAGTGGGATCTGGGGGAGGAAAGTCAGCAGCACTCTGGATCTTACAATGCTTAGAAAAGAAGAAATCTCCATGGAAAGGTTAAGCTCTTTAAATAAACCTTCCTAAAAATGTTTTGATGGGGAACAGACACACCAATTTAAAATATATGCAGGCTGATAATGTAAGCAACATGAAAAGAACCAATTACCATGTCAGATAGTGTATCATCAGAGTTCTAAGCTCGTCTCTTAGTGAGGTTGGGAAATTGGAGGCAACTCTTAAAGATCTAGAGATTGTGAATGTGGAAAACACTTAAAATTGTACTTGCTATCTCTGAGATGCACTGAATTTTTTTAAATGGAAGTATAATTAACATACAGGGGCGCCTGGGTGGCTCAGTCGTTAAGCATGGGCCTTCGGGTCAGGTCATGATCCCAGGGTCTTGGGATCAAGCCCCACGTTGGGCTCCCTGCTGGGTGGGAAGCCTGCTTCTCCCTCTCCCACTCCCCCTGCTTGTGTTCCCTCTCTGGCTGTCTCTCTCTCTCTGTCAAATAAATAAATAAAATCTTTAAAAAAAATTAACATACAATGTTATATTAGTTTCAGGTGTACAATATAATGATTCAACATTATAAACTGCAACTTTAAAGAATTAAAAAGCATCTTTGTAGCATAAAATAATACTGTGTGCTAAAATACATGTGAAGTGAATATAAAATTAAATTTAATATATTTAAAATTTAAGGTGGATACTTTACCTCTGATATAACTTTAACCATTGGGATCATTGGGATACTTGATCTTTTTAATTTAATTTATGTCTGTTGAGGTAGGGAAACTTGAAATATTTTTTCTGTAACAAATTTGTGTATATTTTAGCAACTGGAAATGCAAAGTAATTCAATATTCTACATAGTCATTTGTTACCACTGTATAAGTACTACTTCAATTCAGTATAATATAATTTTAATTATGAAAATTAAGCTTTTATCTACTTTCATCTGGTTTTGATTTCTTCATTTTTTATTTTAAGATCCCTTCATAAATATTATGTAATTCATCTGTGGTTCTACTAAGATGTCTAGTTTTACTCTAACAAATGGAGGATCAGATGGTAGTCTTAATATATGCATTCTGTTTCTTCTCATCTTGACTGTCATTAGTAAAAATAAGGATGATTGTGATGTGTAATGAAAATGCAGATTCATGACATGATTAGCTTGATGTAAAACAAATTTTAAAGTGCCCCAGGCTTTAAAGGCATTACTCTGGATCTGTGCCCATGTTGTGTATACAAAGTGCTTTTTATATTATAAGAGCCTGGAATCAACCTGTTAACTAAAATACCACTAAATCCCCAAGTGACACAGAGAGAGACAATTATAAATGGTGTCTGCACACCAGAGCATGTGTGGTGGGGGCAGAGTGTGCATGTACAAGTGTGAGTCTGTATGTGGGGGTGGGTATTGGAGTATCTTTGCATTCTTCTAAGAGAACCAGAAGGGAAGAAATATTCAAAGCAATTTTACAACCAAAGTGTTAATATGTGTCTGCATAATTGGTATTCACAGTGTAGAACCTTGGCTCTAGAGATGATACCATAAGGATTAATTTAATAAAAGATCTTTACCTTAGCCCTGATAAATACGAATGCCAGTTTTTTGCTGTCTTTCAAAAAATCCAAACCTTGTCAATCCAGTTGCTCCTAAACCATTGTTCAGGTGTGCCTTGTCCCAGGCCTCAACCTGACCCTTTCTCTTCCCTCTTTCTCCTACATTTTTCCAATGCCCTCATGTACCCAATTTCCAGGCAAGTGTAAAATAGCACAAGAAGTTAAGGGAAGTTTCATCTCACATTGGCATGGAGAAGACTGAGCAGTCTTGTAGACTGGGGGTAAAGTGGGGTTGATGGTTAATGCACAGAAGGCTCTTTCCTTCTGTTTTTGTTCCTGCTGAAATTTATCTGAAGGATAAATGGCCCTAATTTGCTTTCTTTTAATTTGGTATCTAAATGAAAGTTTCACGGACATTTCCAGTGGCAGGGACAACATGAGTAAAGGTGTCTTGAGGAAAAGCACGTGTGTCCAAGGAAACTAGAGGCAGTTTAGGGCTAGAGCATGAAGGGCAAGCAGGTGGTCCTGGGGGACAAACTGGAAAGGTGGATGACATCTAGACCACGAAGAGCTTCACAAGCTCTTCTATGGGTTTGGTCTTTAATCTTTGATAATAGAGTGTTGTTAGCTGGTAAAGACTTGAAGCCTCAAAGTGAAATTATCAGAATCCCTGTGTATGAAGTTCATGCTGGCTGCAGTGTGAATTAAAGAGAACCATCAGCTGCGAGGCTGTCTGAGCTGGGTGATGGGAATAGGGCAAGACACAAGGAGACTGAGGTGCCTATGTAGAGGTGGCATGAATTGGACTTGGCATTGGATTTGGATGTGAAGAATGGGGGGCGGTCAAAAACTTTACATTTCCAGCTTGGGTTACTTGTTGCCCTCCCAAATAGAGAAATAGAGAAGCAGGTTTCAGGCTAAGAATATGAGTTTACCTTGCTACATATTGCTTTTGGAGTGTTTAGGGGAAAGTTAGCTGGTTACACAAAAGAGGGGTAGGTTTATGAGAAAAGGATGGCCAGGGTGATGCTGAGCTGAATTCTGATAGATGGTAGGGGCTAGAAATTCCAGGCATAGGGAACAACACAGAGGTGTGAACCCGAAGGTCAGTTTTGGGACCTACTCATGTCTCAGAATGGCTAGAAGGAAGCAGTTGTGCACCAAGCGAGGACACCAGGCTTGTGCCAGACCATCCAGGGCCGCTGTGATAAGCTGGTGAGTTTGAACTTCACCTTAAAATCTATGAAGAACTTTGCAATGAGAGATATGATGAGGTTTATATTTTATGAAGCTAGTCTGGCAGCGCGGGCAGTACTGTGGGTAGATTGAGTTTGGAGCTTAGAAGATGTCATCTGCTAGGGGCACTGCTATTACAGTGTACGCATGACTCAGATGTGAATTCAAAGTTGATTTTATCTTCCATAACTGATTGCAGCCTGCTTCCAAGCCTACAGTAGCAAAACAAAAACTAACAACAACAGCAGCAAAGATCCTTAAATATATCTATTTCAAGGTCACAAATCTCTTAGGTAAACAGGTGGTCCTTCCAGGTTTTTTCAGCCCCCATAAATAGTTTGGATTCTCTGGCACCTCTTTGCTTCTCCCTGGGGTGATCTATGTACCTGGGGGTGCATTCATGCCATCCTGGCCTTGGGGTGGGTGTAGCTATTGCATCTCTCATACACATGCTGTGGTGGGTATTGTCTATAGCCTGGGAAGAGATGTCCTTGTCCACCTGATTGCCATGAACCCTGCCAGGTAGAGGCTCTAGGCGTGGCTGGCCCTATGTGGTCCTGTCCAGCATCATGCTGGTTCCTCTCTTCAAGTCCTTGGTCCCCATAGTGGCCTCCAGGCTCAATGACCAATCTGTGGTCTCCTCATTGTCACAAAAGCCTCTACTTAGCTCATCAGGTTTCCTAGCACTTTCATGTCCCCATTGGAGACACAGGAATTCTTGGCTGCCTTCTCACCATTCTGGGGTGGGTTCTCATGCCTGAGGAAGGCTTTTGTATATAAAAAGGAATTTACATATTCCCTTGTGATTATAGTTTATTTGGGTTTATCCCAAAGCTTACAGACCTTATGTTACTTTTAAATCTGGTTATTTGTCACAAAATAAGAAAAATTACTTTCACTTATTTGGTTTAATTAACTCACAGATTTAACCAATTGAATCTTCTTTAAACATTAACTGCACTTAATTAATCAAATTCCCTTAGCCATTTCAAATTATGGTCTATGGTCTATGATTTTAGGATGTCGTAAAGTTTTCCAAACTCTAAAAAGTCGACAAAGAATATACGGAGCAGCCTAATGATTATAAAATACATTATCTCACCAGCCTTTAAACTTCAAACTATTGACAGTAAAAGGTTCTGATTTCTTCATTCATTTCTTAACATTTTATATTTTCTTTTTTTTTTAAGATTTTATTTATTTATTTGACAGAGAGAGACACAACGAGAGAGGGAACACAAGCAGGGGGACTGGGAGAGGGAGAAGCAGGCTCCCCAAGGAGCAGGGAGCCAGATGTGGGGCTCGATCCTAGGACCTGGGATCATGACCTGAGCCGAAGGCAGACGCCCAACGACTGAGCCACCCAGGCGCCCAACATTTTCTGTTTTCATTATAAAATATAACCCCTATACACATCTTTATTTTTTAAAATGGATTTTTGTAAATTCCTAGAATTATGATAATCTTACCAGATCCTAAGGGAATTCCAGGCAAGGTTACTGGTTCTTGGTTATTGATCATTTGATGATTTTGGTTGAGGCATGGGACGTAGTTCCACATTCTAAAGATTCAAACCTGAGCCCCTGATTTAGGCTTGATCCCCGTTCTTGGAGCCAGCTCTCTTTAAGTCTGACAAACCTTAACTAATTGCATAAATTTACATTTCTAACCACCAGTGCCCAGAACTGGAAGGCTTTTCTCTTTCCCTTCTTGTATTAAGGGGGCTTTGTTTACATCATATCTTCCATCATCCCTAGCTTCAAAGTAATCTTAATGGGAGAAAGACTTTGGGGTGATGGAGGAAGACATAATTGCTGAGAAGGGAAAATTTATCAGGGCCTATTTCAGGTTTCTAAAAATAGCTCTGTGTTATCAGAGACAGTGCTTTGGTTATCACTGCACTTATATATATTAATTGAAGCATAAAATGGAATGAGGTCACACAGGAGAAAATGCCTGAGAGAACATGGAGTTTAAGAAGAACTGGAGTCAGTAGAGAAAGTCCAGCCTTCAAAAGAGACCCAAGATGAAAGAATGAGACAAATGAGGGGAAAAGCACCAAAACAGAGTTATGGGGCAAGACCATAGGGAGACCATTTCAAGGAGGAAATGTGCAGCAAGGTGAGATGCTATAATCAGGACTAAATTAAGATGCAACCCTCATCACATAAAAGGAAAAATATTTCATGATTCTACTTATATGAGATGCCTACAAAAGTTTAACTTATAGAAATGGGAAGTGGAATGGTGTTTGCCAGGGCCTGGGGGCGAGGCGGGAGGGAGAAATGGAGAATCAGTGTTTCACGGGTACAGTTTCAGTTTGGGAAAATGAAAATATTCTGGAGATGGTTGGTGGTAATGGCTGTAGAAAACTATTAATGTACTTAATGCCACTGAATGGTACAAATGAAAATATTGAAAATCACAAATTTTATGTTATGTATATTTTATCATAATAAAAAAAGATGCTACTATTAAGATAAAGAAAAAAATGTGTATATTACTTCTGGCATTATGCATATGATTGGTAACATTTGCAAGAGGAGCTTCGATGCAGTGATGGGTATTTATTGCTGTATTACAAACCATCCCATCATTTCATTTGCTCATAATCCTGGGGACTGGCTAGGTTCACATTGGTGGCCCTTCTGCTGGTACTGCTTGGAATCTCTCTCAATTGCTGTTAAAATACCAACAGCATTTTTCATAGAACTAAAACAAATAGTCCTAAAATTGGTATGGAACCACAAAAGACCCTGAGTAACCAAAGCATTCTTGAAAAAGAACAAAACTGGAGGTATCACAATCTGAGATTTCAAGATGTACTACAAAGCTGTAGTAATTAAAACAGTATGGTAATGGCACAAAAATAGACATATAAATCAGTGGAACAGAATAGAGAGCCCAGAAAAAAACCCCACAATTATATGGTCACTTAATCTATGACAAAGGAGGCAAGAATATGCAGTGGAGAAAAGACAGTCTCTTCCACAAATGGTGCTGGGAATACTAGACAGCCACATGCAAAAGAATGAAACTGGACCACTTTATCACACTATACACAAAAATAAACTCAAGATAGATGAAGAAGCTAAATGTGAGACCTGAAACCATAAAAATTCTAGAAGAGGGCACCTGGGTGGCTCAGTTGGTTAAGCGACTGCCTTCAGCTCAGGTCATGATCCTGGAGTCCCGGGATCGAGTCCCACATCGGGCTCCCTGCTCGGCAGGGAGTCTGCTTCTCCCTCTGACCCTCCTCCCTCTCATGCTCTCTGTCTCTCATTCTCTCTGTCTCAAATAAATAAATAAAATCTTTAAAAAAAAAAAAATTCTAGAAGAGAGCAGAGACAGTAATTTCCCTGACATTGGCCATAGCAGCTTTTTTCTAGATATGTCTCTTCAGGGAAAAGAAACAAAAGCCAAAATAAACTACTGTGTCTACATCAAAATAAAAAGCTTCTGCACAGTAAAAGAAACTATCAACAAAACTGTAAGATAACCTACCAAATGGGAGAAGATATTTGCAAATGACATTCTGATAAAGGGATAATATCCAAAATATATAAAGTACTTATACAACTCAACACCAAAAAAAAAAAAAAATAATAATAATCCCATTTAAATATGGGCAGAAGATTTGAACAGACACTTCTCCAGAGAAGACATACAGATGGCCAACAGACACATGCAAAGACGCTCA
The DNA here is from genome assembly GCF_011800145.1 of Mirounga leonina. NCBI lineage: Eukaryota > Metazoa > Chordata > Mammalia > Carnivora > Phocidae > Mirounga > Mirounga leonina. Next base: position 22,206,455 of record NW_023270415.1, on the reverse strand, counting down.
ACATCATTCATCATCAGGGAAATGCAAATCAAAACCACAATATGATAGATACCACCTCACACCTGTCAGAATGGCTAAAATAAAAAACACAAGAAACAAGTGTTGACAAGGATGAGGAGAAAAAGGAGCCCTCATGCACAGTAGGTAGGAATGCAAACTTCGTGTGGCCACTGTGAAAAACACTATGGAATCCCTCAAAAAATTAAAAATGGAGGGGACACCTGGGTGACGCAGTCTGTTGAGCATCTGCCTTTGGCTCAGGTCACAATCTCAGGGTCCTGGGATCAAGTCCCACCTCAGGCTCCCTGCTCAGCAGGGAGTCTGCTTCTCCCTCTCTGCCTGCTGCCCCCCCTGCTTTGTGCTCTCTCTCTCTCTCTGACAAATAAATAAATTTTAAAAATCTTTAAAAAAATAAAAAAAAATTAAAAATGGAGTTACCATACGATCCAATAATTCCACTACTTGGTGTTTACCCAAAGAATACAAAAACACTAATTCAAAATGATATAGGCACCGCTATGTTTACTGCAGCATTATTTACAATAGCCAAATTATGGAAGCAACCCACATGTCCATTGGTAGGTGAATGGATAAAGAAGACGTAGTGTGTATATATATATATATATATATATATATATATATATTTACACACACACACAATGGAATCTTACTCAGCCATAGAAATAAATGTGGCCATTTGCAACAATGTGGATGGATCTGGAGCATATAATGCTAAGTGAAATAAGTCAGTCAGAGAAAGACAAATACCATATGATTTCACTCATGTGGAATTTAAGAAACAAATGAACAAAGGGAAAAGGAGACAAACCAAAAAATAGACTCTTATCTATAGAGAACAAGCTGATGGTTACCAGAGGGGTGGGGATGGATGAAATAGGCAAAGAAGATTAAGAGTACACTTACTAAAAAAAAAGTGGCTGGAGCTGGAATATCCAAGATGGTTTTGGTGGGATGATTGGTAGACTGGGACTTCTCTTCTACCACATGGCTAGCTTGGACTTCCTTAATGGTGGCTAGATCCAAAGAGTAAGCATTCCTAGAGGATAAGCCCCAAGGTACAAGTTACAGTTCTCTGCTTGCATCATCCTTACTAATGTTCCATTTGCCAAGCCCACGACTGGTCTTTTTGAGAGGCATGGTTCAATGGGAGCCACCAAAGTAACAGCCTACCATGTTGAGATAGAAGCCAGCATCAGAGGAGAGGTAGGCTGAAAAGAAGAGTAAAGACATTTATATCAGGCTGGTGAGTATGCAGAAACATGAACGAATGTACAGTGACAGGAGTGAGCATAGCATACTGGGGTGACAAAGGAGGCTGGTGAGGTGTAAGTGGGTGGGGGAGGGGATGTGTTTGATAGTTTGACTAGATAGTAATGAAAAGACTTTTAGTTAACTTTCAGTGATTTAGATTGTAATTATTCAGGCTCTTTGTGTTTATGTCATGTTATTGTATGAGCAAGAAAGCAGAAAGAAGAAATGAATGGAGATAAAAGTCAAATCAGTGGTGTTTATTGTTTATGCAGAGAGACTGGAGTCATCTTTAATTTCCTTCTTTGCCTCAAACCCACATCCAGTCTGCCAGTCCTGTTGGGTCTAATTCAAAAATATGCCCTAAATCTGACGACATATCATCATCTCCCCAGATAAAACCCTAGTCTAGATTACCACCACTTCTTACTTAGACTACTGCTCAGCCCCATTTGCCTACCTGCCTCTTTTCTGTTGTCTGTCCTCCACATGGCAGCCAGAGGGATCTTTCTTAAATGTAAATCAGACAGTGCCACTGTTCTGATCAAAAATAAATTATAAAATAAAACAAAACAAACAAAAAGGATCACTGGTAACTTTATATTATACTAAGAATAAAATCTCAGCTCCTTACCTGGCCTACAGAACCCCATGCTCCACACCCAGCCCGGGTCCTGCTCTTCCCTTCTTGTCCACTATCCTCCATAATTTTTTCTTTCTTCCCTCCTACTTGCCAAGTGTGTTCCCTTTGAACTTGCTGTTTCTTTCCAGTGGACAGCATCCCCTCCAGCTCAGATTTTTACAAGTCTATCACCTCTTTTTCTTTTTGAGTTTTAAAATTCATTTTATTTCATTTTATTTTTTATTCAAGTATAATTAACACACAATGTTATGTTAGTTTCAGGTGTACAATATAATGATTCAATAATTCTATACATTGCTCAGGGCTCATCACATTAAGTGTACTCTTAATCCCCTTTATCTATTTCACCCATCGCCCCCTTACTGGCAACCACTATTTTGTTTTTTGTATTTAAGAGTTGGGTTTGTCTCTTCCTAATTTGTTTGTTCTTATTCATAAACTCCACGTATGAGTGAGATCATATGGTATTTGTCGTTCTCTGATGACTTATTCCACTTAACATTATACCCTCTAGGTTCATCCATATTGTTGCAAATGGCAAGATTTCATTCTTTTATGTCGAGTAATATTATATATAGAGATATAGATATGAATATCTATGTGTATATGGGTGAATGGATAAAGAAGATGTGAGAATATATATACATATATATATATATATATAATGCATCTATCAGTGGACACATAGACTGCTTCCATAATTTGGCTTCTGTAAATAAAGCTTCAGTAAACATAGGGGTGGATGTATATTTTTGAATTAGTGTTTTTGTTTTATTTTCTTTGGGTAAATATTCAGTAGTGGAATTACTAGATAATAGATAATTCTATTTTTAATTTTTTGAGGAACCTCCATACTGTTTTCCACAGTGGCCACACCAGTTTGCATTCCCACCAACAGTGTAAGAGGGTTCCCCTTTCTCTGCATCCTCACCAACACTTGTTTCCTATGTTTTTTATTTTAGCCATTCTGACAGGTGTGAGGTGATATCTCATTGTGGTTTTGATTTGCATTTCCCTGATGATGAGTGATGTTGAGCATCTTTTCATATGTTTGTTAGCCACCTGCATGTCTTCTTTGGAAAAATCTATTTAGGTCCTCTGCCCATTTTTAAATTTGTGTGTGTGTGTGTGTGTGTGTGTGTTGAGTTGTATAAGTTCTTTATATATTTTGGATATTAACCCCTTATCAGATACGTCATTTGCAAATACCTTCTCTTATTTAGTAGGTTGCCTTTTTGTTTTGTTGATGGTTTCCCTCACTGTGCAGAAGCTCTTTATTTTAAAGTAGTCCCAATAGTTTATTTTTATGTTTATTTCCCTTGCCTGAGGAGATGTATCTAGAAACATGTTGCTACAGCCGATGTCAGAGAGATTACTGCCTGTGCTCTCTTCTAGAATTTTTATGGTTTCAGGTCTCAGATTTAGGTCCTTAATCCATTTTGAGTTTATTTTTGTTTGTGGTGTAAGAAAGTGGTCCAGTTTCATTCTTTTGCATGCAGCTGTCCAATTTTCTCAACACCATTTGCTGAAGAGACGGTCTTTTCTCCATTGTACATTCTTGCCTCCTTTGCTATAGAGTAATTGGTTATACAATCACAGGTTTCTTTCTGGGCTCTCTGTTCTGTTCCATTGATTTATGTGTCTATTCTTGTGCCAGTACCATAGTGTTTTAATTACTACAGCTTTGTAGTATAACTTGAAATCAGGAATTGTGATTCCTGATTCAGGGTCTTTTGTGATATCTTACAAATTTTAGGATTATTTGTTCTAGTTCTGTGAAAAGTGCTGTTGGTATTTTGATAAGGATTACATTAACTCTGTAGGTTGCTTTGAGTAGAATGGTCATTTTAACAATATTTGTTTCCTTAATTCATGAGCATGGAATATTTTTTCTATTTGTTTCTGTCATCTTCTACTTTTTTCATCAATGTTTTATAGTTTTTGGAATACAGATGTTTTACCTCCTTCGTTAAGTTCATTCCTAGGTATTTTATTATTTTTGGTGCAATTGTAAATGGGATTGTTTTCTTAATTTCTCTTTCTGCTACTTCATTATTAGTATTTAGAAATACAACAGGTTTGTGTATATTAACTTTGTATCCTGTGACTTTAATGAATTCATTTTTCAGTTATAGTAGTTTTTTGGTGGAGTCTTTAGGAATTTATATAGTATCACATCAACTGCAAAAGTGAACGTTTTACTCTTCTTTACCAATTTGGATGCCTTTTATTACTTTTTATTTTCTGATGACTGTAGTTAGGACTTCTAGTACTATGTTGACTAAAAGTGGTAAGAGTGAACATCTTTGTCTTGTTCCTGATCTTAAAGGAAAAGCTCTCAGTTTTTCACCATTGAGTATGATGTTAGCTATGGGTTTTCCATACATGGCCTTTATTATGTTGAGGTATGTTCCCTCTAAAACTAGTTTGTTGAGAGTTTTTATCATGAATGGATGTTGTACTTTGTCAAATGCTTTTTCTGCCTGTATTAAGGTGATCATATGTTTTTTATCCATTCTGTTATTAATGTGATGTATCACATTGATTGATTTGTAAATATTGAACCAACCTTGCATCCCAGGAACGATCCCCACTTGATGATGGTGAATGATTTTTTTAACGTATTGTTACATTTGGTTTGCTAATATTTTTTGAGGATTTTTGCTTCTATGTTCATCAAAGATACTGGCCCGGAATTGTCTTTTTTTGTAGCGTCTTCATCTGGTTTTGGTATCAGAATAGTGCTGGCCTCATGGAATGAATTTGAGAGATCTCCTTCCATTTCTACTTTTTGGGATAGCTTGAGAAGAAGAGGTATTAACTCTTCTTTAAATGTTTGGTAGAATTCACCTGTAAAGCCATCTGGCCCTGCGCTTTTGTTTGTTGGGAGTTTTTTAAATTACTGATTCAATTTCATCACTGGTAATTGGTCTGTTCAAATTTCCTTTTTTTTTTTTAAAGATTTTATTTATTTATTTGAGAGAGAGAATGAGATAGAGAGCACGAGAGTGGGGAGGGTCAGAGGGAGAAGCAGACTCCCCGCTGAGCAGGGCGCCCGATGCGGGACTCGATCCCGGGACTCCGGGATCATGACCTGAGCCGAAGGCAGTCGCCTAACCAACTGAGCCACCCAGGCACCCTGTTCAAATTTTCTAGTTCTTCCTGATTCAGTTTTGGAAGGTTATGTTTCTAGGAATTTATCCATATTTTCTAGGCTGTCTAGTTTGTCTAATATAATTAGGCTGTCTAATATAATTTTTCATAATCTCTTATAAACATTTGTATTTCTGTGGTGTTGGTTATTTCTCCTTCATTTCTGATTTTATTTTTTTGAGTCCTCTCTCTCCCTTTTTTGTTAAGTCTGGTTAAAGTTTTATCAATTTTGTTTATCTTTTCAAAGAACTAGCTCCTGGTTTCATTTATGGTTCTATTGGGTTTTTCTAGTCTCTATTTTTGTTCTAATCTTTATTATTTCCTTTCTTCTACTGGCTTTGTTCTTCTCTTACTAGCTCTTTTAGTCTACCACCTTTTCATTGTCAATGCTTCAACTCAAGTGACACCTCCTCAAAGAGGCTTGCTTTCCTTGACTAGTCAACACAGCACCCACCCCTTTCCCCATATCCCTCTCTACCAAATTTTACCTGAAATATTTTTAGTACTTGTCAACAAGTAATATATACACATACAGGGTCAAGAAAGTGTCTGGGTTTTTTTTTCATTTTTATTTTAATCAAAATTATATGCATATAATTTTGAAAGTCAAACAATTCTATAAAAATTACTGTGGAGAGGAGAGTCTCCTACCTTTCATCTTTCTTTGCCTTTCCCAGATAAAACCACTTCTAACTTTTCAGTTGAATCTTGCTATATTGTTCCTTGTTGATTTTTTTTTTTTCATTTTTGGTGTTACTTATTGATTTGCCACTATGGAAGATGAATATTTGTTCCTCTTTCATCTCACTCCCACCCCAACACATACACACAAAAACTGTCAGTCTTGCCATCCTTCCAATATGGATATTTCCTGATTTGGGGCATTTGTCTCACTCCATCTATATGTATGCTCTTTACAGCAGCTGCATATAGTATTCTATAAATTCTTTTAAAAATTTAATTTCATACCCTCCCCTGATTGTTTAACTCTTCTTTCCATATGTTCAGATGTATCAACTATTCTATCAATCTTTTCATCTTGAAAACTTTTCTGGTGCTTTCTGACCTCCTCTGTTTGGATGGGCATGCCTGGTAGAGCTATCATCCTAGAAATTCTCTGTACTACCAACACTAGCAATTAGATTCTTCTCTTTCCTATTTGGTTGGCTTATTTAATAAGGGAGGTTTGCTCTCAAATTTCTATAGAACATATCTTCTGTTAGCTCCCTGATAAAAGATACTTTGTAAATAAACTTTTTAAACCTGGCATGTTTGCAAATATCCTCAACTTGATTTAAATATCTTCAATTTTTCTACTTGTTATAAAGTTTTTAAGATATAAAATTCTAAGTTGAGAGTGATTTTTCCTTAAGAAATTTAAAACCATTGTTCTATTACCTTCTAGAAATACAGGTTCCAATTAAGAAGTCTGAAGTTGTGTGATCTGTTTTGTCTGTGATATGATTTTTTCTCTTGGGATACTTGTGGGGGGGGGGGGGCTACCCTTTTCCCAAGGGTTTTGAAATGTCCCAGCAATGTCCATTGACCTTTTTTTTTAAAAATCTATTTTGTTGGGTATTCATTGAGCTCTTTCAATCTGAAAACTAATGTCCTACAAAACATTTTAGAATTATTTATTTAAGTTTTACCCTTCATTTTCTCTGCTCTTCTTCTGGAACTCCAGTTATTTGGATGTTGGACCACCATATTTTCTTATATTTCTTCATTTTATTATTGTATTTTCTGTTCTTCTCTCATATTTTCCATGTCTTTTGCTCTATTCTCTGTAAAACTTCCTTAATTTTATTTTTTCAAACCTTATGGAATTACACATTTCTGCTATTCTGCTTTTTATTTCTAAGGACTCTTTTTTGTTGTTAGATGTTTCTCTTTTTAAAAAAAAAAATCATTATTGTTACTTTCCTATCTTGTTTACTATCTTATTTCTCTGTGGATATTAATGAGAGTTTTTTGTTTTTCTAACTTTTGCCTGACCTCTGTTTCCTCAAATTGCTTTTCTCTGCTCATTTAGTTTCTACATTTCTTGCAAGAGGGTTTCCTCAGACACAGATAACCCTTGACTATTGGCTCATATGTACAAGTGGAGCACCTTAGAATTGACTGTTTTCTGGGGATTCATAGACCATGGTTTTTATGGTAGGGCAATTAGGCTGGGTCTTCTCTTTGCAAGACCTCCAGGTATAAGTATCTCAAGTCTTTCCTCTTGGGCTAGTTAGAATTCTTTGTGAAGGCTCTTTTTATCTACTGCCTGGATAACCTAGATATAGCTGCCATTATTCTAGGAATCAGAATGGGGAAAGGTTTGGTGGAAGGAAACAGGGGCAGTTGTCCCAGAATTCAGTTTGTCCCAGCATTCAGGATTCTGTAAACAGAATCCACCTGTTTTTAGTATGGTGCCCCTTCCTGAACACATTCCGGGGCTTCTCCTTCAGTCCAAGTGTACTTGTTTGTCTATGTGGAGTGGCATCTAAGAGTGATTCTAACTGCTTCTTACACTGATTTGTACCTCCTTTTTTTGGTATTTCTTTTTACTTCTACTTCCAAAAGTTCTTGGTACCACCAGTTCCTGAGATGTCAAGGGGCTTTGTTGGTATAAATTGGATTGCTTTTCAGCTTTCCTCACTGCCAACTTTGGATTCAGCTTTCTCGGATCTGCTAAGCCAGCTACTAATGGTCTGTCTGTTTTTTTACTTCTAATTTTTTTTTTACTCTTTTCTTATTAACTGCCCTCTTCGTTCTTTGGGATTTATGCTTTAAAAAAATCCATCTGCTGTTGCTTTAGTGTGGTTTGTAGAAAAAAGCAAAAATAAATGTATATGTCCAGTTGGCTAACTTTTAATTTATTTACATGCTTTTATGAACACATAAGTGGGAATTCTGTCTGCTCATTTACTGCTTCATCTCCTAGTGCCCACATACTAGATGCATGATAAATATTTTCTGAGTGAGTGACTAGCTGACAGACCCACTAACTAGCTTGGTTAGTTAAGTTTCTGAATAGCCTCAAAGCTGCAGAAATTAAAATGACAATGTTGTGGCTGTATCTACCATGAAGTATTTCTGAAAGGTGATGATACCGGGTTTCTTTAAAGATATTTTCATTCTATTGTGTATCCCTTTAAATTTTTTAAATTTTCCTGCATTTTTCCTTTAAGAATTCAAAAGGGAAATATGAACTACTTTGGAGTAAAGAGTACTTTGGGAGGAATATGATAGGTAAAACTAAATATGTCATTGATAGTTTCTTTTTAAGTGAAACTTAACTTTTACTTCATTTTCTTGATCCGCTGGAAAACAAACCATGTGGATACAGTGATTTCAGGTCTCTTCTAATTTTTAAATTTCCTTAGAATTTGGTTATTTCCTATTGTCAGGATGGCAAATGCCTGGCAGTTTCAATGACTCAGTTTGGTTCTATAAAGTGTTTTAAATATGTTTTGAACATGAGAATGAGATTAACTCTCCTATAATGATAATGTCCTAGCCAATTCTCTTTAGAGTTTCTAAAGGAGGACAAATACAACAATGTGTAAAGAAAATAAAAACATAGAAACAAAAGAAATTCAGGGAAATCATTTTTCTTTCATAAACCAGGGCCTTGTTCTGTCAAGTAGCCAAGTGTGCACGCATTAATTAATTTAAATAACATTTACTGAGCACCTACCATGAGTATCAAGTTGTGCTAATATTAGAAACTCCACCATGTCCTGACTGGGCACTCATTTTATACTTGCTTAATTAAATTGATTTGAAATTCAGTTTTCTTTTTTTTTTTAAGATTTTATTTATTTATTTGAGAGAGAGTGAGATAGAACATGATTTGGGGGAGAGGCAGATGGAGAGGAAGAAGTAGGCTCCTCACAGAACAGGGAGCCTGACTCGGGGCTCGATCCCAGGACCCTGGGATCATGACCTGAGCCGAAGGCAGACGCTTAACCGACTGAGCCACCCCGATGCCCCTGAAATTCAGTTTTCTATTGCTATTTTACTATCTATGAGAGCTTTACCCTTGCAGTAAACATTTTTTTTAAGATTTTATTTATTTATTTGAGAGAGAGAGGGAATCTACGAGCTGGGGGGAGGGACAGAGGGAGAGAGAGAAACAGACTCCCCACTGAGCAGGGAGCCCAATGCAGGACTTGACCCCAGGGCCCCGAGACCATGACCTGAGCCAAAGGCAGACGCTTAACTGACTGAGCTACCCAGGTGCCCCTACAGTAAACACTTTTATCCCCATGCCATTTTGGTTAGGTGTGTGACCTTCTTGCATCCATTTTATAGGTAGCCTGTCTATAGATTATCAATTGAGAGTCAAGTATTGTGATAACAAAGGGCACAGAGAAAACCTATGCTAAATTTAGAATTAGAACTTGAACCTCTAGTGCATTTTTTTTTAGTCTAGTGATTATAGGTAAATTTTGGTAGCTCTCCGTATTTAAAGAAAAGGACAGCTTTTAAACTTTGAACAGTGATAGATACAAAATCCAAAAGTACAGAGAGATGTGGTATCTGTTGCTTCAAGAATGTCTTAATGTGAAATATCTCCTTTAAAATATCTTTTTTTTTTTAAATAGGCCATTCATTGGTTGGGAATAGACATGATTTCAGAAAATTGTAAATAGAGAGCTTAGTGATGTGGGTCTTCCTTTTAAATAGTCTTTGGTTTTTAGTCATGAATGATTTTATTTGTGGTGAGTTAGGTCTTTTACTTTTTTTTAATTTTTATATTTATCAAATGAAATGCCTCCCAAAAGAGACATATATACTAGTAAAGGTACTGTAAATTTAAAACATATAAAACCTGCGTATCGAAAAACATGATCTTTTTCCTTTAGCATTTCTAAGTCATAGACACTCGTTCTTTTAAAAAAGCTGAGATCCTTGAACTAGTTTTCCGATTAGTGTCTTGAATAACTTCCCGTTTTTTGCTTTGCTTTTGTTCCGTCCCGTCCCTCCTTTACCTCCTCCTTACCCCTCTCGTCCAGTCTCTGCTGGTGAGGAAGATCTGTCCTTTCAGGCAAGGGCAGGAAGGAAAGTGAACAGCTCTCCCAGGAGGCCAGAGCTAATGGGAGCTTTGCGGATCTTTCAGCAGGGCTTGTCAATGATAACTGTGCAGTAGAGGTCTCCCCTACTGGCTCTCTGACCTCTTGGTAAACTATTTGTTTTTCCTTGTATTGATTTAAAAAAATGAGCCACCAATCTATAACTCCCTATCAACTGGGGTGTTGTTTTTAAGAACCATATGCATTTAAAATATGCTAATTCAGAAAACCCCAGATCCTTGACTTTGTTTTACTCTGCAATTCAGGTAAACCAGATCACTGATGATGTTAAAACAGAATCCTTGAAAGAAACAGTGGATGCTTCCAGACTTCTATTTTTTTTTTTTGAAAGAATACAAGCTACAATTTTTTAAACATCAGTATAATACTCCATATATTAAACCATCTGAAATAAGAGTTCTCATTACTTATGAACATCTAAAGACTAGAAAACTTTCATCTTTATTTCCATTTTGGTCCTAAAAAGGTACTCTCTTTCAGTATTTGAACAAAGTGGAGCTATTGTTTTCCTTAGCCTATAATGCAAAGTCTATTTTTTTCCTTCCTCTACAGCATTCTAAAGTAAAATTCAAGGACCCAGGGCAACTTGATCGCCTGCAGGTATGAATCTGTACAGTAGAGAGAAACCTCCAGGTTGTACACCTATTGACATTGCTTAATAAAAACATCTAGGAAAATGGTGCTTCTGGTTGTGTTTCCAATAGCAAATGTGATTGCAGCACATTGTGGATTAGGTTACCGATCCTTTGAATTCTGACCTTCTGTCTAAAACAGCTTTAGAGGTTACTCTTTTTTCCGATTTGGGAGACTGGAGGGGGAAAGAGTTAATGCTGCTTGAAGGAAGAAAAAAATTCTCTCGGTTATGAAGTTTTGGTTTTTTATTTTGTCCCTTCTTGGCAATTCCTTTGTAATAATAAGAGAGCTTCTTGATTCTCGATACTTAAACTATACCTCCAAATGCATAAGGACACTTGGAGTACGTTTTGAATGTAATTATTTCCTCCTGAACAAATCAAGTGTTTATGATGTAATAGCTATTAAGATCAAAGCATATCACATTGGATAACTGAAATTAGGAATACAAAAGGGAAGAAATGGATAGAACTGTAAAACAAGTTGTCCATATAATTTGCTTGTGGTAGACTCAGACCCTTAGTGTCTCCTTTTTATTATAAAGAAAAAGTTGGGAATATTTATAATCCTTATTTTAGAAAGATAATTTACCTTTTTTTGATAAGTAGTGAGAAAAAAAATCCCTGATTTGATCACTTCAGGTTTAAGGATTCATTACATTTTTTTTCCCTACTGATCATTTAACATTTTTATTTTTGAACCTGCACACTAACTTGTAATATATGTTTGTGAATAATCATATATTGTACAGTGATTGTGTCTATTCTATATTGAACATACCATTTTAATACATATCATTTCAACATGTCACACACCTTTCTGGATTCATTAACCTTATTAGGTGTCCTCTTGTTCCAAAAGGGTGATACAGCCCAGGACATTTTGATGTCCCTCCCAGTGCTCCATCTACTGTTTAGTGGTAACTTTGATGGTTTCAGAAAAACGAGGCAGATTCTAGAACAAATAATTAGAGGGGAGGGGCATATTTTTTGAAACACACGATTTGTACAGATAAATTGTCACGTTATATGTTAAAATAAATGAAGAATGTCTATAAAACGCCTAGCACAGTGCCTGGCATGTAGTAGGCACTCAATAAATATTAATTTCCTTCCCTATTCCACGAGATAGTCATCATTTCTGAAGAATTTAAAAACTGTGAACTCAGCTGTCATGAAACCTGGAAAACACAAAACAAATTTCCAGATCCTCTTACAAGTGTTGGGAGGTGCTGACAAGATTGGTTTTGCCCATGGCTTTGAGAAAAAAAAAAAGTCTGAAGAGTAGACAAATCTGGGTTTTCTAGGTTATTTCGTGTCAACTGAAATCCGTTTTAAAGTGTGAAAAAGCAAAAGAGCTTATTGCTGAGATTAAGCATGTGCTTCCAAGACAATTATTTACATTTTTGGCAGAAGGGAGAAAAAGTAACTCTGTTTGCCATTTTGGAAAATCAGTTGCTTTTAAAATGGAAAATCCGGTATGTCATATTTTTCTTAGATAAAGTACCTCTATCATCCCATTCCCGTTTCCTAAAAATCTATTGTTATCATTATTTGTTTCAATAAGTGCTCCTCAAAGTTTCTATTAGAATAATAATTTTGAAAAAAAAACATCCAATAGGCAGTCATTACTACCTATGGTAAGTTTCCCACCCTACATAAATAAATGTTATTATTCATATTATTAACCAGTATTAGAGGGCCAGGAAATAGATTATATTTCCAAATTGTGTTGGTATAAAGACTATAATATTTATTAAAATAATTTTCCATGGTCCAGTGAATAGCTAGTAATTGCCTCCTTAAATTTACTGTTAAAAGCTATTCATGTTGGAGTTTGAATGGAAAACATTTCGCCAAATACTGGTAGACATTCGGTTTGGCAGATTTAATATCATTCTTAAAATAAATAGAGGATGTTTTACTTGGTTGTGTTTCAGCAGAAGGCTACTGGGAGCAGGGCCCTCATTGTAGGTCTCGTGCCAGTGGGGAAAGAGGAGGTCATGAAAGTGACCGCTCCAAACGCCAGCAAGGATCTTAGCGTCAGCCATCCACTGTTCCAACGGTTCCATAAAAAAGCCAGGAATGTAGTGCCATGGCATGAACCACAAGAAAAGAGAGTCGTTTGGAAGCAGAGGGACCAGAAGTACAGTATTTTGGAATACTCTGTTTGCCATTCCACTTTGAACAGCCCGAATCGCAAAATGCTGATTGTATTGATCAGATATTACTGATTTTACTGATGTGGAAGAAAGAATAACTAAGATTTTGCTTTTGAAGAGAGATCACTGGCCTTTAAATGCTAATTATGTTTTTGCAACTTACTATACCATTATTCTTGAGCAATAATCTGCTAAGAATGGTAGAAACAGAGGTAAGAGATGGTTGATATCGGACCAGGTAATAGCGTTCATCCTTAATTGTAAAATTATTAAAAGGTAGACACAAATAGAAGAAAAATAACTTCTGAGTACATCTTTTATTGAGAACTTCACAATTGCTCACAATCTTTGTTATTGTTACTGGAAGGGATAAAGGGAAGGAACACTTGCCTTTAATCATTTGTTTTCTGTGTTCATTTCTTATATTTTATTTGATTAATCAACTGTTTACTCATGTAGTTTTTAAAAAGTTCAAAGTCACCTTTTCAATTGTTCTAATGAATTCCTTATATCTGCCCTAGTCTTTTTTTTTAATTGCAGACATTTGTTTATTTTTGTAATCATGCCTTTATTTAAAATTGTGTTAGTTGGAAAGCACTAACAATTTGTCTCAAAATTGCAGATTTCTCTATATCCAGGCACACGTCTAGGGAACAGTTTGTTCTATAAGATAAAACCTGTTTGAAGATACAGTATATGAAAGATATTGTCTGTTTGAGGGTATTCAAACACTGTTACAGTTGCCTATTTCAAGTGTTTTCCTTTTCCAGATAAAATTATATATTTATTTTTTTGCTTTAGTGGGGAAAAGGCATATTAGAAATTTCTTTACTCCTATTCATATGTTTGTGTTGAAATTTCTTCAGGAAATATCAGAAGATAATGCTTTCTACATTACCTGTCTTTACTAATGGTAAATTTTGAGCAAATGTTTCTAATTGCTGTTGTAATGTGTATGACTTTATTTAGGGGACACCTTCATCCTTAAAATATATGGATAAGTTATGTAATTGTAAAAATTTAGAAATAAGAAGTTAATAGTATACTGCAAACTGGATCTTATTAGTAATGGCTTACATATTGGCTATTTATCAGAGAATGACTTATTTTTGGTGTAAGTTGCATGGTAATTACTGCATATTTGATAATCAGGAGGTAGTAACCAGACAAAATTTATGGATAAGCATGTGATTGTTTTTAATCCATCTAATTTTGCTTTAGGAAAGGGAAACCATTTAAAATTGGTACATATGCACATGGATATTTCTTTTAGCCAATGACTAAGCTCTTTGTTACATAATTATGAAGCATGATCTGTGTCATATTAGTGGTCATATTACCTTCATCGTGCTTTTTATAATTTTCCTCGTAATTACTGCATCATTTCTTTAATGGTATCTTGTTTGGTTATATAAATAAAAATAATTGAATTTCAATATAAAAACTAATGTAGTATGATAAATTTGATTATAATACAGGCAAGTAATTTATATATAAAAGTCAGATATCTTACATGATATTCCTGCTGTTCTGACTTCATATGGCTTGTGTCTCCTGGGTTTGCAAATAGAATCTCTCATGGATCAGAAAACTAATATTTTATCTTTTCATATCTAAAATAAGTTTTAAACTATGGGAAGCATGCGTACAATAGCTTAACACAGGGTTTCAAACAGGGTTGAACCAACCAGCACCTCAGATTTTTATTTTATGGACCTTAGAAATAAAGATGATAGCAAAAGCACTTGCTATGTGGGTGCCTGACGTCATAGATTAAATTAATGTAGCATTACAGTTTATTTCACAGCACTAGAAACCTCCATTATATGCTGTATTTTATTTTCTGCATATATGCTTTAGTATATTGAATAACTGATACTTCTGGCTTGAGAAAGTGCTGTAGGTGGTAATGTAATTCTATTTGTGCAGCATAAATGAACAGATCCAATAGCAATCAACTGATTTTTGACCTAGCTTCCCAAATATGGCAGATGACTAGCCCATGACTCCTTGCTGGTACCATACAAAATGAAATCCTAGGTGAGTTTGCAGTTTAAGTTGACTCTTAGATTTGACAAAGCATTCTTTTCTGAGGAATTTAGATTGGCATCCTTTCAGGGGGGAGAGGGGGAGAAAATCCACACTGAATTTTGTTCATTAGAAGCGTTTTGTTTTGGTTGCATGGGAATGGTGCTTTCATTTACAAATTAGCAAAGAAAAGGTAAGACTGTATCTGTTTTATTAGTTGATCATCTGGAAATGTATCATAAAATCATTTAAGAGTTTACTGTGATTTTAAAAATGTTCTTTGATACCAAAGCAAGAGCCTTAAAAAAAAAAAAAGATGTTTTATTATTAATAAAACAACTGAATATGTAGAATAGTATTATCGGTAAAGGTGAAATAGTTTGAAAGAAAGTCCAGTGGGTATAAAGATTTTACTTTAGAGTACAAGATTGGTTATGATAAGTGAGTAGTATCAAAATAAGCATTTGTATTTGAACTTTGGTATGGAGCTGACAAATTAAAATATAATAGGCACATCAGTGATGCCTTCTTTAAATATTTGAAATCAATATAATGGTTGTCATCGATCTAATAACCAAAGCCATTTATTTACCTAAAACATGATAGTAAGTAAGCATTTTAAACTAAAGCTGTAATTTAGTCCTAATGTGAATAGCTCGACTCTCTAGATAAGTGTTATGGATTATCATGCATGGATTGTGAATTTAGTTAGAATTTTTTAAGAGAACAAAGTGTAAGGAAAGAGTTCTAGATAAAATAAGTATTTTCCCAAAAATGATTTTAAGATAGTAACACTGAAATACTATCTGGTTCATATCCAAAAAAAAAAAAAAAATGTTCCTGTAAAACTAGCCATCTAGAAATCATTGCAGAATCATCATTTGGGCTTTCATTGTTAAACCGATAATAGTTTACACGTTTGCTCGTTTTCTCCCTTTACCTACTTACTATATAAATGGCCATTCTCATTTTTAAAAAATTTTTCCCAGACCTGTTAGTTGGTACACTCGGCCGGAAAAAAAAAAAAAAAAAAAAAAAATTTTATTAAAGTGTTGATTCCCCAAGTTTCAGGGCCTGAAAAAAGTTTTGGAAAAGTATAAAAGATAACGTGTAACTACTCCCAAAGCTCATAATTGGTAGCTGCTGTAGCAGGAGATGTGTGTTGACAGTGTCTCAGAGAACTTATTCTCACACAGCTGTTTATTCAGATAGCATGGGGCGCGTTCATTTACATAATAAATTTTTTTTGAGCAGCAAGGTTGAGCCAGACGGAGCAGTGCTCCCTTCAATTGTTGCATTTAAACCAATAAGGTTAGAACAAGAGAATAGCTGTGGTTTGCGTTGCAAAAACAAAAAAAGCCCCGAGGCTCCACGGGCAGACCTACAAGGCTGCGCAAACAAATCGAGGGATGAGATTCTGCTGTTTCTTTGTCTAGGGTTCTCAGATGCTATCTGCGGCTGCTGTTTGGTGGGGAAAGAGCGCGGGGCTCAAAGCGGTCGCTAAACAGAACGGTGGGAGCTGATGGCTCCGAGTTTGGGGCGAGGTAGAAACTCTGCAGTGCCACTTCCGACTTTAAGCCTTCCTGTTGCCGTCCGCTGTGGCGGTTTTCGGTCTGGGGAAAGCGTTTTCGCTCAGTCGCTCGGCAGCCCGAGCCTGCAGCAGCGGCCAGGCGGCTGTCCCCGCGGCCGGGCTTCCCCCTCCAGCGGCGCCCCGCTTCCAGCAGCGCCGGGCTCCACTGGGAGCGCCTAAAAGCCCTCACGCGTCCTTATCCAGGAGCAAAACTGCATAAGGAATGGAGCTCTGCTAAACCAGAAAATTCGAAGGAGCACATTAAACTGGTGGATGCAGCAGATGTAAGCGCTGTAAGTACAAGCTGACTGTTTGAAAAATTGTAGTGACTGACAACAGCTGTCCTGTGGGCACAGCCCGAGATAACAGGAGCGCTTTTTAGTATTGTTTTGATTTGTTTTGGAATAAAAACATTAGGGCACGGGCACGATTCTGACACTTTGTACGTAGTGCGTGATTAGCCACAGGGTTCCATCATAAAAGTATAATTCTTAACCCCCAAATGATCTGCGCGATTAGCATCATTAAGAGGTAATTACAAATTAATTGTTAACAATTACTGTTGTGATCGATATAAATGTAACACACGGCTATATTCTTGTAGGGAGATTACTTCATATCGCTCCTGAATTGCTGCACAAACCTCAAATATTACTGTGATACTGAATAAAGCGAGAAATACGTATATGTAGCTCTCCATTGCAACACAGAGAACTTTTCCTCCGCACCTTTGGTTGATATGAGAAAATGAGGAAGGAATTAAGATTTTGAAAGGACAACAGATAACAAAAATCAACTGATACCACTTTTTAAGGAAGGAAATCCTTTTGCTTCAATAAACAAATTTCCCAAACGTTATATTAAACAGGCTCATCTTCAAAAGGTGAAATAATAAACATTTGCTAAATTAATATACTTTTTCCCTTATTGACACTTCATATGACTTGAATGGACCTTGAAATTTAAAACAAGATTCTTAAACTTTTGAACGACCATTTAAAGTATTTGTCATTCAAAATCAGTATATTGCTAATGGCTCACGGGCTTATATTTCTTAGGAGGAATTTTTGAACACATTTAAGTAACTTTTGCAAGAATTCAATAAATTCAGACCTGTCATTGAATTTAGACAAGAGTTTTTATGTTGCATTTCTTACAATGACAAGGGGTACAAACAGTTTGGCAGTTAAGCCCAAAGTGTAGTTTTATAGGGTTGGGGTTGTTTTTTTTTATGTGTCTTTCGGAATAGGTTTTATTTTAGGCTTCTGTGAGTTTTTCCGCCCACCGTTTGGAGGTTTGAGGACACGCATACATGAATAGTCATGCTTTTTTTGCATTATCAAATATTTGATATTTGACTTTCTTGCTGCTTGAATTCTCCTAAGGCCCAGAGTGTTCAGTAAATGAGCAAACAGCCATGGGTTCTCAATCCTGAAAATTCTTCACGGTGACAGAGAAGCCTAATTGAGCCACTGTTCAGTTTTTGAGTGCCAAAAGGAAGTCAACTGCTATGTGAGCTTCGTAGACATGATAAATGATTTTCTCAAAAGAAAATTTTCATTTGAATGTGAAAATTCATATTAGAATACAATGGAAAGAGGAGAAACACTTGCAGGGAGAATAAAATCCCTTCTTCCATTTAATCAGATAGCAAAGGTATTTCATTCATTTTGAATGAATGCTAATTTTGAGAACAATCTTTTAAAACTATGGTGGCATCAACTGTCATTTAAATGCTTGTTTTTTTCACAGGGACTCGATTTTGTCATTTTCTTCAAACGAGGAAGTTTGAAATACAGCATGTTACATTAAAATCAGTAATAGCATTGGAGCATTCATTTTATAGAGTCTTTGATAAAGCAGGAAATAAGTGTTAGCATGTAAAAGACATCTACCTCTTCCTAGAAGTTCATTTTGATTTTAGGTTCAGGTTTTTATTACAGCATTGACACCATAGTTAGAAATATTGGTTGAGAAAAATTTTAGCAAGAATATATTCTGATTAAAAAGCAGATTTATGCCTAAGACTCATTCTGATAAAATACATTCTGATTAGAAAATTGCCATTGTCTTTCAAATTTGGGAGTACTCAGGTTGATCTGTGGTTGGGCAAAACCAGCTTGCCTGCCAACTCTATTTATTTAGATAAGTTCAGTACTTTCACTTTGAAAATTTCTTTTTAGTTTGGGGGGAAAAAAGTTTTAAATTATAGTCATTTTATAAAAATTGCTTCTAGCAAGCAAAAAAGCCTATGGAAAACCCATAATTTAGACAAGTACCTACATTTTATTTGCTCTGTGCTGCTGAGATTTAGAATCCCTTTCCATTTACAGTTTACTTTTCACAGAACATTATTAACTTTTTGGCTTCATACATGATCTTCTGTCAGATGCTTTTGATTTGTAATTTAGCAAAGTATAATAAACAGTGCAAAAGTCATGAATTTTGCTCTGCATCCTGAGCTCTGTGGTAGGGAAAATGTGATAAAATGTGTACCTTAAGTCTTGTTTGATGATCTCTCAAAGCAAGTTTGCCTTCTGGAAATAATTTCTGGGGTTGAAGAGCATGGTATTAACAGATTTAATGTGGCTATTCAATGGATTGGTGAAGTACTATGTGAGGTTTAACAAAATGAGAGAGACAAATTGAACATCAACAAAAGTTACATCTGTGAAGAATTATAAATTTAATTAGAAAAAAGGCAAACTTAAAAGACCTCATTAACTAATCAAAAGTCAAAGTTACTAGTTTAGAATTCTTGAATTTAAATTCTACGAAGTTCTTTTTTTCTCTTTGTATTTTTGCAACTCTCAGTATGCTGCTGTGGGTACTCTAGCAAAGAGTTTTAAAAAGCATTAAAGTGAAGTGACTTCATTGTAATAGAAGATGACTATTTGTAATGTTATGGGAAATATTTTTGTACTCATAGGAACATTTGAATTAAAAATACCGGATTAGAAGAAGACAAGAAACATATTAAGTTTATCAATGTGAAGCAGAAAATGTGAGTTTACTGAATGCCTAACAGCATTTTTTCTGAAAACCATGAAATATTTTTTTCTTTTTGAATAGGAATATGCCTAATTAATGATTTTTGAAACCCCTTATGCTCTTAGACCTCTAAAGCCCAGAAACTTCCAGAGATATTGTCAAGCATAAGAGAAAATCAACACCAATCAGAAATAGGTGTTCTTTTCAGATAAGTCATTATTAAGAGTATGTTTCCTTACTGGACTGTAATCTTGTACTACACATAAAAAACTAAAAGCATGTGAAGTGTAGCATTTTGTAAACTGTAACTAATTTTGCTCACATCTGTGTCTAATTGTTGTCTGCATTCGCATTCTTGAGAGTAGATTTATTTTTCCTGGACCACGATGTGGATTCAGCTGACCAGCCTAAGTGAGGATTAGTTGTTTTAAAGTTATTTTGATTAAAGAGTCATTTTTAAATACAGTAACACACAACACATGGTTTAAATAATCCTTGAGACACAAAAGAATATATCTGAAGTATACTTAATGAAATGAAGATCATGGATATGGACTTTCAAAAATTGTAGTGTATGAAAGTACAGTAGAGATTGAGTCAGGCCAGCATTAAAAAAAAGAAAAATGCTGTTGTGCAAATGCATTTTTTTAGTGAGAAAATGTGTTAGAATAATTCTTATTTTTAAGTTTGACCTAAGACCTTATTTTGAAGTTCATTTTGAAGTTTGACTTTGAAATTTAATTAATGATAGTTTAAGCCACAAATATAAGTATAATCTAGCTTTCAAAGTACACAATGAAACTAAAATTATATTTCCAAGATTATACTATCTAGCCAATGTTAAAATAGGAATGTATTTTAACGTTTAACAGAAAGTGTGTTTTACGTACTCTTTCCTATAATTGGGCCAAGAGAGTTCTTAAAACTAAGTTAGTTCTCACCTATAATTTATTCCAGGTGTATAAAAGCAGGGAGAAAAAAGGGTGGGGGGGAAGGAAATTTATCCTTGGGGTAGATTGCTGCAGTTTCTAAAGGAAAACATTTAATCTTGCGTGAGAACATTACTTTTAGCAAAAACTGCGGACGCCTGCTATCACAAAATGACATATCGGCAGGCATTAAAATTGCATTTTCACTTAATACTTAGGCGTCTCTTAATTATTTTTCGTCCTGCACATATTCTAGAAACACGTACCTAGAAATTTCACATAATCTTACACCAAGATATTCAGACTTTGACAATGCGCTGTTCTTGCCAGAAAGGTAGAATTTCTTAATTTCATGAATCATAATTAAAAATAACAGGACTCAATAGCAGATATTCGGTTGGATTACTTTAATGCCATTTGAGATGCTTCAGTTCTCATCTTTGTTCTGTAGCCCTAATTGATGTCAGTTCAGGTTGAATGAAAATGCACATCAAAGATTTGGAATTCTGAGTCATTTTAAGCATTTTTCAGAATGCTCTTTCCTGGGAGGCGTTAGTCTGAGCTTGTCAACCAGCAGCCCACCCTCACCTGAGTTTATCACCTGCTGGTCGTTTGCACTGCCTCTGGAGGAAGGGCAGGGACTAGCAAAGCCTGCACGTTAACTTAGTTGATTCATCTGGAGACAAAAGGCACCAAAATGCTGGCTAACTGGGACATTGAATTGATTATTAAGCTATCCATTCTCTCGGTTGGTTCAAAAGACAGAAAATTAAACGGAAAGCTAACGGCTTTTTCAGTTTCAGCAGGCAATAGCAACTAAGCATTCGCTGAATTTTAAATTCGCATGAATAAATGAGTACATCGCTCAATGATGTGATTTTTGGGTCTGAAAACTTGCCTTTACCATCTTTGGTCAGCCCAGCATTGCCCGAAAGTTGCCCAGAAGCCGTTTCGGTAAATGTCAAATGGCATATAGCACATATAGGGAGAAAACCATCATGATAAGGATGAGAAACTGTCAGGAGTCGAAGGGGTGGGCGGGAACTCTATTTCAGCTGGGGATAGCAGAAGATGAAAGATCTTCTGAGGATGCTGGAGGATTAATTCTTGAACTGCTGTGAAACACACTCATTTTGCTAATAGCTATTTTTTTTCCAAGCACCTTTTCCAAGCTGCCTGGGCAAGGCTGCTTTGCATGTTGATTGGGGGAGGGGTAATCCCGTTTGCAGCTGTCATAGGCCAGTGATGAATCACTATCCCGTCATTTGGCTGCCTTCCCCCCTGACAAGGGGAGGAGGAGGGTAGACCTGCAGGAGGAAACAACAGTGGAGACCTCAACTTAAAGACAATATGCCTTTCACTGCTGCAGTATCCTCCTCTTTCTCTTTTGGTTAAAAGAGAGCATTGTCGTTCTCAGCCATGTGCTCTGTATAATTAAGAGCTGACACTGAAGCAGAGTAACAACAGCTTCTAATTTCTTACCCCTGATCACAGGTGCAAACATCTCAAACCAGTTCAGATGTTGCTGTTTCCTCAAGTTGCAGGTAAGGATATTTGACATTTTTGGAGATTACCTTTCTGTGACCCATATCTATTTTTGTCTAGGATTTCTTAATTATTTCTATTAATAGCAACAGCCTCTGTTGGAAATTACTTAACAATTTGTGTGTGTGTGCGCGCACTTGTAGAAAATGTTAAGTATGTAGAAAGGGAATAGGAGCCCGGGTTTGAAAATGATTATGGGCTATAGTTTCTGGTGTTAGGTAAACTGTGAATGTGTAATGTGAATTAGGAGAGAAAAGTTGGATTGTAAGCCATTTCTAGTTTGGATTTAGATTTGGGGAAGTAAAAACTCACTTTAGAAGTTACATGGTTCCTATTAAGCTGTTTTAAAAACTATTTACAGTAAGTTTAAGTGCAACCTCTAAATTAAAATAACTAGCTTTTATTGATGGGGGGGCAGAAACAGTTTTCACTTCAGTGGCATATTAATACCCTCTCCTCTTTTTTTTTTTTTTTTTTAAGAAAAACACAAGTTTAAAATAAAGTGAATGGGCCATAGATTTTTTTAAAAAAAAATTGCAGAAGGGTATCTAGGTGTGTTTTGAGTCGCTTTAGATAAAGCCCCTCCTATTAATAGAATATTAAATATAAATGGCTAGTCCTGCAACTGTGACCATGAGGAGTGGCTTCTATACCATAATCTTCTAGAATAAGTAACTACTGAGTCTGAGAACTTCGGTGGGGGAGGACTTAACTGTTTTTATATGGTAAAAATGCAAAATTGCTGCATTGAAGTAGAATTGTTATTTCCCTGAATAAGTGACAGCTGAGGTATTCCAAGTGCTAATGCTCGCAGGGACTCACTGTATGTTGGCCTTATCCCTTTTCAATTGGGCACGCTGTATGTAATCCACAAAGCAAACAAGTGAGCCGACATCATAATGTTCTAATGCTGCATTTGTTTCAAGGGAAACAGAGGAACAATTAAGCAGTTTGCCAGAGTAAACACATGCATCAGGACTATCTCTTTCCCTGTCACTACACTATAGGCTTCAAGTGTTTTATTTGGTTTGGAGACCCATTAAATTACAATTGAGTGGTAAATTATAAGGGAGTACCTAGGGCTAATTTATTAGATGAAACAGATTCCATAGAAAAGTGATTTTTTTTCCTATTATACCTGTTTACGTATTTCTTTTACAAAAATCATGCCTCTTTTTAATATAAAAAGAAAAGCGTGACTGCATTTTTTTTCTTTGAAAATTAAAATAGATGCAACTGTCTCATTGTGATTTGATGAGCTGTGTAAGAAAAAAAAAAGATTTTCAAAGTGCCATGTGAATGAATGTTTGGTTGGATAGGTAAGGCAAACGACACCTTTGAGTACCACATGTTATGAAAGCATGACTGCAGTTAAAACTAAGATGAACTATTTGGAGTCTAAGAAAATAGATACAATGGGACTTTTGTGTGAATGTGTTTCAAAGGTGTCAAGTCGTTAGCACATTAAATAGTAGTGTTGTGAATTTGGTACATCTGTCACACCGAAGGCTTCTTGTCTTTAGGTCTATGGAAATGCAGGATCTAACCAGCCCGCATAGCCGTCTGAGTGGTAGTAGTGAACCCCCCAGTGGTCCCAAACTCGATAACTCTCATAGAAATAGTAATTCCATGACTCCCAATGGCACCGAAGGTGAGTGTCTGCCTTCTCCCTGTTTACTTTGCACCTTGTTTCTTCGTCACTATATGCTTTGTTATTGGGTGGTTATGATTTCAGTTGTCAAACCCATGAAGCTACCGTTCTAGTTCCCCTTTAGCTAATTTGACTTGTGAATCAGCATTCATCCTCAGTGAGGAGCTGCACAGGACTAAATTATTATAACACAGACTGGTTTTATTTGGCACAAATGCATATGTATGTATCTATACATATTATACGCATGTGTGCATGACATTTCTAACGTTTGAGTGTTTTTTAGCTCCTTGTTGATCACTCTCCAGAGCACAGTATCCATTTGCATGGTTTTATTCTATGAGCAATGAAAATTTGGAAATATTTCCTTTATTTTACTTTCCCTTTTGTTACTAAATATAACAAAATTTGCTTAAATGTAACATTGGACTGGATTGTTTCTAAGTAACCATAACATTGTGTGCCTGATGTTCTTGTGGCTATGACCATTAAAATACAAATAAGTAAAAAAAAAAAAACCAAAAAACAAAACTTGTTTACAAATATACAGCCTTATTAGGAGGTACATGAAATTTATTTACTTTCTTAAAGATTAAATAGTACACATTAAACGTAGTACTGTTACAATTATTTTGTATAATGATACATATGAATATGTAAATTTTATGCCGATATATATTTTAGCCCATATATTCCTAAGTCTACACATGTAAGCAAGGCTATCCTTATGTATTGTTAGCTGTTATGCATATTTATGTAGGTACTATGTATAATTTTAGAACTTCAACATATGGAGAGATATATTACGTATTGTATTTTTCTAATTTAGCCTATTGAAAAATTTCTTCACAGATATTTTTTGCTTGTTCCTTGCTAAGCCTCAGACCTTAATGCACTTAGAGCATAAGTTTCACTAGTTCAATGAATTATCCATGTTAGAATTCTATCCATAAACAAAACCCTTAACCATCATTTCCCAATCACCATGGTGATCTTTTATCACAGTTCTTAAAGATAAACAAAACTAAATGCCATATAATTGTTTGGTGCAGTATTCCAGTGTGTATTGATGAGGCCTTTTGAAACTAGTAATGTTATGAAATTTCTGATAATAGAAAAAAATATAAAGTTGTTTCTGATATTAGACATTTTAATTTTTATACCGACAGTGATTATTTTTAATGTGTAAATAGTCTGTATTTTACTCTTTGAGTAAATTCATTACCAGTGTTTGTGAAAAATGGTCACTGTCAAAAGTAGAAACTTCGCTGATCTAGCCAAAAAAAAAAAAATCTCTGGATAAGGTGGCTTCTCATCTGAAACTCTTTCCATTTTGATAGGTGATCAAAAAGAAATTGGAATGATTTTTAAGAAAGCAATTCTGGTATTTAAGTAGATTTTTATAGAGCCAATAAAAAAAATCAAGCAGTCCTTTATTCTCTCTTTTGGCATTTGGCTTCAGGTGGCAGCATGGCTGCCGCCCTGTGCACATGGGGCGTGTACAGCTCCCTAGGCTGGTGGGCCCCACGCCGGTGTCCTCATGCAGGTAGCTGCTGACAGGAGGGTCAGAGGGGGCCATGGGTGCAAACCTTAAATAGTTATTCTCCTCACTGAGAAGTCCAAAGAAGACAATCATTTAGAGGAACTTAAGAATAAAGACCAGGTTAAATCATTTTTGCACTAAGCATACATTTTGCATGGAACCATAATACGTATGGGTAGGAGCAATTATGAAATAATGATAGTTAATTTACGTATGAAGAAATGAAATGGGGGTAAGGCCTTTTCGTTTTGTCATCATTTACTGGCACATCGTCTCCTACAAAATAAGAACCACATAATGTTGAAACAGACTATGTGTTAGGGAGTGCCCCCTAGGAAGGCTTTGTGAGAATGATATGTGGCTTGTTTTTTAAAGGCATGTGGAGTGGTTAGATTATTTCTAACAGTTCACATTTAATGACTTGGTATCAGGTCCATATTCAAGAATATGTATCTTATACAATTTTTGCATAACTAAAATTGTTCAAAATACAATATTTTAGATAATTGTGGGATCTGCTGAGCCAGTCAATCTGGTAAATAGTTAGAAATTACTACTTATCAAAAAAAATTATCTTAGGTCTTGGAAATGAATTTTTCAGACCTATTTCAGACAAATGCAGTTACTCCTCTCACTTTGTTTGTAGGCATCATTCCTGGATGTACTTCACAAGGGTTATGGTAATTAGAGGGAAGTTAGAAGATATCAGTATAAATTATCTGAAGAATAAAGGGAATTTTGGTCAATCTGCTGGGGATACCCAGTTTTATTTTAGTATATAGTTTGGAAATATGGATCCAAATTTCCTTCATGATCCATGTTACATGCCTGTTTAGATGCAAACTCTATCAGCAAGTTCTGGGTTATTATTAAGTTTGTGAATCAATTCATCATGCTGCTTATGTGTTCCGTAATGCATCTGTTTCATTGCCCTCCGTCACCGCTAGAGGAGGGAAGCTTAAAATGAGTGAACTAGTGTCTGGCAAGCTTCTCTGGGATATAATCGTGACAGATTTTCCTTGTACTTCTTTGAAAATCTTATTGATTTCAAAACCAGCACTGTTCACCAATGAATTAGAAGAATGCAAAACAAGAAACTCATTTAAATTTAAGGGCATGTTTGAAATAGTCATCATCTCTCCTACCTCCATAACAAGTATCTCTAGCTATATGTGCCATGATTTAGACCTAGGTGACTCCACTTCAGCTTCGTTGAAATGAGCTTCCTTAATGAGGTCAACAAAACTTCCATTTAGTTTACACAGTTGTTGGCTTTGCCCGTGTTTATATAGGTTGTCTTCTCTCTCTCTCTCTCTCTCAGTAATTTTTACTTCCTGCCACCACTTGTCCCTATAATGAGGCTAAGAAAACATGAAAATCTCCTGTATCAAAAACCATAACTTCATCTGAAGAACAAACAAGAAGGGAATGGAATGGAGAGGCAAAGAATATTAAGTTTCTTCTTAAGTCTGCTGCCAAATTATCATCATAAGACTCAATGTTTGTAGGTTCTGTCCTCACAGGCTAGTGCCTATTTTCATGGTTCATCTAAGGGATAAAGACAGAAAGACACTGATCTACAGCCTCCAATCCTGTGCTTTTTTATTTCCTAGATGAAACGTTCTTCAGTTAGAATAGTTGTTTGCATGTTTCATATTTCAAGTTTCAACTATTTGCATTTTATGTTCTATTCCAACCTCTCTGAATCGTTATTGTAGTTAACTGTTGGTTTCACACACTTTATAAATCCTTGAGATAGAAAGCACAGATAGGTAAAAATACAAAACAGTAGCAAGAATGAATGTTTGAGTTGCTCTGAAAAAAGCACTGTTAGAAGTGTTATGTTTCCAAACGAATTAACAAATATTTTGGCTACTATTAAACACTTAAGGCTTGATTTGGAGGAGACTAATGGATAGTTATGAAAACACCCAATTGTGGCTTTCTTTTAACCGTTTTGCCTATTTTGAGAGGAGGCAGTCTTCCAAGATAGGATGGAATAGAAATTTCTTATTAGAGAGATTGTAAAACCATCATTTTTAAGACCTACACTGGTTGGTGGTGATGCTCCCCTAGATCCATATTAACGTGCTGAATCTGAAAGGATTTCTAATGTGTAGATTTATGTTCAAGCCTCTATTTGGTCGAGGCTGTGTGTTGATGTCTGTGCTGGGTAAGTGGGGGAAATAGTTGGGAAACCTTCCTTCGGAAGGACTCAGGGCCATAGCAGTAAAAGGATTTTTATTTACGTACCTAATTAAGGCCTTGTTTGAAAAGCAGTGATTCTTACCATCTTTGTTTTTCCTGGTTGTCTTATGTCTATGGGAACCTAAGATTGGTTAGTTCATATATTGCTCGTTTGAGTGTTTATTTTTGGTTGTCTGGGGATGAAGAGTGGGGAAGGGCGAAAAAGAGGTGTGAGCAAGTGGAACTAAGAGCTCTAATTGAGTTTTTCTCTATTGTAAATTTAACTCCAAACTCAAAAAGAAGCTTAACCTTGTCTTAAAGCAGATGAATTTGCCTTTAAGTGACATAAAACCAGATGCAGTTGGAATCCTCACTACAAATAGAGTTTCAGGAATTCTGATGTTAATTCAAACAGTAATTTTGAATTGGTATATCAGATTTCCAAGATGATAAGAGATACAATCTTGAATTAGGTGGCTAAATTTTCTGCGTTTTAAAATTTAATTTTATATTGCATATTTTAGGAGGATAGGTTAATTCAATTTTACAAATTTATATTATCAGAAGCTATTTTAAAGTTTTATCATTTCTACAAAGCTTAGAACACTAACAAATTATCTGAATTTGTTTTTCTCACTGTAATGTGAATTTAGTAAAATACAGTTATATCCAACTAGAGTATTTTTAAGAAATCTTATTTACAAGAAATATGTAAACTGGAATGAATGTGTATAAAATTATGGTTTGAGGCTGCATTTTAAAGGCTACATTTGCATATTTGTGGTCAAATATTCTGTTGTCAATAGAAACATGGTAATCTAATTTTATTATTGTTTACATTCTGCACATGATTTACTTTCTGGAAGGTTAGAGGACATTGAGAGTAAAAGGATTTCTAACTGACATTTTTAAAGTCTGCCTGTAGCCCCATAATTGGTCTCTTATAAATTGTTCTTAAGCAAAAGCCATGAAAGAATGAACAAAATATTTTTGGGATTTGATATTTGCCTATATTGTGTCTGTGAATAGTTTCTACATGCCTATTACTAATTAATAATAATAATGGCTAATGTTTATAAATAACTTATTGTTAGTCATTATGCTGACCGTTCTCCATGATTTGTTTCATTAATCTTCAGAAAATTCCTGACCTACCAGCATAATGGTTAAGAGGCTGGGTCTGCATCCCAGCTCCACTCTTTTTTTTTTTTAAGATTTTATTTATTTATTTGAGAGAGAGAGAATGAGACAGAGAGAGCACATGAGAGGGGGGAGGGTCAGAGGGAGAAGCAGACTCCTTGCAGAGCAGGGAGCCCGATGCGGGACTCGATCCAGGGACTCCAGGATCATGACCTGAGCCGAAGGCAGTCGCTTAACCAACTGAGCCACCCAGGTGCCCCCAGCTCCACTCTTTACCAGCAGTGTTCGCTTCCGTTAGGCTCAGTCTCCTCATCTTTAAAATGAGGATAATAGCAGAACTTATCTCAGGCTTGCTGTAAGGATGTTAAGTAAAACCTGGAGCACACTTGGAACTTAACTAAGTGCTCTGTATTTATTAACTCCTATACCAACTCTAGATAATAGACACCTCTACAGTCTATTGCTGTTTTTACACACAAGAAAACTGAGTCTTAGAAACTTCAGTGTCAAGTTGAAAGGCACAGACTTTGTAATTGGTACCACTAATATCTGACCTAGTATTTGAGTCAAGTTCTATCTGAGTCCAGAGCCTGAGTTTTTAAATCACTGTACTAGGGATGCCTGGGTGGCTCAGTCGTTAAGTGTCTGCCTTCGGCTCAGGTTATTGTCCCAGGGTCCTGGGATGGAGCCCCGCATCGGGCTCCCTGCTCGGCGGGAAGCCTGCTTCTCCCTCTCCCACTCCCCCGCTTGTGTTCCTTCTCTCGCTGTGTCTCTCTCTGTCAAATAAATAAATAGAATCTTAAAAAAAAAAAAAAGGAAAAGACTGTAGCCAGTACATAATTTGGCTCAGCTGGGAATAATATTTACATCCATAGTAACAATGAATAATATGGATTACTCTGAATATATTTTGAGGGTAGACAGAGGGAATGAAAAGAAATGGCAATATATACATGTTCTATAGAAATTTGAGGATAGCTATGGGGTGCCTGGGTGGCTCAGTCATTAAGCGTCTGCCTTCGGCTCAGGTCATGATCCCAGGGTCCTGGGATCGAGCCCCGTATCGGGCTCTCTGCTCGGCGGGAAGCCTGCTTCTCCCTCTCCCACTCCCTCTGCTTGTGTTCCCTCTCTCACTGTGTCTCTGTCAAATAAATAAATAAAATCTTTAAAAAAAATAAAATAAAATCACTGTATTAGTCTTTGGAGAGAATATGTGATTCCCACCACCTGCCAGTGTCTTTTCTGATACCTTCCTACTGAACACTGGTGCCTTCACTGCCCCATGGATGCCTTCGTAACTGGAGAACCCCATTCCCTAGCAAGCAGCAGAGCTGTGAAAGGACGGATGGCAGAGGCTTTGACGACGAAATGACTTCATTATGAGGACACATCCCCAGGGCAGTTATACTCTGGTCTTTAAGTTCTTGTGTGTGTGAGTGTATGAGATTTCATCCTGGTGTCACGCGTGCACAGCATATTACATCAATAGGTTGAGTTTTAAGGGATTGTCTCTTACTAGTTTTCAAAGCTTTAGACTTAATTATAATTCCATCAGCCGTCTCTCTCTGTTAGGCTTCCCTGGGATCAAATGGAGATGGGAGGTCCTCTCTGCTTTTCATTATAATCGTCATTATTCTATACACATTTGGATTGGAGCAGTATTACTGTGAAATTTAAAAAGTAGTTATAGTTTTGCTACTGCTCAGGGTAACAATTTTCTATCTCAGAAAATATGTTTAAGTGGGTGATAAATTTGGCCACATTTCTCTTGACTTAGAGAACCAGGTTGTGTTAACCAAGCAAAACTCAGAGAAGCAGCTTAAGTGGCATTTGTTGGAGGCTCCATAGAAACAGCAGTTTCCAAAGCCAGGATTTGGGAGCATGCGTGTTATGTTCTAGGTGCAGCGAGTTGCTGTGCAGGCAGTGTGAGCGGAGGGAAATGAACAGGGAGTGTAGGAGGTGAAGTGCGAGGATAAAGGTGTGGCATGTGTAGGGCCTTGCAGCTTGGCAGATATGCTATAATTTATTACAAATAGCTTTCATAGTAAGAATAGGAACTCCAGTGCTCATTGCCTGAAAGTAGGCTCAGAGTTTCTAGAAAGCCAGGCTTCTTGATAAACTAATGACTCTCTGTAAACGGTATTTGCCTAACTCCCAAGACCTAATAGTTCGGAGAATCACGTTTCTATGCCCTCTCTTCCCTAGCTGGGCCAGAAGTTTGGTATGATCAGAAATCTCTATCTCCCTTAGAACATCCTGTCTTCTGGGAAAAATTTCTAGTTCTCTCCGGGGAGATGTGTAAAACTTTAGTGAGTGCTAGTATTTGGCTAATTCTTCATCCTTCACTCGTGGATTCCTTGCCTTAAGTAATTCCTGATTTGTTATGATGGCCACGGATGCCCAGGAGTGAGCTGTAGATAGATAAAGTGGTATGTCTCTGTGTGGCCACTTTGCGGACTTGGAGTAAAGCCCGAGAGTGACTCATTTTCCGTTTTTGGCTGCAAATATACAATATAATAGGAAAAAAATATGTAATTACAAATTTTCCATTTTTACTTTGGGTAGACGAAAAAGTTATCTGACACATTGCTGTCTTCAGTGACTGCTAAATAATCAAGGATTTATGCTAAGGATTTATGTTAAGTTGTAGGACCCTTTTTATAAGTAAAACCTTGTTATGTTTTCGGTAATTTGTTGGTTTGGCTGATATATATATATATATATATTTTTTTTTAGTTTCACTTTATGCTACAATATCTCATTATATTGAAAAAGGTAGATGAACTCTACCAAACATATCCCAAGGTGATATGTTTATGTACTCCCTTTAAGGCAAATTGGAAACAGTTCTTTTACATGAAATGAATCAAAATCTAAAATGCTTACCTATTTTATCATTACATCTGTTACTGTTCAGGGGAATTGTGAGTGGAAAGAATACTTTTTAACAAAATAAGGAATATGAAATGAATTGACTAAGTTCTTACTGTTTATCGAGCACATCATTATGCCTTCTGCATACCTTATTTTATGTACCTCATTTTAAAGAGTTTAAACAGCATAGTAACTGTTTTGGAGAAGAGATTCAAAGACATGTGAAACTGATTTTAAAGCCCACATTTACACTCTAAAACATGGACTACCCGATAGCCAAATAACTCGGTTCTTTTTTTTTTTTTTTAAAGATTTTGTTTATTTATTTGACAGAGAGACAGCAAGAGAGGGAACACAAGCAGGGGGAGTGGGAGAGGAAGAAGCAGGCTTCCCGCAGAGCAGGGAGCCCCGATGTGGGGCTCGATCCCAGGACACTGGGATCATGACCTGAGTCGAAGGCAGACGCTTAACGACTGAGCCACCCAGGCGCCCCAAACTCGGTTCTTATTGACATAATTTATCTGCCTTAAGAAATTTTTATGTTACCCTGTCTAAGCATATGATTCAGTGAAGGAAGTACAAGATCTATTTATATGTGTGTTTTGCTTAGTAGAGTCTCTAGGTTCCTTAAAGGCAAGGATAGACCTGTTCACTACTGTGTCCTCAGCATCTAGCAGAAGTCTTGGCAGTGATTAAGCAGTCAACAAATATGTGTCAAATGAATGCCCCATATGACTAAGCAAATAATTCAGGCGAGTGATTACAAGAGAAGAGAACCATTCATTTTATTTAAAGGCACTAACAGATTCAATGAGTATCTAACATCTGTTTTTCAAATTTTGAAAGTGATGATTTCACAGACGAATTTATATAATAGTTATATAGGCTGTCCATCCAGAGAACATCCACAGTCAATGTTGTTGCTGATTTTGAATTTGATCTATAGTAACTGACTTGCATTTGACCTGTACTAATTAATTTACTGATAGAAGCCACTCCTATTGGACTTAATAGCATTTAGCAATAATGAAGCAACTTCCACATAGTCCCAAGAAATGACTGAATTATAAAAAGATCAGGCAGTTAGTTGGGTTTAGTATCCTTACAGGATGGTAAGGAGTCATGATTGGAGATGAACATTCTAAAAGATGAAAAATTTCAAGAATAAAGATATATATGTACTATAGTGAAAAAGTCTATATATATGAATGTATAAAATTATATATCACACTGCGTATTCACTATTGCATCATTCGTTCATTCAAGAAATATTTGATTTGTGTCTAGAAATTTACCAGATATCATACTTGCCAAGGAGACGTTTACAGTCTACTGTGATTTGCAGACCTATAATCAGATGACCACTATACTTTATAACAAGGGTTATATTATGCAGAGAGGTGGGAACCTAATTATGACTGGGGTGATCGAGGATGGTTTCTGCACACAGGTAATACTTAAAGGGAGTCTTGAAAAAGAAGTAGAAAAACACTGGGTGCCAACCCAGGAAGGAAGAAAGGGCATGGATTGTAGAGCTGTGGCAAAGACATCCCTCATCTAGGGAGTATTGTGTGTGTGTGTGCGTGTGTGTGTGTGTGTGTGTGATGTTTGGAGAGGGACATGTGCACAGTGCATATGCAATGGGGCTATGACAGTGGCCCAAAGCAGGTGATGAAGGGCCTTATGTATGAGGTTCAGGAGTTTGGATTCAATCCTGTGGGAGCTGAACATTGGGAGGCTCACAAACAGGAGAGTGATATGACTGAGTCTGTGTTTCAAAATCTACCCCAGTAGTACTTTGCAACTGTATTCAAGGGATGGTAGGTGGGGAGAAAAGACTCTAGGTGAAAAGCTATGTGAGGACATTTTTGTCTGAGATCATGTACTTACTTACACGTTGTTATTTCAGTACAAATTTACATCCAATGCTTGCCTTAAAGAAAGTGGAGAAGGCATAATATTAAAAATAAAGAAAAGCATGGGATGCCTGGGTGGCTCAGTTGGTTAAACGGCTGCCTTCGGCTCAGGTCATGATCCCAGGGTCCTCGGATCGAGCCCCACATCAAGCCCCATATCGGGCTCCCTCTCAGCGGGAAGCCTGCTTCTCCCTCTCCCACTCCCCCTGCTTGTGTTCCCTCTCTCGCTGTCTCTCTCTCTGTCAAATAAATAAATAAAATCTTAAAAAAAAAATAGAGAAAAGCAGTATTGCATGATGGGGAGAACATGGATTTTGCAGTCAGACTAACCCTGGCTTAAAAAATTGCAGGTTAGCTATTTACTAACAATGTAACTAACGTGTGGGTTTTGAAAGGCAGCAGAGCAGGGACTTGAGGGGGCTCTGCCACACAGCAGTTTAGCTAGTGTGATGCTGAGTAATTACTTAACTGCTCTCTGGCTCTGCTCCCTGGCCTATAAAATGAAGAAAATAATAGTACATACCTGTAGGATTGCAAGGATGGTTACATGAATTGGTAAAGCACTTAGAACACAATGTGACTCCTAGGAAGTGCTTAATAGTCATTGATTATTATTATTATTATTACCATGATCATCATCATCTATGATCTCTGAACCTTGCTTTCTCCATTAGAAAATGGAGATTGCAGTTTTATCATGGTATTATGGCAATGTCTATTTAAAATACTGAGCATTGTGGTGCCTGGGTGATGCAGTCAGTTGAGCGTCTGACTCTTGGTTTTGGCTCAGGTCATGATCTCCGAGTCCTGGGATGGAGCCCTGCGTTGGGCTCCACGCTCAGCAGGGAGTCTGTTTGAGGATTCTCTCTTCCTCTCTCTCTGTCCCTCCCACTCGTGCTCTTTCTCTCTCTCAAATAAGTAAGTCTTAAAAAAAAAAAAAAAGTTAAAATACTAAGCACAGTCACTAGCATCTACTACATGCTCAAAAAATAGCAGCTATTATTAAATAATTAGAAATGTTATATTTAAAAAACCTGCTGGGACTGGCTACTGTGTCTCCACGGGAGAAGGAGGATATTTTCTCCTCCTCTGAGGTCCTTCACATTGTGTAATGACTGCTACACATTCTCTGAGTACCTGGGCTACTCAGTAAGTACTTGCTCAGTTAATATATAGTAAGGGTAGGATTTATGTCTGGGAACTCCTGCAAATTGGTAAAGAATGGGAAAATATGGGGGAAAAGCATGATCTGAGATGTAAATTTGGTAGGTTGATTACATTTTAGGCAAGTACACCATTTTCCCAGATTGATATGATTGAGGTTCTGAGTCTGAGCCAGCTCATCTGCTTCTAATCTTCATACACTAGTTTATTTTACCATCCGCTAATTTGCAACATACACTGATACATTTTTATTCAGTGCCCTGGTATTCTGGGACTTTTCCTATGGCTGTTCGGTTTGCTGATTGTTCAGATTTCCATCGGAGCAATGATTAAGGATGATAAAGCCCTAGTTAGGAAATGTTTGACTTTTTACCTTTTAAAGGCTTCATGAAAGATGGTAATAAAAAAAAAATTTAAAACTAGCTATATGACCTTAGGCTACTTTTTAAACACCTTTAAGCTGCAGTTTCCTCATCTTCGAAATGTGACAATTATAATAAATATTTCATAAATTTGCCATGAGGAACAAAGGAACTATTGTTTGTAAAGTCCTTAACACAATTCTTAGCATATAGTACGTGCTCAATAATCATAAACTTCCATTTAAAGTATTCCTTTTCCATTCTAAAATTCTACTTAAATATCGCCTATGTCATAAATTGAGAATATTACTACCTTAATTCTTAATATTAGAGCAATCTTTTCATACCATTGTGCCATGCTTCCATTATTATAACAAGCTAAAAATAGTTAGATCCCTCTTTGGAATCTAAATGTAGGTATCTGTTAAAAGTCATTAAATGGCACATTTAAGGTTTGCATACTTAGTTATATATACATCTTAATTAACAGAAAGAACCAGAAACAAACATGAACTCTAGTTAATGATGTGAATGGTGAAGTATTGAAGGAATATATATTGTTTATGCAGCTTATTTTGAAATGCATGAAAAATAAGATGGTTTTATAAGAAATAGGGAAAAGTAAATATTTTAATGTTAATTGTGAGATTTAGGTGGTTGGTTTATGGCTCTTCCCTGTATACTTTTTTTTTTTTTTTTTTTTTTTAAGATTTTACTTACTTGAGGGCGCCTGGGTGGCTCAGATGGTTAAGCGTCTGCCTTCGGCTCAGGTCATGATCCCAGGGTCCTGGGATCGAGTCCCACATCGGGCTCCCTGCTCCTTGGGAGCCTGCTTCTCCCTCTGCCTCGCTCTCTCTCTCTCTCTCTGTCTCTCATGAATAAATAAATAAAATCTTTAAAAAAAAAAAAGATTTTACTTACTTGAGAACGTGAATGAATGAGAGAGCATGAGCAGGGGGATGAGCAGAGGGAGAGGGAGAAGCATACTCCCTGCCTGGCAGGGAGCAGGACCTGGGGCTGGATCCCAGGACTCGATCCTGGGACCCCGGGACCATGACCCGAACCAAAGGCAGATGCTTAACCGACTGAGCCACCCAGGTGCCCCTTAACTTTTCTATATGTATGAAAGATGTTATAATAAAATATTGGTGAAAAAAGTGAACCTACAATACTTAACGTGTCCTAGGAAGGAAACATTCGTTTTTTTGTTTTGTTTTTGTACAAAGAACTATTCCAGAATCTAGCAGAAATACAAAGAAGTATGTGACACCGCTGCTGGCTTAAGACTTAACTCACAGTCTGGTTGGGGGAGACCAGACTTTTTGAAAATTGAGCCCAAACTCAAAGGTCCTACTACGTCAGTTGAATTATGAAGGTGGAATTTTCCACATGTGGCTTAGCGATCCCCAGGAGTTGTAGAGCTAGTATTGAGGTCAGCAAATGCTTTTGTGCAAAAAGCTTTGTTTGCAGGAGGAGGAAATTAGCAGGCCACATATATGTTTAACTCTTTGTCACATGGGGACATTCTGTTACCTTCATTAAAACACACATTTTCATGTCTGAAATATCACAGTAAGTTTTTGTCATTATGTACTTTCTCAATCAGCAGATTAGAAGCAGTCTGTCATTTGTGTTCTGAAATATTTCGGTGTTAGAAAGAGGGCTTCATGTCTGATTCAACAGTCTTACACAATTCACAGACCTGTACCTCTGAAACAAATAATACATTATATGTTAAAAAAAAAAAAAAGAAGAAGAAGATAGCAGGAGGGAAAGAATGAAGGGGGGGACATCGGAAGGGGAGACGAACCATGAGAGACTATGGACTCTGAGAAACAAACTGAGCGTTCTAGAGGGGAGGCGGGCGGGAGGATGGGTTAGCCGGGTGATGGGTATTAAAGAGGGCACGTTCTGCATGGAGCACTGGGTGTTATACACAAACAATGAATCATGGAACACTACATCAAAAACTAATGATGTAATGTATGGTGATTAACATAACATAATAAAATTTAAAAAAAAAAAAAGAGGGCTTCATTCTCAAGAAGGTTAGAAGCCACTGATCCAAACAAAAGTGCTCTCAGAGTTTGGAAAAAGAGCTCTTCAGCTTGTTGAGGTCTGGCCAGGCTTCAAGAAGGAGATGGAATCTGAGCTGAGTGTTGGGAAATGGGTAGAATTTGAATAGGTTGAGAAGAGATGGAATGCATTCTAAATGAGGGACCAATCTGAACAAAGGTAGGATAGTTTGGGAGACTGTGAGGAGACTAGTTTAGCTGAAGAAGGAATTGATAGGAGATAAGGTTGGAAGGATCAGCTGGAGCCAAACTGTGGAGGACTCCGAACATTAGACTGAGGAATTTGGACTTCATCCTGAAGCCAGCAGAGAAGCCATGGAATATTCTGAGCAAGGGCTTGATATGGTGAAAGTGTTTTAGGTATTAATCTGGCAGCAATTGCAAGGAGAGACTGGAAGGGGGAGAGATGGACACATACGGAGGCTCGTGTAGTCTGCCCAGATTTTATGTGTCCAGGATCTGAGCTAGTGTGGCAAGAATGAGAGTCACAGGAAAGGAAAGTGAAGTCTCAAGAGACCTTTCAAAGGAGCCATCGTCATCTACCATGGGGCATTTCTTTTACCAAAGAGAGTCAACTGGTTGAGACCTCTCCAGAAGCCATTGCATGGTGCTGCCCCAATATGGTACACACGCTACGCTTCTGTGACTAACAAGTTCTGAAATTGACTAACTGTTCTTGTGGGCCCTGTATACATTTGGGTTCTAAGTTTAGTCTATATGTGTTGCTTTGTTTTTCATAAGGTTATGAAAGGTGTGATATTTTGAAAAACTGATATTTTTCTACCCTCTTTTAGGCAAAAGAGGATGGATGGCTCTAACTTGAAAATTTTGGAGGGATAATAATCCTCCTTCAGGGCCAATATACACATATAAAGGAATGCCTCATTTCCCAAATGGGAACTACCCAAAGAAACACATTTGCGTCATGGATATGTACATTTTTAGATAAAGAAGAAATGGTTAAGTGGCTACTTACCATATTTATTAATTGAATTCTATGTCTTTAAAAAGTGTCACATAAAATATATAAATTTAGGACTATTGCTGTTTTCCACTTTCATATTTCACGTAATCATTTTATTCATTCTTTTCACATAGGCCTTTGGTATCCCTTGATGCCACTTTGTCAGTCGTTTGACACAGTTTTCAAAAACCTACATTTCCACTTCTACCTCATGGTTTGAGAAGGAGTACTCATTAAATCCACGAGTGATATTGCCATTGAATCCAAATTGTAACATAATATTATGGTGGCTGTGCTTTTATTTTGTCCCACAAGTTTATATTTGTTACCTAAACAGCATAGTCTTGTGCAGTGTAGCTTTTAAAAGTTCTTTTAAGGTCTATTTATAGCAGTAGCTAATATTTGCCTTTGAATGGTTATGCCCCATGCATTATTATTAAATCCAGGTACTTTACCTCTCTTTTGAAGGATCCAAGCCCAGTCCTTTTTTAACAAACAAAAATTCCAGTGGTAGACACTATTTTATGTTAATGTGTCTTCTCCAAAGAGTACTTTGTTCAAAATAATGTAACAATGTGTCCTGTGAGAGGCTTTACAAGAACCTGCCCGTAAATTGACTGAGTGGTAATTTGGGAGGAATGAAATGTCATCTTACTTTTGAACGTACCCAGTATTGTTGTTAATTGCTCTATGCAATGTGCCTAGCAGTATAAAGTCAGTTGTAAGTCATTTGTACATTTTTACCTTTATTTGTTCTCTCAGTGAATATTGAGTTTCAACTATGTGTCAGGCATTGCGCTAAGTTCTGCAGGGATATAAAAAGATATAGTTCCTACCATAAAGAGATTTATAACGTATTAAAATGGATAAGACTGAAATGTAAAATGAGGTAGAATAGGATGTGTTTTCTAAAGGAGGTACAAACTCAGATTTAGTAGCTCAAGGAAGAGAAAAATCAGTCCTGAGTAGTAGATCAAGCAAGACTTAGCAAAGCAGATGCAACTTTGATTGGAACTGGAAAGAACTGTGAGATTTAGTCAGATGGAAATTTTGCCAGAGGGAAAGGCATTAGCAAAACCATGGGTTTGGGGATGCATTACGCATTAAGCATCTCCTTTTAAACCAGTTTGGTTTAAATGTTGAATATATACAGTCATGATTCATGGTCTGTAAAATGGGATAATATTGTCACACAGAAAAGTTAGGACAATTAGATGTGACCGTGTATTTTGTGATACTTTGTGTTCTTGTAAGCCACTAGTTATTATATAAGTAGGGAAGTAAAGCAAAAAAAGAAAAAAGAAAAAAGCAAACGTCTTGGTGTTAGAGTGTGTGTGTGTGGGAGGCTTAAAAACATGATAAAGGGATGTAACTTAATAGCTTAATTCAGGAGAGCATGGAGAGCTGAAGACCTCAGAGCAAAGAGCGACTCACTCAAATCTAAGCTATGGAGAGATCAGCATCTGCTTAAAGTAGAAAGGCCAATTGCCAACTTTTACGAGAGAAGAGATATAAAGTAATCAGGATAGTGGCTGTGATTTAGAAAGAAGATGGTTGGGAAAGATTAGAGTGGTAGGAATTGTAGACCTGTCAATAGGGTGTGAGGAGAGGGGATCTAAGAGAACTTGGGGGTGAAGAGGAAACTTTCTAAGTGACATGACCATTACAGAGATATAAAATGAAGATTTTATGTTTGAGTAGGTTGAGTTCAACCCTGATCCAGGCAAGGGCATTGTGTAATTGGGATGTGGGGATTGATTCCCATGAAAAAGATGTGCTGGTAAGATAGAGATTTGGGAGTTCTCTACATGAAGATGATTTTTTTTTTAAGATTTTATTTATTTATTTGAGACAGAGAGAATGAGAGAGAGCACATGAGAGGGGGGAGGGTCAGAGGGAGGAGCAGGCTCCCTGCCAAGCAGGGAGCCCGATGCGGGACTCGATCCTGGGACTCCAGGATCATGACCTGAGCCGAAGGCAGTCGCTTAACAAACTGAGCCACCCAGGTGCCCCATGAAGATGATTTTTAAACCTCTGGCAAGGAAAGACTAGAGCAGCATTCAGACAGGTAAGAATGGCATAGAATTAAACAAAAACAAAAACAAAAAAACAGAATAAGCAAAGGGAAGAAAATCCAGAGAAGGAGATAGATCTAAGGGGAGAGGGGGAATGTCGCTGTGTTGTATTGGGTCAATGATAAGAAGAGAATCAGAGGAAGGCCCATTCTGTAA
The DNA here is from genome assembly GCF_011800145.1 of Mirounga leonina. NCBI lineage: Eukaryota > Metazoa > Chordata > Mammalia > Carnivora > Phocidae > Mirounga > Mirounga leonina. Next base: position 22,166,342 of record NW_023270415.1, on the reverse strand, counting down.
AAGAATTAAGGAAAACCAGGATTGGAAAAAGTTTGACGTGGGCAATTAAGAAAGTCCTTTTAGTGAAATAGCAGCTATAAAGGGATGAGGGAAAAGACTAAAGAGAGAATAGATGATCCAGATTTCAAGGCAAATTTTTAGGAAACTTGGTGACGAAAGAAGGGAGAAAAGTATCATGGTCGAGAAAAGACTTTTAAAAATTCAGGGAAACCTGCCTTTTTAATTAAAGTATACCTGACACACAATGTTACAATGAGTTTCAGGTGTACAACATAGACTTGACAAGTCCCATTATACGCTATGCTCACCACAAGTGTAGCAACCATCACCACACAGCACTATTACAATACCATTGACTGTATTCCCTATGCTGGGCATTTTATTCCTCTAACTCATTTATTCACAATGGGAAGCCTTCATTTCCTAATGCCCTCATCCATTTTGTGCATGCCCCTACTCTCCTCCCTTCTGGCAACAATCAGTTTGTTCTCTGCATTTACAGGTCTGTTTCTGCTTTTTGTTTGTTCATTTGTTTTGTTTTTTAGATTCCACATATAAGTGAAATCATGGTATTTGTCTTTCTCTGATTTATTTTACTTAGCATAATACTCTGGGTCCATCCACGTTGTCGCAAATGGCAAGATCTTATCTTTTTTTTTTTATGGCTGAGTAATGTATATATACATACACACACACACACACACATATATAGTCCCACAAGTTTATATTATCTATACAGCATAGTCTTGTGCAGTATAGCTTGTGAGATATAGTGAGATAGAGTGAGCATGAGAGAGGGGAGGGTCAGAGGGAGAAGCAGGCTCCCCGCTGAGCAGGGAGCCCGATGCGGGACTCGATCCTGGGACTCCAGGATCATGACCTGAGCCGAAGGCAGTCGCTTAACCAACTGAGCCACCCAGGCGCCCTGCAGTATAGCTTTTAAAAGGGTTCTTTTAAGGCCTATTTATAGCAGTAGCTAATATTTGCCTTTGAGTGGTTATGCCCCATGAATTATTATTAAATCCATGTAATTTTTGAAGGCTCCAAGTAGAGTCCTCTTTTAATAAACAAAATTCCAATGGCAGATGCTATTTTATGCTATGTGTCTTCTCCAGAGAGTACTTTGTTCAAAATAACATAACCACATGTGTCCTGTGAGAAGCTTTATAAGAACCTGCACATAAGTACATATATGTATATATGTTAGGTATGTATTTATGCATGTATATATATATGTATGTATACACATATATCCCATCTTCTTTATTCATCTATCCATGGACACTTGGGTTGCTTCCATATCTTGGCTATTATAAATAATGCTGCAATAATCATAGGGGTACCATATATCTTTTCAATTTAGTGTTTTTGTGTCCTTTGGATAAATACCCACATGTGGAATTACTGGACCATATGGTATTTCTATTTTTAACTTTTTGAGGAACTCCCGTACTGTTTTCCACAGTGGCTACACCAATTTACATTCCTACCAACGGTGCATGAGGGTTCCCTTTTCTCCATATCCTTGCCAACACTTGTTATTTGTCTTTTTGATTCTAGCCATTCTGACAGGCAGGAGGTGATATCTGTCTTTGTCAGTAGAAGAGAAGTAGCCTCTTGAGATGGAATTATTGAGGATTCTGGGAGATCAAATAATGGAGTTTTGTTGCAAAGGAGGTATGAAAGTGGCACCAAGAATAAAGGTTTAAAAGGTTAAATCCTACTACAGGAAAGGAAACCTCCGTTGAGATTAACCAGTAGGAAACTGGGAGATGTTGCAGGAAGATCATTGAAAGATCTAATGTAGCTTCAACATTCTTTATGAAATGTTGGTTAGGGCATGTGCTGAAGAGAATGGGGAATGAGGTGAGGACTAGGGGCTTGAAGAAAGCGGAAAAGACTCCATAGAAACTGTCTCAGGTACAAGAAATGGAAAAGGGAGATTGTTGAGCAACAGGATGACTCACAAGAACATGGAAAGCATAAATTTTAACAAATTTGGTCAGCATGCATATTGTGGCCCCCTCGCCCATGCTCAACCATCCAGAACAGCCGTTGAAGAGTGAACAGCAACGGCTTGCCTGTGCTAGGATTAGAGCCTGGCAAAAAAGATGCTTGGAAAAACGAGATGACCCAGGACTCTAAAGTGGAAGCTCTGGGTTCCAGACTGGGCCAGTGAAATTGGAAAGACATGATGTTTTGATGAGCAAGTCTAGTATAAGTGAGCAAATGAAAAAAAGTGACAATTCTTGGAAGTCATACAATTCTAGGCAGTGGTGTAGCTGAATCATTTAGTAACCAAAATGGAATGAAGGCAAATCTCATTGAGATATAAGAGATGAAGGACTGGATTTTTCATGCTCTTGATTATTATAGTAGGAAACAAAATAGAAAGGAAGACCAAGTGTATGTCAAGTGAAGACAAGCTGTGCTATTATAGTTTGAAAAAAAAGTTACAAAATAAGCTTAGATACTGCTGGGGGAGGACCTGCTGTTCACCTGGGCTGATGCCTTCACTGTGCAATCCTGGGCAGATTCTTCATAACACAAAGGCTGGCTCCTACTCCAGCAGGCAGAGCTGTCCTTTGGTAGTGAACTCCCTTTAACTGCTCTCTTAATTTATGGTAAAAAATTAACCAAATGGATTTAACAAGTGTCTCCTCTGATTAGCCAATCATCTTTCTGGAGGCTGTTTATATGACTACAACATTTAAAGTGCAACCAGAAGTTGCTTGATGAGCAGAGTCATACTGTGATGGGTTAGTTGGATGATCTTGAGAACTAATGTCACCAAGCTCCAATGGTCTGATAGATACGTCTCCACTTAAATTTATGGTGAAGGAATACCGACTTATCTTTTCCATGGGCCAGTTACAGTATATTCCCCCTACACAGTACTAGAGGGAGAGGCCCACGTTTTCTCCTGGGATCCTCAGTCTCACTTGCCATGTACATCATGATCCTCCTGCTAGCCTGTATCTTCAGATGGAGTATACACAGATTGTAGTGACAAGTACAGTAGTACTCCCTTATCTGCAGTTTTGCTTTCCATGGTTCTAGTCAAATGCAGTCTAGAGGTAGATAGTCCTCCTTCTGACATATCGCCAGAAGGTCAATAACAGCCAAACACTATGTCACAATGCCTACATCCTTTACCTCACTTCATCTCATCCTGTACGCATTTGATCATCTCACATCATCAGAAGGAGGGTTAGTTCAGTACAATAAAATATTTTGAGAGACCATATTCACATAACTTTTATTACAGTATAATTTTTCTATTTTATTGTTGCTAATCTTACTGTGCCTGATTTATAAATTAAACTTTATTATAGGTGTGTATGTATAGGAAAAAGCATAGTGTGGGTAAGATTTGGTACTATCCATGGTTTCAGGCATCCACTAGGGGACTTGGAACATATCTTCCACAGATGAAGGGGGACTACCGTATAATTATAGTTTTCTTATATAATCATGATTAATCCTGTATTCTTAAGTTACGTTCAAGTTATCTTGATTTGATATTGGCTGTCCTGAGTAAAATGGCCTCATGTTAGATCTTAGGTGAGTCGCTTGACTTTATATTTTTAATTTACTTTTCGAAGGACAAGTTTAACTTTAATGTAAAGTTTATAATAGATTTTATCCCATAAGACTTCGATTTCTCTTAAAGAGACCTATAATGATAAAGTGACTATAAAAGTGTGGCCTTTGGACTGGGTTAATGATTTGTAAACCACTGGACAGTGCTCAATGATTTCTAAGCATTCCTCTTCTTTTTTTTTTTTTTTTTATCCTTGCATGAGTATGTTATCCCCATTTAACAGATGAGGAAGCTGAGACACACAGAAATTGAATAACTTTTCCAGATTCATGCTGTGAATAGCAAAGCTAGATTGAAATATAATTGATAATTCCAAAGCTGGTACTTCTAACAATCTTTATTTGATATTGCTCTCTGGTACTAGTCTCCAGGAGAAAGGCATTCAGTGTGGCAGAATCCTGCTACTAATAATGATGATGATAGATATAGTTTCTGCTCCTACTTTATACCAGGTACTTTGAATAAATTTTTACAAATCCTTCCTGCATTCCTGTAATCTAGCTATCATTTAAAAAAATTTGTACATGAGATAATTAAGGTCAGAGATCAAATAACTTTTATAAAGTCATATAGCAGATAACTGGAGTCTTTGACTCCAGAACCAAGGTTCAAAGGTATTGATAGATGGGAGTTTGTGGCACCCATGGAGGGTAGCAAGTTGCCCTGTGTATTGCGGGCCTAGAGTACATGGCTGAGCAAAGGAGTTAGGGGGGATTGTGGAGATTAAAGAGGCAAAGGAGAGTTTCTGAATATTTTTAGAGATGAGTAGGTCCTTAAAGTATCAGATGGAAGATTGAAGACTTAGAGGGTAAAGAGAAATTCTTAAGTGGGGGCAAAAGAGAATAAAAGTTGCTGTTTTCTAGTAGATTGAAATCCTGTAATGAAAGAAAAAGTACAGTGGAGATAAAAGAATTGTACAGTTATTTATTTTTAAAGATTTATTTATTTTAGAGCAAGTGAAAGAGAGAAAGAGCATGCGCACAAATGGGTGGAGGGGCAGAAGGAGAGGGAGAGAATCCTCAAGCAGACTCCCTGCTGAGTGTCGAGCCTGATGCAGGGCTGGATGCCAGGACTCTTGAGATCATGACCTGAGTTGAAACCAAGAGTTGGCTGCTTAACTGAGCCACCCAGGGGTCCCGAGAATTGTTTAGTTAGTTAGAAGAGAACAGATGCTTCATAGATTTTTCTTTTCAGATAAGTGTCTTAGATGGGATCATTGTTCTCAGATGTGACAGTACCTTAAATCTCTAAGACTGGAAAAAAAAAAATTCAGGATGTGGTGTTTTAACTGGAAGCCTTGGAGAAGTGCTCTATGATATCATCTATGGCATATTTTTAAATGTGATAGTGGTAGTGAAGATGGATAGTTTGGTGGCTGGAGATCAGTCTTGTCTTTTTAACTTTCTGGTAGGTGTATGCTTGGCAACAACACCAGAAGTGGTCTCCCCTCATTTGGCTTTCACTCAAACTATTTTACATCACAATAAATCTCCAGTCTCTTTGGCATCAGGTCCTGGTGATCAAAGTATTCAATTCCAGTACCTGATAAAATCATGACTATCCTGGTAGTTACTTTATGTATCTAAAGGTATGTACTTTATGTATCCTCTTTAACAGAGCCTTTTAAAAAATTGGATTCATTAGGAAACGGGAGTCTTTATTCCTTAGAGTATAGATGGGTATATTTGAACAATGACAAAAGGCAATGTACTTGGGGCCTAAAAGAAAAATTACCCTCTTCCTTTCCTTCCTACTTTTAATGGAATTTCAAGTATAATTGAATATGTCTCCTGGGAGTGAAAGCTATATTCGATCAAACTAATAGTATGGAGAATAGCTAGAGTAAGTCTTCGGAGTGGGGGGGGGGGGGCGGGGTACAAGAGTAGGAGTGGTTTTGGAATAGTCAAGCTTTCACCAAGTAATTTTATAGTCAATCTACAGAATCCTAGATCTTAGATTTGGCAAAGACTTGGAAGTAATCTGGGCTAGTATCTTGTACACTGGATAATTTCTTCTTCACCATTTTCTCAAGCAAGTGGACATGGAGCTTCTACTTGAGATCGTCCTGTGAGTGCACTAGCCTGGAAGTGTTAACACTCTAGAGGAGGGGGTGGACTGCTGGGGTTTTACTTCCTTCTATATCCACAGTATGTGGCACTGTGCCTTAGTTTCCTTGCTCTGTTGTAGAGTAGTGCTAATTATTGGGAAGTGCCATGTATTGTCATTTCTTCAAGACTTAGAATTGAAAACATCCAAAATTAATTCCCATTTCTGCCACTTGTGACTTTGGGCAATTTTGCTAATCCCTTTGGTTTCCATTTTTCTATGTGAAACAAGAAGACAGTACCCAACTAGGGAGTTTGTGAGTTGTACTCTGAGACCTACTTGGAGAATGATTTAAAAGGATTAATCATAATGTCTATAGTCTGACAATAGTAGGCACTTTACATGACTTCTTCTCCTTGAGCCTGATTCTCATCTTTGATCAGCGTATGCTGTTTGATTCTGAGTTCAGATCCCTGTGGTAATCTGTCTAGTACGGAGTAAAATAGAGCTACTGCTTTACAGGTACAGGGCATTTATGAGTTCTTTCAGGAAGGATGGATAGGATGTGGACAACTGGGTAGGATACTTTGGAGCTGTGCACCAGCAGGGGAGGATGCGCTTTCCACCACCTATGGCAGTATAATGGTTACGAAGAGCAAGACCGTTAGATTGCCTGGAGGTGTGAAGAGAAAAGGGAAATACAGGCTTATGTCAGAATTTATTAGCATGAACTGAGACTTCTAACCCCAAACAACTGGTGGAAAGTGAAAACTTCAGTTACACTATTGTTTGGTCTACATTAAAGCAATCACTTGGAGTGATTCCCATTAGACTCACTGGCTTTATTTTTCAACTTTGTTTAGAAGCAGTCTAAATAATTAATTTTTTGGAAGTGACTATCTGCTGCAACTATTTATAATGTCTATTTGAAAACTCATTATGCATTAGTAAAAGATTCAAAGGTCAAGGAGGGTGAATCTGTTCTTTGCCTGATATTTATAAGAGATTGGCAATGTTGAGAGAAGGAAAAGCTGCATTTTCTCCATCATTCTTTCCCATTTCAGAATGTATTTACTTGTGAGAGAAGCCACCCCAAATATTCTCTTGGTAGGACTTTTGTTTTGGAAAACATGTTACTGATTTTTAAGTAGCCTCTGAGATATTATTGCATTCTTTCTGAAAACCCATTAGTGGGAATATATAACTTCTACAAAGTGGGCCACAAATTCCAATGATAGCACTTCACCAGTTGTTTCTAAGAACAATAATGCTATCTCTTCATTAAAAAAACAAAACAAAACAAAACACCTAAGTCTAGGGGAAAAGGCAAATGTTCTGAGGTGGTCTGGCTTATCTGCTTAATAGGGGTCAATAATACCATCACTATATCAATGGATTGGGTTGCTATCATGAATCTACAGCATAAATCTAAATGTTTTTATTGTACAGCTACAAAGGACTTTACTAAAGATCAAAATGTTTTCCACAAACTATCTGCTATTGGTTTTATTTTGGAATGAAAAACTTAATTTCTGCTTCATTTACACTTAGTGTGGTTTTGTACTAAGTGTACATCAGATATTGACATATTGGCAGCCAGATATGGCTGAGTGGTAATAATGATCCATTAAATTGAGTACTCTGTTTTACAGCCATACTGGATAACTAAGAGAGCGCACGTGTGTGTGCACGTTCGCACACATGCACCCACGCAATTGTGTCTGCCTGTCCCTAAGCATGATGAAAATCTACCAGCGTTATTTCCTACTTCAAGTCTTTTTATTCTACCCTTTTGGCTCTGTTTGGCTAAATGGCTACATAACCAAGGAAATACTCTCACATCCTCATCATGTAAATTTTAAAATTTAAATAATTTGTTAATAAGCAATTCAATTAATATGTAAGGTAATGAATTTAACTACTTTTAAAGTGTTTCTTTTGAAGGATAGCTTGTTACAATGGATTGTTTCCTTAGGGATTAAATAGTTAATGTGTATGTCTTTTTTAAAATTCTATTACAAATATTAATCTGAATTATATTCAAATACTAAAAGACTTCTTTTTAAAATGATTTTCATGTGACTATTTTGAATATAACTTCTCTACCATGCCTTTACAGATAACTATTAATTGGATATATCCTATATGTTGTTTATTTTTGTAGTTAAAACAGAGCCAATGAGCAGCAGTGAAATAGTTTCAACAACAGCAGACGGGTCTTTAGACAATTTCTCAGGTTCAGGTAAGGAATAAATATTAGATTTTCACATTAATACAAAGCATGGTTTTTCTTAGTTTATTTATATATGTAAGTTTTTCTCTGTGGGTATATGCATGTGTGTATGTAGTATAAAATTGTACTATAGCTTTACTCAGAGTCCCGTACCTGCAATTCCGTTGTTTTTATCCAATGTTACGAAGTATTTGCTGAAAATGTTGATATCCTATAGAGATAAAATCAAAAGCGGTTTTTTTCATTTTTCTTCTACTAAATTATCTTTATTATGTTAATGACTCCTGCCCTTTTTCTCTCATTTGTATGATTTTTTTCCAATTATGCAAATTTAGGTAGGCAAAATTTGGCTTCTGATACTCTTTAAGCAGACTTAACCAAACCATCCTCCTAAGTAACTGTCATGTCAACTAAAGATCTAAATTAGACTTTATAAAGCAGCTTTTGGTCCTTAAGTTAGTTTTGATCTCTTTCACATTAACAAAGTTTGTCTTACTAGAATTCGACTTATGCCAGAGAATGTGCTTGGTGCTATTACAGACTAATAGGTGTATGAGAATGGCCCTGGTTTGGGGCTTAGTAGGGTGAATAAATGACCAGACTATCATATTACACTTTGATATTTCCAGAGGGAAGGCCAAAGATCCCCAAGAAGGGTTCCCCAGGAAGGGACCCAATAGAGACCTGGTTGGGATGGAGGGGGTAAGAAAAGGTTTCCTGGAGGAGATGCCTGCACTCAGCCTTAAAAATGAGTAGGAATAAAGCACACATTGATCTGGGGAGGGGGAAGTTGGACAGATAGAACATTCCAATGGAGGAGACCAAGACACAGAGGCATGGAATTTGGAATTGCCAATGGTTCAACATTCCTGGTGTGTACAGTGTGAGCGGTGATGGCATGCCGGACAGGGTCAGGATAGAGTCTAAAGAGGCATTTGTGTTCCACATGATGTTTGCACTATATCCTGAGTACAGTGGGAGGCATCAGAGGAAGGGGGTTGCATGATCCTATTCACATACAGAATCCTGACTGTAGCAGGAGGGAGAGGGGCTGGAGAACTGAAGTAAAGTGACCAGATAAAGTCTTTTTGCATTAATTTGGGCAAGAAATCATGAAGACCTGAGATAAGGTGCTGGCAATGTTATGGAAAGATGGTGGATTAAGGTGTATTTGCAAAGCCGAATTTATGGCATAGTAACCAGTGAGTACAGGGGATAAGTGAGGCAGAGAGACAGGTTAAGGTGATGGAATGCAAGAGGAGCATGACTGAGAGGGAAAGGCATGTTGAATGGGAGGCAACATCCACTCGAAGATGTTGAAGCTCAGGAATGATCTGGAATGGAAATTTTGGGAACGTGCAGGGAGTTAAAGCTAGTGGGCTCTAACAGTTGAAGACAGAATCCAGGGAAGACCAATATAGAGAGACAGGCAGGGAATAAAATGAAGATGCAGGTTTTCAACTGGGAAAGAAGGAAGACAGTTGAGTTGGAAGTAAAGGCAGGAAGGGTTTCAAGGAAGCTCTATGTGATAGATTGGTATACAGCTATTAAAAATAGTTTGGAGGTCACCTGGGTGGCTCGGTTGGTTAAGCGACTGCCTTCGGCTCAGGTCATGATCCTGGAGTCCCGGGGTCGAGTCCCGCATCAGGCTCCCTGCTCGGCAGGGAGTCTGCTTCTCCCTCTGACCCTCCTCCCTCTCATGCTCTCTCTATCTCATTCTCTCTGTCTCAAATAAATAAATAAAATCTTTAAAAAAAAAATAGTTTGGAAAAAAACTTAATGGCATGAGCAAGTGTTAACTATATTAAGTGAAAAGCAGGTTACAAAAGAGTAATATGCTCAGTATAATCCATGTGTCTTTAAACATTTATGTGTATGCATATTTGTCTTTGTGTATGTGTATAAAAATTAGTGGTGGCTTTCTCTGGATGATGGAATATAATTTGAATTTTATTCCTTCTGCCTTTTTTCAAAAATGTTTTACAGTGTATTTGTATAACAGTCATACTTTTAAAAAGTAGTAATTTTGAAGTGCAAGTTTATCCAAGTCACATACTGAGAAGAAGAGAAGTTTTTTTAAGTATCTCTAGATAATAGTATTGCTTCACTATTCTTCCTGATATTGAAAACCTGTGGTTTAAGGAATTCCTTGTTCTTAAGAAATATACATTGAAGGAATAATAGTTAAGGGACATCTTACCTGCAGTTCCAAAAAGAGTGAGCTATACATGTGTATGCATATACAAATCTATAGGGAAAAAGAGACTAGAGAATAAAGCTAATATAATAAGATGTTAGCATTTAGAGAATTGTGGTAAAGGATATCTGGAAAGTTTTTCTACTATTTTTGCAACTTTTCCGCAGTGTCAAGTTATGTCAAAATAAAATCTAAATGAGGAACATCCGTGGATTTAGCCTACAGCAGTTTCAGTGGATGGTGCTTTACTTCCCCTCATGCCCACTTGCCCCTATGCCCCAGGTCTGTTTTCTCCAATACAGTTCCTAGCAGATATATGTGCTCATAAAGTGCCGTGAGGAAATGGGTGATTTAACTAACAAGGTGAGGAAGTGGAGACAGGGAGGAGAAAACTGTCTTTCAAGTACATAGGTGGTAAAAGGATAAGAGAAGGTAGTCCGTTAGAAAGCAGGAGATAGGGTTGAGGATGGCATTTAGAAGGTCAGGGTGGTTTTGGCTGCCAACACCAACTTTTTATAGAGGTAGGGGTTAAAGGTAGTAGATAAAATGGGGATAATTGATGCAGGGAGGTGCCTGCTGGTACAGCAATGGCTTAAATCCTGAACAGAAGTGGATCACCTTAGAAAAGGAATAACTTTCCCATAGAAACATCAGGAACAATGGACTGGGAATGAATGCAGATGAGTTTGAAGTGAAGGAGGAGTCAAAATGTTAAGGGAATTCCTGCCTGATTCCTCTGCTCAAAGCCTCCAGTAGCTCCCACGTATCTCTGAGTAAATGCTGAGTCCTTACAGTAGCCACAAGCCCCATCGGACCTATTGCCTCCTTCCCACTATTCCTTCAACATCCTGGACAGGCTTCCAGTCCGGACCTTTGCAGTGGCAGTCCCTCTGCCTGGGGCACCCCTCTGTATACCTGCCTGACTCCCTCACCACCTTCCAGTCTGGGCTCTCATCTCCCTTCTCTGCGAGGCACCCCCCACCGCCACTCCGACCATCCTACTTAGTGTTGCAAAACTCTCACTGTAGGGTTCCAGCCTCTCTAACATCCTAAACACAACCCCCCCCAATAACACAGCCTTTTGCAAACTGTATCATTTACTTGTGTATTAGGTTTATTGTTGGTGTTTCACTCCCACCAAAATGTAAGCTTGTGATGGCAGAGATTTGTTTTGTTTCCTCAACACCTGAAAGAGTATCTGGTGCTTATTAGGCACTTAGATATTTACTGGATGGATGGATGGATGGTTGGATGGTTGGATGGATGGATGGATGGTTGGATGGATGGATGGATGAATGAAGGCTTCTACCATTTCCTCTGAAGTGACTCAAAGTGAGGATAGTGATAGGCTTATAAGCTGGAAGAGATGGAGAAGATTGAAATAGATGTCATGAGGAACTGGGAAGCCTGAGGCTGCTTGGAATGTAAAGGAAGGTTGACAGTAGAGCAAGAGTCCAAACAAAGGTAGAACTATGAATGTGGAGCCTTTATCATAGAGCAATTTTTCTCTACAACAGTTTTGCTGCCCAGGTCAAAAGATATTTATCTTGATCCAGGGTTAAGGGTTTTCTAGGTCAGGCATGGAAGAATATGGAAGTAAGAGAATTGAGGGTATCAGTAAGAAGAGTTTTAAAAAAATGATTCATGTATCCTCCTGGGATAAGTATTTAAAAAAAGGTAAGGAATAACAAATTGAGAAAAGGTAAGGATGTCAGGGGTCCTGCATCTATGATAAGGTTGGAGAACAGATTAGATGGGAATAAGGGAAAGAAAATTCTGACAGGAGAGGATGTCTTCCCTTAATCTCAAAACTAGTGATACCTCTACCATATGCTTCTGTAGTTAGTCCTCCATACTTCCCTTCCTCAGCCTTCATCGCTACTTTTAAAATTACTTTTCATTGTCTTTCTTCCTGCTAAATAATAGCGCTATGAGAACAGAGATTTTGTTTGGCTTGTTCACACTTACAGTCTTGGTGGCCGTCATGGATTTGAGCACATGGATGCTGGTCAGTAAATGTTCGTTAAGAAAACAAATGAATTGGTTGATGCTGTTGTGGTGCAAGACTGTGGAATGGGGGAAAGAACGTCCATAATGCGGTCCTGAGCTTGGTGGTTGGAGTAGAAGGCCAGAGTGGAGGCCTAGACAGAAGGAGAGAAGTGATGGACGCATAATCCAAGATAACGTTGAGACTTGTTAGGGGACACAGTTAAATACTAAAGGTTTTGATAAATGCAAGACAGTGTTTAGGAGGTGGGTCATTCATGAAACTGTTAAAGAATTGTCATAAACCTTAGAGAAGGAAGGGTTTAATGGGAGAGAAAAAAACAAAACAACAACAATTTTGAAGAAGCAGAAATGGGGTTATGTTTTTCAGGTCTTTGTAATATCTGGAATCTGAGAGCATGAGTACGCTCTACTTGAAAAAGATATGCAGGAGAAGCAGGGTCCTTGAAAAAAGGCTTAGCTGAAGGTGGAAGGATAGTTTGGTGACAAGATTGAAGCTATAGGTGATCTTGTTTTCCATAGATTGATTCTCCGTGTTGCACAATGGAGAGAGAGAGAGTGAGCTGGGGAGTCAGGGGCAGGTATAGGAAACACAAAGCTTTTCCCTTAATTCTTTTGTTCCTTCCTTCTTTCTGTCTTCCTTGAGTAAAGATGCAAAAGCCATGGCCTGCTGGGGTAGCTATGAACAGGACTTAGGGCTTATAAGGGAAAGAGAAAGCAATCTCCAAGCATTTGACTCCAAAATGGTCTTCACCTCTGGTCACTACTCTGCTTCTCCATGATGGCTTAAAAATTCACATCCCAACCATTTTGGGTGTCTTGATGAAACAGACAGCAAGAATAAAGAGGAAACAGAGCCATTCTGACATCGGTAGTAGCTGTCTCCACCTCTGTCCTTCAAGGAATCTGAGCATCTTAAAGCATTAAGGAGGCAGTGAGGCTCCTTCTTTTCCAGGAAAATCACCAGGTATCCTGGTATGGGGAGACTGGAGGAAAGCAGTAGATTTTCAAAGGCATGTTGCTGAATTGAAAATTACAAGGCTGTTTATTATGTTTTTAAAATTTAATTATGTTCTGCCCATTTATTGTTTACCAATGAAAAGTAATATTTTAATGATCTGAATGTTAAGAATAATTGGGGTTGAAAATAATATTTTTAGGGATTGCAAAATGTCTTTGCCTTCTGTTTCTTCCATTTCCACAAAGCCTAAATTTGTTATTAATTTGTTACAGGAAGTGCCAGTTGTTAATACAATGTTGATGTCTGGTGGTATTTGAAAATTGGAAATAGGAACAGGAATGCTTCTAGAGGAGAAAAAAATATCGTGTATGACAAGTAGGACTTCTGTCTTTTAATTGTTCCTAAAAAGATGTAACTTTTGGGGTCTGACTCATTCATTCAACAATTCTGTATAGAGCTCCTACTATATGCGAGGCAGTGTTCTAGGCAGTGGGAATATAGCAGTGATGAAGTAGATCAGGTCCCTGCCCTCATGGAGCTTTCATTCTGTGGGACAGAAGATAATAAAGAGGTAAGTGGTAGTGTAAGTAACTAGGCTACCAAAAAAATGAAAGCAGATCAAATAATGTAGTGAAGAGTGGATGGAGGTCTCTTGTAGAGGGAAGGCCTCTCTGAGGGGTGAGCATACGAGCAGAGATCTTAGTGAAGTGAGGGAATAAGTTTGGGTTTATGTATGTATGTATGTATTTTTAAGTTTGGGTTCATTTAAATGTAAAGGAGGATAATGGGGCTTGGAGTTGGGGGCAGTTGTGACATGATCTGTATTTTTTTAAGAGGAACCATTTGTTGTGTGGAAAACGCTTTATGGGAGAAGAGTGGAGAGGAGGATAAATAGAAACAGGGAGACCAATGTTGCCCTGGCTCAGAAGAGAGAAGACTGTGTTGAGAAGAGCCCCCAAGACAGGACTGAATGTGTAAGGATTCCATTAGGAGAAAAGAGTAGAGAAGAGCGGGAAGGAGGCAAGGTCGGGACGGGGCGGGGGTGGGGGGGTTTGTCCTGACTGCCATCCTCTGGTGGCCACCACATTGGTGATTGGAACAGAGGAGTAAATGAGAGCAGTGAGTTGTCAGGTAGAGGACATATTCTGAAGGGAGAGCTGGCCGAATTTATGATAAAATGGAAAGAGAAGAGTCAAAACATTTAGGCTTTTGACCTGCTTGTCCAACAGAGTGATGTTGACATTCACGAGATGGGAGCAGTGAACTGAGAACCTGCTATTTTGGGGATTTCTATTGACCTTCTCAGTAGATTCTCAAGCTTGGGTCCTCCCCTCCCTCCCTACTATAAGATTTGGGGAACTTCTTTAACTTCTATGTTAGCAATAAGAGAAAGAATGGAATAATAGGAAACAAATGTGCTAAAACAGAGAGGTATTAGTTGCCCATATGTTCCCGAGGCTCTGGCATGCATAATTTGGAGTTTACTAATGGTAAAATAACCATTTTATTTACCTTGATGAATGATGAATGATCTGGGAGCATTCTTTTTTGCTTTAGGTTATTCTGGTCTCATGAAATGAAAATTAATCTGAATTCCTAAATTATTGCTTAAAAAGTTAAAAGTGTTTAGGCAATTAGGAGAAGTATTTGAGCTATGAGATGGAAGATTTTTGACTTTGGGCCACACAAAATTGTAGAGGTTTGGATTTAGGGAAATCCCAAAAGATATGGCTTATTGTATGGCATTAAATATTTAATCATTTTAGGGGCACATAGGTAATTAGCAGCAAGATATTTGGGCAGCATCATGGGTTCTTACTCACATGTATTTTATAAAGAATACTATTCACTTCCAATTATATTGCTGAAGAGCTAAATCAGGTTTATTATACATTTTTACATAGGACTTAAAATAATTTAACCACCCTTCATATCATCAGGGTTTAAAAAAAAATCTCCTTTGCTTATGACCTAAATCTCACATTGTAATTAAACAAATATTGTTTATTGATTACTTACCACACACGTAAAGGAGAGCAAGAGGTCCTGGGCCCCAGAAGCTCCTGGTTAGCAGAGGAAACTAACATCTATACACTACACACGCTAACTATAATGCAGTGTGGTGAAGTGCTACATTGCCAATGTTTACAACACTCCAAGAAAGTACAGAGAAGGAAGACATTATCCTAAAGAGAAAATGATGTTTTAGTCCCAGCAGAGGAGTACGTGTTTGTCAGGCAGGGGAAAGGCAGCCTCACAAGGCAGAGGGTGTGGTATGAAGAGCCACTGAGCCAAACATGAAAATGCATGGCATGTATGGGCAATCCTCGAGTCCAGGGAGGCTACAGATTACGAAACCCAGGGGAGGGTAGACGCTTCCATCTCCTTGTGTGCTTTGCCAAGAAATTTGGAATTTTTCCTAGGGATAATGTGAGCACAGTTGAGAGATGGTAAGTTGGACAATGGACATGAAGTTTCTGTTTAAGAAAGATCACTTTGGTGGCCATGGATGTAGTGTGTGGTGGGTAACGGGTGGTGTACAGGGAACGTGGCTGAGGCTAATGAGAACCTGAGCCAGGTCAGGGGCTTGGGGATGGAGGATGAGGGACGGCGCAACAGGCAATATCTGGATCTGGGATGGGTGACTCGAGACTCATGAAATGAGGGTGGAGGGAAGGAGATGATTTTGAGGTTTTTAGATTCTATGTGGGAGGTCGGGAGCTCGTATGTTTTGAGGGAAAGAGTGAGGCAGACATGGGTTCAAATACCAGCTTTACCATTTGATTGCTTGGACGTCTTACTTAATTTTTATGCCCAGTGGGTACAATGGGAACAAAGAATCCTGCTTCTAAGTATTTTGCTGGACGGACGGTGACGCTGTCCATTGAGTAGAATTACAAATGCAGAAGGAAGGGCAAATTTGGGGGCAAAGATAGTGGGCATCTGGAGAGCTGAGCTAATGAACACTACACATTGTGCTCTTCGCAATGATCAACGATCCCATTTAGTCCTCAAACCATCCTGGGAGGTGTAAGTGGTTTTACTGCCATCATACAGGGGAACGTAGCAAGGTCTAGAGGGATCAGGTAACTTGACCAAGACAACAGAGGAGTTGGAACTTTAGTGTCAGCCGAAATTAAATTCTGATTCCAGAACTTGTGCTTAATTAACACACTCTGCAGCCTCCCAGATCTCTTTATGTGTACACACCTACGCTATGCATATAATCTTAAAGCTTCACGGAACTCCCCTTACCCTGTGTAATAACCTTGATAGATACTATTCCGTTATTCTGTTTGTTTGTTAAAAAAAAAAAAAAAATTGCTGGGTGTAACCTGTGCAGTTGAGTTTATGATGTTTTCATGGGTCCTGACTCACAATTTCAAAAACCCAGGGATAGAGCTTGAAAAGCATAAAAGGGATTTCTATGGTTCCCATCATCAGGTTGCACTGGGTTTTTGTTCTTGTTTTATTTATTTATTTTTTAAACTTATTTTTAACTGTGATTTTCCAGGGAAGGTATTACTCCTCCAGCTACTCTGTTGGATAAATCTCTTTGCCCTTGGCCTCTTTCCAGGCTTAGCAGAGGGGAGTAGGAAAGGTTGTCATCACAGATGACCTGGGCAAGTGGTAGTCCTTGTTGTCCAAGTATTCTCTCACTAATCCCTCCCTTCTATAAATTGCAATATTTACCTAATCCCCTCATGGCTATTTGTGTGTCGGCCTCCCCACATGTGACAGACAGAACTTGTCTATGCATGTTTGCATCTGTGACATCTCGCTCAGTGCCTGGAACAGAGCAGTGACTCAACATGTGCCCGCAGATGGGGGGACACCAGCCCAGTTGGCCTGCCTTCGCTTTAATGTGGACCCAGCTCTGCCAAACTGAGAGCCACGTGGTGGAAGTCTGGCAGCTTGCGTGCAAGAGTCGTACTAATCTAGATCTACTCTACTGTCGCTGGGTTAGGCCTGCTTGCTTTACAAGGAGAGGATTATTCATAGATTAAGATTCTGGTCCAACTCTACCACTCTTCTCCCAAACACAAACAGAAAATTACATTTGAGAAGTATAAATGTACTGATGCGACATCATGAAAAATGTATACAACTTTGAGTGCATGGAACCTTATTAGAAGGATTTTAGTACACAGTATAGTTAATGAGTAATAGAGCCTCTGAACACCAGGATTATTAGTGGAAGAAGAAAATAAACATATTACATCTCATAATTGTACCCAAAGAATATGCATCTTAGCTAGGTAGAGGATAGGAAGAGTCTGTGGGGGGCGGGGGGGGCCGGGGGTGCGGGGAATATATGTGTGTGTATATATATATATATAGTATCCTTTTATATGTATTTTACATATATTTATATGTAATACATAGAAACACATATAGCTGTGTGTATATATAAATATATAAACATAAATGTGTGTAATATACACATAAAAGAGATAGTCCCTATTTACAATAAATAAATTTTAGTGCCTTATGTTCACAAAGATGAATTTTTGTTCTAGTTCAGAATGAGTGTAAAAGAATGTTTGATAGACTTCAGTGCATTTTCTGAGACCTACTGAATAAAGTCTGTGTGATTAAAAAGAGATGAAATTCTGCTTGAATGCTTGAGTAACGTCTTTAAACAAAAAAACTTTTTTACGGAATTAACTGAAGTTGAGCACATTTAACTGAAAGGCACAGGAACACCGCCTCAGAGCAAGAAAAAACAGGCTTAGCTTGCAACTTGAGAAATTTAAGAGAGCTATAGGAATGCATTTTTACTAAAAAAAAATGTTGCTAAATCAATGCAGGCAAATGAGACTCAGTCCTATTTGTACTCACCTGAGAGCAGATTAGACGGGTTTCTCTGTAATCCAGTCTCAGGTTGTGTGTTCCGAGCACACACAATAGGCCAGGTGACCTTTTGGGGTCCCGCCCAGCCCTGCAAACTCACCCTCCCACCGCCTCTTTGAGCAGGTCCTTCAAACAGTAGCCAGGACGCCTTGTACTTGTATACTGCTGCTGACAGGTATTTCAGATGACGGTGGCTACTTTCTGAGTTAATTTAAAATACAAATCCCTTAATCAATTCCCATAGGTCATTCAGTATATTTTAACTTTCTCTTAGCTTGAGCATATGAAAGTGCCAATTTTTTCAGGCCAAATAGGGTGAACATCTACAATTTCATGGTCTTCCTGTAGTTCAAAAATAGATCGAAGCTTTAGACATATTTTGTATTTTGCTATGATTATCGTACATTATTTTTTTTTCCAGCAATTGGGAGCAGTAGCTTCAGCCCAAGACCAACTCACCAGTTCTCCCCACCACAGATTTATCCTTCCAAGTAAGATGTATTTTCTCTTAATAAATGACTTTTCTTAGTAGCCTTTTACCTTATTTCAAGTCATGTTTTGTGCCTACGTGTTACGTCTTAATTTAAACTAAAGTGCATTTCCTAGAGACTTCAGTGTGTTTACACAAATTTATTTTGAGCGTCACCTAGAAGAGGTACTGAAGTATTTCAGTACTTTGTATAGTTAGATTAGAAAGTTGTACTTTAAGAGACAGTCTTTAACTGCAATTTGTGATATGGTTGTTAATCGGTTACCTTGCATGTTTCCATCTAATGCATGGGCTTTCTATTTTCTGTCATTTCTGACAAATAGCAGACCATACCCACATATTCTCCCTACCCCTTCCTCACAAACTATGGCTGCATATGGGCAAACACAGTTTACCACAGGAATGCAACAAGCTACGGCGTACGCCACATACCCACAGCCGGGACAGCCATACGGAATTTCCTCTTACGGTGAGTAATCCTGTTACCTCAGTAGTGGGATCAGATGGGCAGTCCTGTGTGTGTGCACGTTTCACGGGAGTGGTACCTAAAGACTGTCACCTTGGGCCACTTTATTATTTTTTTTTTAATATTTATTTATTTGGCAGAGAGAGACACAGCTAGAGAGGGAACACAAGCAGGGGGAGCGGGAGAGGGAGAAGCAGGCTTCACGCAGAGTGGGGAGCCTGACGCGGGGCTCGATCCCAGGACCCTGGGATCATGACCTGAGCCGAAGGCAGACGCTTAACGAATGAGCCACCCAGGCGCCCCACCTTGGGCCACTTTAGAAAGTGTTAACCACCTTCTGTATCTCAGTTCGTCATACGCTTGTTTTTAAATGAGCCCTGTAAGAAGTGGTGGCTACTTATCTTGAGATCAGCAGCGGCAAATAGATCGCATGGTTTATATGCCCTCTTGCTCTCATTTTTTTCCATTTATAGCTCAACTTTTCATTTGTCACTTGAGCACTTGGTTCTGGAATCCAAAGTATTTTGGTGCATATTTGTGATAAAACTTCGGTGAATGGAGTCTTTGGGGGTAAAGATTCATTTCCTATTTATCAGATGCCTACCTATGATTAGGGAAGTACAAACAGAATTCAACAAGCCCTTGCTCTGAACTTAAGGGTGGTGGTACTTTCAAATTTCAGCAGGATCAGCCATTAGGAAAAGTGATCTATATATCACAGCTTGGGCTGCACTTTAAAGAGACAAAGCAGGAAACATTGAAAGCTCATATCCTTATTTGTTCCTTCCCACCTGGAGATTATCTTTATCTCAGTGTAATTTAACTCAATTGTTAAAGGGTCAATACCTGTAAGTTAAAAATAAATCCAGCAAAACCCCAAAGTTTAATTTTAAGAAATCTTAGAATTTCAAGATACCTTTTCTTCAATTGAATTGCAATTATAATTTTAAGCAAATTGCACTTTGAATAGAAAGAATATGAATTAACACTCCCTTAAAAAAAATAAAATCAAGTGATCAAGAAAAAGTACATGAGAGTTTGGGGGAAAGGAGTGGTAGAATAAGTAATTCTGTGTTTATAGCAGTATATTGAAAGAAGCATTTAAACATTTCATTAATAATCGAGAACTAAATTACTTTATTCTTTTTTATTCTCTAGCTCTACCCCAAACCAAATCAACTATATATAAATTTCTTAGAAAATATATGTAAATTAAAATGTAAATAATATATGATTTCACCCTTTATAGTTTCATTGCAAAACTTTCCAGAACCAAATGTTATCTAGCTAGGTATTTTTAAGCCAGGTTTTAGAAACAGCCATAAAATGGACTTCTAGAATTCTCTTTCATTTCTGTAACTTTTACTCAAGATTTTTGAAAATAATATTAGATGTAGATCAAATTTATCTGCAATTTACTTCTAAACAATTCTTGTGCTGAAAGAGAGAAAAGCACGTCTGATTTGAATTGCATACCTTCAACTCTATAATGTGAGTTGAGGGGGTCCCCGATTTATATTCTCAAAATGGATTGGTAAGCTGATTATTTGAAGTGTAAATGTATCTTCCGGCCCGAACAATACTAAACGGTAGCCTTACCAGTGCTGCCCCAGGAAGCTGCCATTCAAGTCACTGCCTCGGCTGCCACGCACGCACTCCTCTCTTGTTCTTTCTTCTCCCCATGGAGTCATGGTAGGGCCTTTGCCCCTTTCTTGCCTGCCATCTAGGACGGTTCCAGTTCTGAACCATTAGTGGATGTCCCTATTGTCTGCAGTAATTGTTCCAGTAGAGGAAGATGAGCAGAGGTTCTGAGATTCCAATCACAACTAGTAGAGTGAGAATGGGCATTTTAATGTGATAGGTCAGGAGATGGTAAGAGCGTGGCACTTTGGTCAAGGGCTTTGGCCTCAGGGCCATCTGTGCTTATAAATCTCCTGAGAATGATTCTGAGTCCTCATTATTTTCCCCAATCTCTTTCTTCTCTTCCTGGGCCTTGAGTACAGAGAGATGCTCCCAGTGCTTCTGGCCAGGAATTCTAGTTTTCTTGGGCCAGTGCATTGAAAAATAGGACCACCTTCTCCCCTCTGCTTGCTTGTGAAGGAAGAACACATACATTAGGGTTTTTAACGGCTGATAGTCAAGGTCCAGATGGTCTAAGAAGACTCTCTCCAAGGATTTGTGCCCCCTGACTTTTTACTTAGACCCTGTAAGAAAAGCTAGGCAAATCTTTTCATGGTGTGAACAATAGATGGTGTGAACAATAGATCAGTGGGAAAGAAGAACTCGTCCTGTCTCTGGATCTGTGTGGAGCTTAGCGATAAGATGAGTTCATAAGCTTATGGGTGGAAGCCCTCGAAAAAGGTGCAGATGAGGGTGTTTTCTGCCTCTTCTTGCTCTTCCTTATCTGTTTTTAGCACAAAGATTGGACCTCCGGCTAATACCAGAGGTGGTACAAGCAAAGACTGGAAGCAGATTAATAGTCTCAAATGGAGAGAGAGGAGGGGAAATCCCTGTTGGTGACAAGGAAAGGAAGGGAGTTTCTAGAGCGATCAAACCATCTGCTCTAGGCAGGTGTTTTTCCAGGGACCATTTATAAGTATTGGTTATTCATTGGTTTGGGATTGCCTGTACAGGGAAAAAGATCACATTTAAAAAAAAAAATGTTAAGGTTAGGTTAAGACTTAAATGTTAAGGTCATTATGAGGTTATTTAGAGATACTCCAGGAATTATTGAAGGCTCTCTCGGCCAAGAGTCAGATTCTTCCACTGCCTTAGGAAAGTTACCTAACTTCATTCTACTGATGAAATTCCCCTAAAATGGAAATAAACAGTGAGACTACTGTGATCCCAAAGATATCATTTATCTTAAGTGCTTAGTAAAATTATTCAAACATGTGAATTCGCTTGGCAGAAATTTTTCTCTCTTCCTTCTGTGGAAATTAAGGACAGTTGTGAACTTTCATGACTGTCTTTAATTATAATCCAGTGCCGAGCCCTACACAACGTTCCTGCCAAACCCAAGTCCTGCAATTTGGATGTCAGCCTGGCGCTTCGGGAAGTAGTTGGGGGCCATAAACACATTATTTTTATATTATCATGATGAGAAAGAAAGTGTACTTTAGGCTACGCTTAATAAAATTGGGATAAATACTTGAAACTACAAGGGACAAAAAGGGAACTACTGGTCAGCTTCACTTGTTTATAAAACAAGTGCTGCTCTACATGATTCAGTTCTTTAATATTCTCCTTTCTTTGTGCTTACTTTCCGATAGGATCTGGGTGTTTGGGAGAAGGTTTTCCCCTGGGTTGCTTATTTCTGGGCCCAATATTGCTTCCTCTGACTTCAGAATGAGTCGTGTGCTAACATCAGTTTTGGACAGAAAGAATAAGGAAAAAACAGGAGAAAAATGCTGTGAGGCTAGAGACTAATCTCTTTCTAGAAAAGAGAATTTTGACACTGATCAAGATAGTGACTTTTAGAATAATCTAGTTAAAGTTTAATTATGGCCATCTCTTGACTATAAAGGAGATGCTCTTTTAACCTCTTAGAAAACAAGACTACATTTAGAAATGATAGGAGTTAAAGTTTATAGCAAATGTAAATGAGAAAAACAGGAAAGGACAATGTGAATAGTCGCTCAAATCTGTAATACTCCTGTTTTGTTTTTGTTTTTTTTTAATTGAAGTTCTAGTTTAGGGTATTCCACTCTAGGCTTGTATACCCTTGATTACTGAGATGGTATTGGGAAGCTTTGTGACTGAAGAGTTGTGGGAGTGTTTTTGTGTATTGACCAGCTTTGGAGATGGACAGATAGATAAGCTATCACTAACTGATTTAGGTGCATTGTGGGCAGGCATCAAGACTGAAGGTGGATTGTCACAGTCTCAGTCACCTGGACAGACGGGATTTCTCAGCTACGGCACAAGCTTCGGTACCCCTCAACCCGGACAGGCACCATACAGCTACCAGATGCAAGGTCTGTATACATGCTCTTTTCAGTAATCATGATGGAGTCTGATAGTGACTTTCTAGAGTAGAACCCAGTGTTCGGTGTAAGTAGTAGATGGGGGTGGAAAAAGGACTGGGCTTAGAGGCAAGATAGCCTGGTTCTGGTTTGGCTCTTCACTTACTCTCTGGGCCTCAATTTCCATATTTATGAGATCAAGGGGTTAGACTGAATCCTCTCTGAAGTTCTTTTCAAAAAGCTCTAAAATTCTCCATGAAGTTGAAGTTTTCTGCTTTTGCCTCTGTCCATTAAAAAAGGAATGACCAACCCACAGTGAATGACATGAGAGGCTGGAGAGCGAGACATGCTCAAACCGCAGGCACTTGGGGTGGCCAGGCAACCTTCTGGAAAAGGCTTTTGTCTTCATTGCCATTATCGTAGCTCTACAAGTAGGGTGTGTGATAGGCATTAACTAAATGACCTACCAGCGTCCAAGAGATCAAATTGACAACCACTCCATGCATCTTCGAGATACTGCTTCTAAGAACCCGTTCCTGGGCTCTGATTTTGAAACTGTAGGTAAATCAATAATGTAAATGCAAGTCAGATGGAAGAAGAGCTGAAAAGTTGAACATTGTCAATACTGTTTTCAGGAATACACAGGCATAAGTGTGATTAGCAGATCATTATCA
Organism: Mirounga leonina; assembly: GCF_011800145.1. Classification (NCBI taxonomy): domain Eukaryota; kingdom Metazoa; phylum Chordata; class Mammalia; order Carnivora; family Phocidae; genus Mirounga; species Mirounga leonina. The sequence goes on along the minus strand of NW_023270415.1, from coordinate 22,142,845 downwards.
TGCAAATGTGCCTGTAAAATACCTGAAAGTGGGTCTCCTAATTCAAGTATTCTCCTAATAGCTTGTTTTTACTACAAAGCCGTTCAATCACATTCGACCTCTTACTAGCGCCAGTAGTTGAATTAAATCCTTATCACTACTTTTTGACTGAAGGCATTCTTTTTGTATTTTTATCTTTTTAATATCTTTTATCTTATTCTTCCTTACATTAAAATAGTTGTTTATTGCAGGTAAATTAGAAAATAAAGAGAATCAAAAATAAAGATCTCATATATTTATTATTACTTTGATATATGTTCTAGATAGGCAGTATGGGACCATATTGTATAATATAGTATTGCAACCTGTTATTTTCAGTAACAATAGATTGTAAATACATGGTAAACATCTTTTCACATCAATAAATTCTATTCTACAGCATCATTTTAATGACTGTGTAGTTTCATAGGTATATCTTATTTAACTAATCTCCCTTTTATTAGACATCCAGAGCAATACCATGAATATTTTACGTGCATTCTTAATTATTTCCTTTGAATGAATTTGTGTGAATTGCTAAGTAATCTGTTTTAAACTCTTCTAAGGATTTGTTATATATTTACACAAGGAAGGGCTACATATTAGCATGTACACGTTGGATAATACCTTTTTAAAAAGTGTCATTTTAGTTGGTACAAGATTTTATTGTTTTCATATACATTTTTTAATTGACGATAAATCTTTTCATGGCAGTGTTCATCTCTTATTTCTTTTATTAAGATTCTTAAACTTTTGTAATATTTTATAGATAAATTTCCAGCTTATCATTTTTGAGTTTTTTTTTTTTTCTCTTCAGTAAACTAAAATTTTATGGGACCAGATCCATTAATCTTTTCATATTTCATTTTGCCTTTGGTATAAAAATACCTGAATTATAGGGGCATTGGGGTGGCTCAATTGGTTAGGCGTCCAGCTCTTGATTTTGGCTTGGGTCATGATCTCAGGGTGGTGAAATCGAGCCCTGCATCTCGCTGTGTGCTAGGCATGGAGCCTGCTTAAGATTCTCTCTCTCGCCCTCTGCCCCTCCCCCCATCCCTCTCTTGCACTCTCTCTCAAAGAAAACCTGACTTATAAAGTTTTGATATATGTGGTGGCTATAAAATAAAAACCATCTTACAACAGATAGTATGTATTATAAGGAGGATGTTACTGTATGCCTGATTCCAGAACTTTAAAGCTGCCTGAGGAAAGAATTACATTTCTGCATGTGCTGAATATCAGTTGAGTAAAGGAATAAAAAGGAAAAGTGATGAAAGGGCTTTATTAATGAATTTAATAGTCCTAAGGCCTAGTAATGAAACAAATTGTAAGACAAACAAGGTCTGTTTGCTGGTAGAACTTTCATTTGTGAAGGGCAGAGTCTCCTGAGAGCTATGAGAGAAATACATAGGGCACCGTGGTAGGTCCTATTCTCTACTGAGCGTCCAGGTCTCCTTGAGGAGAAGGTCTTTGGGTCCTGAAGGTGAGAAGGAAACCAGTGAAGCACCTGAGAGTGAGAGCTACCTCAGTGTGTGTGGTTCCTGGGCCCAAGCCCATCTGCAGCCTCTTGGCTACCTATCCATAATGAGTGAAGTACAGAAATTTCAAGTTAAGTGTTTAGAAACTTACATAGTAGGTCAATAGTAAATCTCATGTTGGTTAAATCAAATAATAATTTTAAGAAATGGGACTTATGCTCTCTCTCTCTTTTTTCATCTCCTTCTTTTGTAACACATTACTATTTTATTTTGCTAAATTGTCAGTCCTAGAGGGATTAGGGGGAGAAACTGGTCTTGTATCTCAGAGAGTTTGAGAAATAATGCACTTGAAAGTTATTTTTATTCTTTCCTCTCAGATTGAAACCTTACGTGGCAGAAACAGTCCCTAAGGGGACTAACCAGCTATCAGAGTATAAGCATAGTGTTAGAATAGAGAGAAGTATGGAAATGGAGGAGGAGAAAAGACAGTTAGTTTGGGGAAGGAAAAACTGTATTTTAAAAAAGAAATAAGGACACATGCAGCACGAAATATAGCATTGCTTCTCTACCCATAGGTATCATTGCATCTGGGCATATTGGATATTGCATTAAAACTTTTTTGTGTTCTACGCAGCCTTTGGTTGGATGGTCTTTCCAGTGGGATTTCAGAATCCATTTTCCATGCCTGAGATATTATTTTATATGGGTATTTCTATAATGGCACTTGACTCAATTTTAGATTATTAGATATAAAATGACTTCCACAGATCAAGCCAGATAATTATATGCTATTAACTTGAAACATGCTAGTGTGATGATGGATAATGATATATTTTATAAACTCCTTATGGCCAGATTTGGATAAATAAATTCTGATTAATATGTATCTCATAAATATCAAATGTGTTATGAAAAATGCTTCACTATTATTAAATGATTTTGTATAGCCAGTTGTGGGAGTCTATTGGCCTTTCAGTATCTTCTCAATATATCTTGTTTTAATATAAAAATTTCTATAATGTCTTAAATTATTTTCAAAATTCTCCCAATTCTTTTATCCTTAATGAATAACAGTGATTTTTGCTTATGTCAATCTCATCTTAGAGCTATTAAAATTTCTTAGAACCCCGGATGAAGCTATATGTATTTTAGTGGTTTGGGAGTGTTTTACCTAGCTTTCCCCCCCACCCCCCCAGCCCAAGATCTTCTCACCTTTAAAATGCAAGGTACAATAATTAGTTATTCAGAGATTTAGCTACTAGAATTTCGTAACAGTAGAAGAAATATTCTAGTAACCCAGATGACTCAAATTGAAATGTAGTATGTGTGCTTACCGTGGTATGCTGATTTAAAGAAAATTTGCGGTGATCCTCTCTTTGATTCTGTCCAACATAGTAGAGCTAGATGAACTCTTGCTCTCTGGTTAACAGTGTAGGTTCTAGAGTCAGACTGCCTGTTGCACAGCCCTGCTGTTGCCGTCTGTGGGCCTTCAGCCCAGCCCTTGACTTCTCCACACCTGCATTTCCTCACCTCTCAGGTGGGGATATTGTCTACTCCCATAGTGGCAGGGTGAGACATAATTGAGATCTGACTCTGACCAACATAGTAGGGAGCAGTGACTGTTTCCATTGTCACTGCTCTCATTGTGGTGGTGATGTGGTTACTATTATTTATTATTGTTATTATTATTGTCCAGCTTTTTCAAATAGTTCCAAATTAGGAAGAATTACCTAAATGCTTCCCTTCCCCAGGAGGAAGCAAACAGAGTATATAAATTTAATATAGACATAGTATACTAAAAATATGTATATGTGCATATATACACATACATATATATATCCAACAAAGAGAACTCCAAGACCCCAGTAAACAAATAAGCATAGCAAAAAAAAAAAAAAAAAAAATCCAGATCTAACTAATGTCCTGCAAAAAGAAAAATCACTATCAACAAAAGTCAGGCTGTTTGTACAAGAGACAAAAACTGGGGGGAGAGACTGGAAGAAACAGTCAGGAACATTGAAGAAGAAACTCGGAAGAGAGAAGACGCTGTGTTGGCAAGAGTGGTGACAGACATTGAAAGTGAAAGCAGTGGGACGCACAGAAGATCTGCTCACAAAGACAGGAGTTCAGATCTGCAGAGGTGGGAGAGAAGGAGGCATCAACCAAGTGCTTATGCCTCAGTAATCCCTCCATCATCTCTCTATTTGGAGCAAAAAGAATGAGTAGAAAAAGAAGAGGCAGCAGCAATAAACAGTGAATTTTTTATTCAGAAATCAAGATTAAGGGGGCACCTGGGTGGCTCAGTGGGTTAAGTGTCTGCCTTCAGCTCAGGTCATGATCCCAAGGTCTTGGGATCGAGCCCTACATCGGGCTCCCTGCTCAGTGGGGAACCTGGTTTTCCTTCTCGCTCTGCCTGCTGCTCCCCCTGCTTGTGCTCTCTCTCTCTCTGTCAAATAAATAAAATCTTAAAAAAAAAAAAAAAGGCAAGATTAGGGAAGATGATAAGACCATGACAAACTATGCTACCCAGAGATGGAAAACTCTAGTGCCCATACACCAAAATAGCAGTTAACATTTATTCAGCAATGATTAATGCCAACAACTATTCTAATTATTTTACACTTGTCTCAATCCTTCTGAAAACCCCAAACAATGACTTTAAAGGATAAAAATCTGAAAATGCCAAAGGGTGCATCAAAATGGAGAATGGTTTAGAACTGTCAGGCCCTCCTCTGTTGTAATCCATCTAAATTATAGCACCACTAGGGGAGCCTCTTAGAGAAAACCACAAAAAAAAACAAAATGTAGTTGCTTATAGTATATATATTCCGAAGGACAGACTTACTCTTTAAGCAACTGAGCGAGACATTGCATTACACAACTAGGTATGTAAATGGTCAAAAATACCAGCTCCAGAAAAAAAATTGTTCAGATAATTCTTTTTTTTTTTTTTTTTTTAAGATTTGTCAGAGAGAGAGAGAGAGACAGAGCACAAGCGGGGGGCGGGGGGTGGGGGAGAGGCAGGCTCCCTGCTAAGCAAGGAGCCCGATGCGGGACTCAATCCCAGGACCCTGGGATCATGACCTGAGCCGAAGGCAGACGCTTAACTGACTGAGCCACCCAGGTGCCCCTAGATAATTCATTTCTGAGCACTGTTTGTACTTTAACACTTTAATGGTACTTAAGGAACAGATTTATTTGGTAATATGTGGGTATGTGCCACTCCAAGCCTTGTAAACTAGGTCATATTTGCTGCCCATATTTGGTCCAGGTGATCTTTCTGGATCCTTCCAGCTTCAGCATTCAGCACTTCTGTCATGGTAGGCTTCCGTGGATCCTGCACATACCAGATTTTAAGCCAAACAAGGATTGAATTTTTGTTTTATATGCACTGATACTAATAGCCCATGTAGTAAAACCTCATGGATTGGGAAATCTGGTTGCCTTCACTTTTGCTGCGAGATCGCTAGAAAATTCGATTTCTCTTTTCTATATCTCTTTTCTACCTCCAGTGAAAGATTAGAAACTTAAGTTTAACTGAGGAAAACAAAATGTTTCTGTTTGTAGACAACTGTAGGGTTCACCCTGAGGAAGCGAAATCCTTGCTTTTAGTTTGATACCTTCCTGCTCCCAGGATTAGCCTCAGTGTTTCTGGAAGACGCTTTGGAATGGTGTGAGGAGGTTTTCCATCACACACTGTTGACAAACTCTGTGTAAATGAGTTAGCTGAATGGGTGCGTATGGATGGACATAGGGTGCCTGGAGACTTTGGGTCAGTGATGCAGGTGGTGTAGGGAATGTTCTCAGTGCTGCTGACCAATCAGAGGGCACAGATAGGGTGAAGCGGGGATGTTGTGTGTGCATGTGTGTGTTGGGGGATGGGGTGTGAGTATGTATAAGTAAGTATGTGTCCATGTAAACGTCCTCCGAGGGGAAAAGGCTTCAGCCTTTGGCTTACTGACCAATTTCACAGAATATCCGCCCAGTTGGTCATAAACTAGATTTATTCACCTTTTATGTATAAGAAGCGACTGACCTGAAATCAAACTGATATTTTTTTCAATGCACGTCCCAGAGTTATTGCTGGCAAACCCCTTCCTTTACCCCTGCATTCCATACAGTAGAGGCTCATAGTTCTATCTACCACAGAAAAGAAGAGCTGTGTTCATAATTTTGAGAGTGAGTCACATACAGAAAATGACAGTTTGTTGGGCAGTTTATTTAAGGTACGGAAGTGTAAACCCTTTCATACACAAAAAAACTAAAATCAGATTGGGTCAATTAACTGAAGCTCAGCTTTGAGGAAAACCCAGCGTTCCATAATAACTTAGTCCTGTTGATTCTAGATGGTTACAAGTAGTGATCATCTTTACTCCTATTTTCATCTCTGGTATCAGTTATAGAATATGCAAATGTCTGTTAAATGTGGAGAGGTCAATGCCACAAAGAAGGTTAGAGATTAAGATTTGTAAGGACCCTAGCTCGCTTCATTTGGAGAAGTGAATTTGGAATTTAGCATAATAAAGATCTTGGTTAGTTTATGATCATGGTTTGTCCAAAGCAATCTTCCCTTGTGCTCATGCTCATCGGAGGAGCTGGTTGGGGACATCATGGAATGGGGGTGGGGGTATACAGTGCTGCTCTGAGTGTTTTATTGCCCATGAATAGTAGTTGTGGTGAGGAGCATTCCTATCATTCTGCACCAGGAAGGTGTCAGGATTGGTCATGATAGATAGGAGGGGCTACACAGATATTCCCGAAAACCAGAGGGCTCTGGAAACTTCACTTTGTTTATTTTCCTTAGGCTTTATTGCTCTCGGTTAGAGAAGAAAATAACAAAATCTGACGCCCTCTTTGTATATTATGTTGTTCATTCTGTTAAAGAGATCGGGGTTCAAACCAGTGAAGGAGACAAAGGGAGAGCAGGGGTTTATTAAAAGGTACGTGGCAGGCTGCACAACTCTGCAGCCTTCCACACTGCCCTTATCTGGGGCTCATTATCCAGTGGAAATGATCTAATAATAACCTAATGAGGGAAACCATCCTTATTTCCTTTGTTCTGCCCATCCAGGGCTTTTCAAACATATAGCTGAAGTGTTTCCATGTACAAGTCCTTTAGAAACTCAGAATTGCTTAGCAAAATGTACTTTGAAAGTTTTTCATTATCCATAGAAATGGTATTTTTCAAGAGGAAAAATAGCAAACTCCAAACTGCATGGTTTTAAGAAACCTTTTTCAGAATCTGCTCTGATAAAGCATTTGAGATTTGTACTTTCTGACATGAAGTGTCACGATACAGTTAGAATTGCAGAATCGCTCTTGCAGCTAGCCCTGATGTTCAGAATTTCCCCTTAATTTCTTTGCCAGTCTACTCATATTGATATTTTAGTTCATGGCCTTTTTGCATTCTAGGACTTTTTTATGCTTGAGCTGATTTTTTTAAAGTAATATTCCATTTCAGCTCTTTTGGCATTTTATGTTATTTCAACTAAGGGGTATTAAAATTGTACCAAATTTTGTAGAAATCCAGCTGTCACAATAAGTAATCAGTGATCAGTACCAAATTTGTTTTTTATAGGAATTGTTAAAGTATATAGAACTAGATCAAGAAAGGTAAATGTAAAGACTTTACGGTTTTTATTACCTAAGTTAAAAATGCTCTTTGGAATATAAAAACTATTACCGGGATAAAAAGGAAAGCTTGGTTACTGAAAAGCCTTCTTGTAAGAAAGGGGGAAAACTTTGGTTTTAAATAACCCATCTGGCCTTCAGAGGCCTGTCCCCGGGGAGTTATGCTAACTTCTGCCACATAGATCGCGCCCGATGATGGACATAGCCCATGGCAAAGAGGCCAGGGAAGGAAAGCAAATGGACTTCTGTGAAAATACACGAGGGACAAATAGCATCCTGCTTGCTGAGTAAGTGCTAGGAAACACTCTCAAACATGGGAAGTACAGACAGGCCCCAGCAGGTTCCAGCATTCTTAGGTTGGCTGGGATTCTGGTTTTTAATGTGAGTCCTTGTTCTCTGTGAAGTAGACCTTTGACCTACACGTTACCCTTGTCTTTTCCTAAGTGTTTTGAAGTTACAGCTGGGCAGTATTCTCCAGGTTAAAGCACATTCGAAACTTTGATTTGATATTTTAAATTATGGAGTTTATCAATATAAACTACATTCTTAATATGCTAACATTGTAGGGGTTTATTAATCAAGGTTCTGAGAGGTTGGCTTATTTTTAAACTACAGTTGCTTAGCACCTACAGAACAGGGTGGCCCACATAGGGCCTTCTAGCAAGACTGTTTCTTGTTTGTTACGGTTGACAAGACCACCACCCCTTCTCTGTAGGAACCCCTGACAGTGACAAGGGGAAAGCAAAATCTTTGTGATCCGCCATCTGTGGGCAACTTTATATAATTTGCTTTTAAAATTACTTGCTAGCCTACAAGAGAGTTATAAGGAAGAAGTCTTTTAGTAATGAGATGGTTTGATTGCAAATGTATTCATTAAATTTTTCAGGTGCCTTTGTCCCTAGTGTCTGCAATGTTTGGGTAACCAAAAATTAAGACCACTTTCCAGAATATATAATTCACTTTCAGTGTCACTGAATCGGAAAATCGGAACAGTGGGTTTGGCATGGTAGAGTGGAAAACCGTGACCTGGAAGTGGAGACAGTGGTCATTCCCTAACAGAGTCCTTGTGCAAGAGAGAAAGCAGCATCCTCCCAGCTCCTTGGAAAAGGAGAAGGATCCCTGCCTCAGCTGCCTTAGGAACTGCTGGTGGAAATAACCCAAAACAATGGGGGTGGAAATACCAAAATATAAATGGACTGTAAAAACATAGAATCTTATTGCATTCTGAATATGAAGTTTCTCAAATGCAAGCAAGACTCTTAATTTCATTAATATACCCACTGTATGCCAATATCTGAGTTCACAGTAGCCTCTTAGGAGGCCCATATCTGTGTGGTGAGGTCGGTGTTCTGTTAGGATACCCATGTGGTTTGTATATGGATGTGACATCCTTGTACCATCTCTGGGATCCAGTGGTACTAAATATCTAAAACCAGTGAGATTTTATGAGCTTAAAATCCATGATGCTTATTAATCAATTTAAAATCTTACTTGATCATTTAAAATAAAAAAAAACAGGGTACCTGGGTGGCTTAGTTGGTTAAGCGGCTGCTTTTGGTTCAGGTCATTATCCTGGGGTCCTGGGATTGAGCCCCATATCGGGCTCTCTGCTCAGCGGGGAGTTTGCTTCTCCCTCTACCTCCTCTCCCCCAACTCATGCTCTCTCTCAAATAAATAAAATTTTAAAATAAATATTAAACATTTAAAACTCTGATAGATTTTCTTTTTGGAGATTTAGAAATATTTTAAATCCTTCCAGAAGGGTGCTTATTCAAGCCTGCACTTAATTTTCTTTAATTTAAATCTAAAGTAGTGCCTGTAATCTAGTGTTTAAAGATAAGCCTTTATACACCATCTAGTTTAAAAAAAAACAACAAAAAACAGTAAAGTGTGTGTTCTCTAGATAAAATCTGAGAAATAAGCTGTTATTAATTTGTTTTTCCTTTCCCTCTTTTTTTTTCACTGCTGAACAAATAAATAAGGAAGTTGAGACATGTTTTTCTCTTGTAATGTCTATTGGCTTTCAAGTTGTCCTTCCAAACTGCCCATAGTTACCATCACCATCATCAAAAAAAAAAAAGTTATTAAAAGTCTTCCTCCTTACCTGATTCTTTAGGACAGGTATATTATTACCAGACCCTTTTGTCACTTACCACACTAGACTAAAATTCTTAAGCACCAGTTCTGTCTCTCACATGAGCCTAGATGAAACCCTTCAAAGGCATGAATCAGCCATGGCTTATCCGTGTCCACGTGAGGCAGGCAGGATAAATACATCACAGGAATCTAAGGAACATAGGATGGAAGCAAGACTAGTGAAGAGGCAAATTCCATGGCTTCCGTTAGAAAGCTGGGATTCCCAGAAAGTGAAATCTGTGCAGAGAGGAATAGTCAGGGAAAGTTTATTGGAAGTTAGGACTTGAACCAGGCCTTGAAGGATGAGAAATGAGGACTGTTAGAAGGAAGCAGGAATGAGTCTTATGTGTTTCCAGGATCCCAGGGATCCCATCCTGAATTAATATAGCAGGCTGTGGATGAGGGAGCCTAGGCAACATCCATCCCAAACTCTCCTCCCCAAGCCCCATGTCCCTTCCCCAGGCCCAGTTATATGCACATACATGTCTTTGCACATATGACAGCTTCCCCCCCCCGCCCTTTAACATTTCCTGTGCCGCAATATGCTCTCATATTGGCATGTTCAACCGTCAGATTCTTGGGTTTTTCAGTTAAAGAATGCCATGTCTTTTCCTGAACTGTTAATCTTTTCTTAAATGATCAAGAAACTTCTCTCACCTACCTTTCATCTCTCCCCTTACTTTTGTAAGAACCTTTCAGTCTCTGAAAGGTTTGGGCAGTTATCCCTCACTGCATGCGAGAAACATACTACTTGTGCTTTTTGGGTTTTTTGTTTTGTTTTTTTGTTTTGTATTTGTTTTGGGGGTTTTTTTTGGTGCAGTTGTATTTTCCTTCCCAAACTAACCAGGTGTTTTCATTCACTTGATCAGCTTTGTCTCTTAGAGGTATTCTGAAAGGAAAATTTTTTTCAGTGTTCCTTTCCGCTCCCCACCAAAAAAAGAAGTATTGCTATGATTTTTCACAACAGTAAACTATTTAAATAAGATTTTTGTCTTAATAACTGGGTAGGAAGCTTCCTCCACTGCCACCACGCTTGGAGCATAACTTAATTCCAAACTATACCAAGAATAATACTGTGCATTATTGGAGCTTCGCTTGAACCCATCCCTGCCAAACTCCACAATTAAGAAATAATGAGTTCTAAGTGGGAATCCTTTCTACTTTGGCGAATTTTTGTAACATTCCGCTACATAAAATATACAGCATTTTATTATAGAATATTTTTGCTCTTTTATTTACCTAAGAGGTTATTTTTCACATAAAGTGGTTTGTCTCTGGGAAGGAGAATACTTTTATATTCTTTTGATAAAGGAATTCTGAATATTAAGCCTAATTCTATGACCTAAGATAAAAGTGAAGACTCCTGAATCAAAGAGAAACTCGCAGCAGATGGACCCTCACAGAGAGAGGAGGTCTGTTTTTCTTCATCGCGTCTTGCCCTCTCTCCCCCTGCAGCATCCATGTTCAAGCCCAGTGTATGGCAGCCTTCTCCACAAATGTGCCTCTCCTGCTGGGCTTGCTCAGGGTAGGAAGTGGGTTTCGCAGCTCTACACCGAAACTTTCTCGGGAGCATTGTCATAGCTATGTTACCTTTGCTTTGCGGCATTCTGACCCGGTGAAATTCATCGGGTGGTGTTGGCACCAACTCTGTGTCCGATCGGCTATCAAAGTGGAACCCTCTCCTCCCTTTAAGAGCTTTCGCACAGCTTAAGGAGCAAAACTGCCCCAAACAGTCTCCGTGAAGCTTCCATTCTAGAAATGCCTGGTGAGTGTGATTACTTTCTTAGAGGAAAAAAGCAAGCGTGTACTGGTTACGGGTTTCTGAAGCAGTTGCTAAAACATCTACTGAATTGGTACAAAACATAGTGCTAAAAAGCAGGTACTTGGGGTGTTTGACAAACCTGTGGATTTTCAGGTCAAACCCTCCCTCTTCTACCTCAACGAGATGGTGATTCCCATGTCTAATGAGGGGCCTAAGTATGTGCCTTTTAACAGGTAGCTCCTGACGATTGCCTGACAATTAGCCATATGTTGGATATGTTAAAAAAGATTTTTTTCAAAGATCTCCTCCCACCCCACCCCCACCACCCCGAACCCGGCCCCAATTACTTTGAGAGGTAATCTACTGTGGAGATTAGGAACTTTGCCTCTGGAGCCAGATGGCCTGGGATAGAATCCCAGGTCTGCCCTGCTTGTTCGTAATCCTCAGCAGTTTGCTCATCTGTAAAGAGGAGTGTAGATACTCCTCTCATTGGGGGGGTGGGGGTGTTGGGAGGGCCCAGGGAGCTGTAACATGTAAAATACTGTTTGGGGGCCTGGCTCAGAGCTACCACTCAGTAAGTTTTAAGTGCTATTTTTTGTTCTTATATACATCTATTTTGCTTCTTATGTTTTTCTTAGTCCTATAGAAAACTAGAGTGAATTTCAGAACTTCTAAAAGCAACACAGAAGCGGTAAGAGGGCATGAGAGAGCATTGTGTAGACTCTGAAACCAGACAGAGCTGGGTTTGAATTTCACTTTTACCCCACGAAAGCTGTATTCTCTTGACCTAACCCTCTGTTTCCTTATTTGCAAAATGGGAATATTAATACTCCCTATAGTATCGAGGTGTTGTGGGGTTTAGATAAAGCATGTAAAAGATGAACACACTCCTAACACATCGTAAGTACTCAGTGGACGTGGTCCATCTTTAGTGTTACCGTATTTTGTATTCTGGGCATGTTTGTATGGGTTGACTACAAATATCCAATTCTGTAAGCTCTAAGATTTCTTTTTAGCCTATTTAATAGAGAAGGAACTAATAAGCTTAAATGTAATTAGTATTTGAGGCTTCATGGGTGGCTCAGTCGGTTGTGTCCAATTCTTGATTTCGGCTGGTCGTGATCTCAGGGCCCTGGGATTGAGCCCGTGTGGGGCTCTGTGCTCAGTGGGAAGCCTGCTTCTCCCTCTGCCTGCTGCTCCCCAGTTCATGCACTCGTGCTCTCTCACAAATTAAATAAAATCTTTTTAAAAATGTAATTAGTATTTAATTTATATTAATTTGCTAATTATTAGTACTAATTAGCTTGAAATACTGATGAGTAGTCATGGATATATATAAATATATATTTATAATATATATTTATAATATATAAATTATGTATTTATGTATTTATACATTATAAATACATATATATTTATAAATATATAAAAATATATATTATACATTTTATATATTGATATATTTTATATTTATATATGTATATATTCTATATATTCTATGTATTATATAAACATATTTATAAATATATAAATATATATAAATTTGTGTACATATTACATAAATTTATATAATAAAATATATAAGTATATGTAATTATATATAGGTATATATTATATAAGTATATGTTTATATATATACATATATAATTTATTATATAAATTTATATAACACTGTATATACATTACAGAGGTAGGTAGGTAGATAGGTAGATAGGCAGATAGACAAGAGATTCAGTAATCCAGGCTTAGGAGGAAAGAGAATAGGGGAATTCAGGGAAGGTTTTTCAGAAGAAAGGTTTTTAGTCCATGCTGAGTTATTGATTAGATATTAGGATACAATGGGGAGGAAGTAAGAGGAGTCGCCTTAAGAGAACCACATGTTGCTTCCTTTCTGTGAAGTTAGGCTGGAATGTCTATCTGGGTGGGTTCGGTTGAGGTTCCTGGGAAGAAGCCAAAGAAGTCCAAAAGATAAACTGGAGCCAGACCAGGGTCTAGTAAATAAGCTCTGGTAAGGCGTTTGAATTTTACCCTGAGGGTAAGAGGAAGCCACTAACGGTTACTTTTTTTTTTTTTTTTTAAAGATTTTATTTGACAGAGGGAGAGAGACAGCGAGAGAGGGAACACAAGCAGGGGGGTGGAAGAGGGAGAAGCAGGCTTCCCGCTGAGCAGGGAGCCCGATGCGGGGCTCGATCCCAGGACCCTGAGATCATGACCTGAGCCGAAGGCAGACGCTTAACGACTGAGCCACCCAGGTGCCCCAACAGTTACTTTTTTTAAACAGGGGAGTGAGAAGAGCAGATACGTACATTAGAGAAAGTATTCCACCTTTGTGGAAAATGACCTGGAGGGGCCGGAAGATGGGCAGGAAACCAGTAGAGGTTGTTGCCGAAAGCCAGTGCTGGTGGCCTGGACTGCAAGTTAGCAGCCCTCTTTGCCCAAGTCCTACGTGAAGGCACGTGGGGTGGCCCTACAGCCCCGATGCTGGTGGTGAAAAATGAGTATTGCCTGAGCCTGATTCTCTCGTGTGTATACCTCTCCCTGAAGTAACGGAGACCCTTCTGGAAGTTGCATGAAGTCTCCCAGGCCACAGGAGTGCCGTTAAAGCCTGCCGCAGCATACTAAATGGAATGGACCTCAGCCTGCAGTCGGCCAGTAAATGAATATAACTTATGTTGAATTCCAGCTAATGTACAGTTTTAGAAGTAGCAGTAAGTCTGGAAAGTCACTTGGGTGCCATTTCAAGTACTGAACTGTGATTTACTTGGTCATACCTCAGTGGCCTCTATGTGCCAATATAGTGTCCATGGCCTTTTCTACTTTGTTCCAGGGAATAACTTACGGAATGAAAACACACATTTTTAAAATATATTTTCTATATCTTACTCATTTTCTTGGTGGGTAGGGATTATTGAGGTCAGTATTTATTGTTCAAAAATGTGTAGTATAAATGAAAGTAACAAGTCATAACCCAAAGTAATGTTTCCTGTTAAATGTTTATAATAAAGTTTAAAAAAGTATTGATCTCACACTCTTATCCAAAAGAAATTTAAATTTTATTTTACAAGGCATATTTAAAATGCTCAGTGTAAGTTTGCTTTATATATAAAATATCAATATTAATTGTTCACTAATAAATATAGAGTGAGTCCCATGCCCATGAGGTCCAGTGCTTAAAAAAACAAAACGGATGTCATCCTGGTATGTCCTGTGAGGTCCCAAACCATGTCTTAGTCATCCTTTTATTCCCATGTAATTATCACCATGAGTCCAGCACTTAATATATGTTTAAAAGTTTGTGATTGCCACATGCAAATGACAGTAATATGGGGAGCTTGTCTGAGGCCCCAGTTTTCGTGGCAGAATAACTATTAGGAGTGTGAGAGCTCTCTGCATATCTGTGATGGATGTTCTAGGAACTTTGGACAATTGGTATTCCTGAAAGGCACAAATAAAGAAACCTCAAATATGAGTCTGTGATAACTAAATTTGAAACTCTCTTAGGAAATAGTTTCCCTTAATAAAAATAACAAAGCCTTGGATCAGGTTTTCAAAGTTCAGAGATGTTTGATAAGTAAGTAGGAAAAGAATTTTAGATATGGAAAGAGATAAAGCGATTTATCTAGTTTGGGAAAGTAAAAAGAGAAAAAAGATACATAAATGCAGTGGAGAATTTTAGAAATGTTTACTGAGATAAACAATAACAGCTCCTGACATTTGTGTGGTGTAGATTGTGCATCGTGCTTTCCAAAACATTACCTCATTTGATCTGCTGAAGAACCTTATGAAGTAGAGTTTTCACGGGTAGGGAAATTAGATCTTAGAGTGGTTAGGTGATTTGTCCAAAGTCCAAATAGCTCATAAGTGATGACTGGAAACCCCATTTTCTGACTCTTAAGGTAGTACTTAAATGTTGAGGAGTAGCAAATAAATCATTGGCATGTATTAACTCCTGCATCATACCTGAAGACATCTGTGAAAAGCTAGTTCACAATGAAGACTATCTCCTTGAACTGCCAACACATTTATTGCTCATACCATTCATTTGACATAAAATTTTAATTTAAAAAAAAAAAGGTTTTTTTCTGTTTATAGAAGCAACACAGCTGAGTAGAAAAGTTTAAAATGTGCCTTGGCTTCATGAATATTATGTGACCAATGGTTGTGCTCTTCCATAGATAACGTTTCTGAGATTTTTGTGCTTTTTAAAAACGTTTTATACTTTTAAAAATATTTCCGATGAAATCACCAAAACATTTTCCTTGTTTCCATTTTTACTCTAGCAAAATAATATGAAAAATGTTTCCATGTAATTAAACATCATTATAATACCATTTCAGTGTCTTCATAGTATTCCATTTTCTGAATAACACCTATTAAGGACTTGGGAATGCTTTCTATGTTTTGTTATTAGAAACAGCACTGAAGAACATCTTTGCTATCTCTTTGTATAAATCCACGTATTTTTTTTTTCTCAGAGCAAATGTTGGGCAATAAAATTGCTGGCTGGAAGTTAATCATTGACCGAACAGCCCAACCGGAAAGGTTGTGCATATTTAAATTCCCACTTTGTGGCGTATGAATGCCATGGTCTACAGATTTGCCAATCCCTCATATTTTCAAAAACCTTTGCTGATATGATTATCAGAAACAGTACATTGTTGGGGCGCCAGGGTGGCTCAGTTGGTTAAGCGTCAGACTCTTGATTTCAGCTCAGGTTATAATCTCAGGATCCTGGGATCGAGCCCCGCATCAGGCTCAGCGCTGGGCATGGAGCCTGCTTATGATTCTCCCTCTCTCTCTCCCCGCCACTCACATGCACAACACACTCTCTCTCAAAAAAAAATAAATAAATAAAAGTGTTGTTTTGAGTAGTTGAACAATAAATAAAACAAGGGAGGGAACGGAGATTGCTTTTATGTGTGTATCCTGCACAGTGACTGCTATTTGTTGTTGAACCTGTGTAGACATTCAGCACATAGAATGTTACTTAGAGAGCACATGTAATACGTAAAACATTGATCATGTTCCTCTCTGGGCCTTGTCTTATCAAATACTTCAAGGGCTGCCATTTATTCTTCTGTGAAATTGAAATAACCAGCTTTTTCAGTGGGCCATTATAGTGACCAGCACAAGTCTGAAAGTACTTGAAAGTAGCATTGTAGTTGTTGAGCTTTTAAGAACTTTAAAGGTCCTTTAATCAGGTCCATCATTTTTCATTAAGCCTATTTAAGGTAAAGATATGAAAAAATCCTGGTGTGTTTTACAAATTGAAATGGAAAGCCCAGTGTCTAATATTTTTTGCACAAACGTATAATTTTGCCCATAATTTTATATGAGTTACTCATGCCCTCAGAAATTTAAATCTCTGTACTCTTTAGTGCTTTGCAGTATGGTGAAAATTTTCAACGACTTTAAGAAAACACCATTTTTGGTCATGGCAGTGGATTCTGGTTTTGAAGATAAACCAAATGCATTTGCAATGATTTTCAACTCTGTTTTATCTAAATAATGATTTCTTATGGGTACATTATTCTGCATAGTTTCATCAACCGTATTTCTTTTCATTTTGTTTTAGGTAGCAGTTTTACAACATCATCAGGATTATATACAGGAAATAATTCACTCACAAATTCCTCTGGATTTAACAGTTCACAGCAGGTAATTTTAAAAGCCAGTTTAACTTCAGAATTTTTTTTAAATGCAACAGATGATTTTCTTATATAAAGAAAGATCTGTTTATATTATACTGTGACAGCTTACCTAAGCCTTTTAAGATATGTATATTTTTTCTTTTAAAAACCTCTTTAGCAGTCTTCCATGGTGAGCATTTGGTTTTCGGAATCATTTAATTTTACCTAGTCATGCATCATGGGATAGAAGACATAGGAAGAGTGTATCTGATCTTACATAAAATTTGTTTGCAAGTCTGGGCACTTCCATCAGTGTATACTTTGGGAATTCAGAGAAGACCCAGAAACACAAATATAGTTATACTTTGAAAAGTGAGAAATAAGCAGCAACATTCTGATGGATTATTCTTGTGTGGTTTGATTTGGTAGGACTATCCATCTTATCCGAGTTTTGGCCAGGGTCAGTACGCACAGTATTACAATAGCTCACCGTATCCAGCCCATTATATGACAAGCAGCAACACCAGCCCGACCACGCCGTCCACAAATGCCACTTACCAGCTTCAAGAGCCACCATCTGGCATCACCAGCCAAGCAGTTACAGATCCTGCAGCAGGTAATTATGTGCACTTTATTAGTCCTGCAGGCTAGATTTCTGGTGGTTTAAATGCATTTTTCTACAGTCCTATATTCATGCAGGGGTTTCACAGTTTTGGCAAGTTTTGGCACAGCCTAAATCTAAGTCAAACAGCAGGATTGTGGCATTAACTTTATTTATTTTTATTTGCTGAAAAATTTTAGTATAAATTATGTAACTTCAAAAGCCCTTGAAATTGAGATTTTATTTCGTTGTAAATATACTCAATTTTCAGGAGATACGGTGTTTTAGATACGTAGTTATAAATATTGAGCTATAATTCTTAACTAATTATAAATATTTGCCCACATATTGAATATGAAAATAAATATTACCTCGAATTCAATGTTTATTATCATTAAATATTTACTGTATCCAAAATCAAAAAAAATCAGAGTTAATAATGGAAAACAGTGATTCCTCTGGCTCACCCTTCCCACTTGTGGCCTACTCTGAATTTTGTAACTGGGCATGAGAATTTCCATACTTCTGCACAACCCTCGATAGGCCCTTTCAAATGAAAATCTCTCCATCTCTGGAAATTTTCCTACCAAGCCTTTGACATTTCTTTCCCTCTTTTAGTTTTTTCTCTGAAACTCTCAAAATTGTATGCTTAATTTCCTGAATTGGTCTTTCCCTATATTTCTTATATTTTCTCTTGCACGTCTCACCTTTGTCTTATTAAAAATGTAGCCCCTCCTTTCATGGATTATGAGGTGAGCCATTATCCTCAAACAATCCCAGAGTTTGCTTCCTTTTGCCTTTTATTTTTAGCACCAAAGCCCGCTCTTTGCTGCAAGCCAGGTTAAAGTGGTCTTACACTGAAACACACTTCTATGAAATTGTGATCACAGTGTGTTAATTCTAGTCGGTTATCCTACATCATGAAAACAAATTTTATGGAACAGGTGCTAATTTCAATCTTGACTATAGGTTTATCTTGCAAATATTAGCAGATGTCCCCCATAAAAAAAATCTCCTTTGGGTTTTTAGTGTTTCACATTTTTCTTAAATGTAGGTGAACACTCTTTTGTTCCAGAGCAGAAGTTAGTCCTAAACTTCTATTCCAACGAGCTACAAATACTATTTCTGCGCAGCTCAACTCCATACATTTTAATCTTTGATGATTGTAATCCATTTACCTTTATTCTTTAAAAACTAGCTTGATATATTTTTCACTCAGTTCACATGTGTAAATACCGTATTCACAGAATCTAATATACATGTCTTTTAGATTTAACAACTATATAATTGCTGTCAAAAATTGGATTTACTGTAGAAGCTGTTACAGATTTTTCTTCTCTATTTCCGTTAATTTCATATAGGCATCACGAGGAAAGATAATGGCTTGTCCCAATTTTAGGGAGATCTCATGTTTTCATATGAACCATCTGGGCCATGCCAACTTCTTGCAGACTAAAAGGAGCTTTGAAATAGAATAGCAGAGTAATTTTACTTACTTCATCATGACATTTTGATTGTGAAGAGTACAGTACAAAGTAGTGAAGACTTAATCATGTTTTTTAAATTAAGGTTGATTAGCATTTTCTAAAAAATACCAATTTAGGCATATCAGAAAAGTTAGTCTCTGAAACGTGCCATTATTTTAAGTGCATTTTATTTATCAAAAGGGTGCCATGTGAAAGAGTGGGGAGACTAAGCACAGAGCCATGGTCCATAGGAAACAATGCAAAATGTCTATATGATTTTAAGATTAAATGATTTATTTTAGATTTTATTTGAATAAATGCTTAGTATTTCAGGTACCCATTTTAATTTCAGTATCTTTATGGCTGCAGAATAGGAATGAATTGAACTGGGGAGAAAACAGTATTTTTCAGGTTTCTTATATTTACCACTTCCCACTAAAATAAATGTATGGATCAGCCTTCCTTATGTAGTTAGAGGTGGAAAGTTCAGTGAGTTTCCACATTAAAAAGAAATGTGGATTACTTGAGAAATTCAAGGAAGAGTTAGTCTGGCTTTGGGGGTTTTGATTTGTTTGTTTACATTTGCAGTATGACTGGATTCAGCCTAAGTCTTTTGGTGTTAATTTTCCTTTCTTATTAGTCATATATAAGATTGTAGACTGGTCTTTGATGAAAAGGAAGTTTTGAATGATAGAGTCCACAAAATCATTAAAGAATTAGAAGGAATGATTTATAACGTATAACCTAATGTTTTGTTTTACGATAGAAATAAAAAAATGGTTAAAATCATGTCTATTTTGTTGAAATCATCTCAGATTTTTTTTCTTTTAATTTTAATAGTCTATTAGGTTTAAAGTCAGTATTTTCTACATTGGAAAATTAGATTCTAGTTATGATCTGATCTTATGTATGGCCAGGTTTCTGCCTTTCAGTTTCAAGGAATTATACAGTACAGAATGAATACACAGGATATGTGGCTCTCCTCCCATACTTTATAATATCTGTTCTTGTATTGTTCATGGAATTGTTTGTCATAATGAACATACAAAGATAATCTTGCAAGGATTTTTCAGGCCAAACATATCAGGACTCATTATTTGGTATTATGCATTTTTAAGGTTATGAAGAATAGCTATCTTTTAAGTCCATGGTGTTTTGCAGTATTACTTATAAATATGTACCTCCTCATGAATCTTAAGTTCAAAAATTATTTTAATGTGGGCGCCTGGGTGGCTCAGTTGGTTAGGCGACTGCCTTCAGCTCAGGTCATGGTCCTGGAGTCCCGGGATCGAGTCCCGCATCGGGCTCCCTGCTCAGCGGGGGGTCTGCTTCTGCCTCTGACCCTCTTCCCTCTCATGCTCTCTGTCTCTCATTCTCTCTCTCTCAAATAAATAAATAAAATCTTTAAAAAAAATTATTTTAATGTATTTATAATTAAATATTGAAAGTTATATTCTCCTTTGGGTAGATATGTATAATACATTAAAAATAACATAACTGGAACACAAAAGTTTAATATCAAAATTTTAATTCATTTTAAAAAGTAAAAACAGCACCTTTTTTGTCTTTTATTGAGATATAATTGATATTTAACATATTAGTTTCAGGTGTGCAACATGATTTGATATTTGTATGTATTGTGAAATGATCATCATAGTAAGTCTAGTTAACATCTAGCATATGTACTTGCAGATTTTTTCTCTTGTAATGAGGACTTTTAAAATCTATTAGCCATTTAAATCCTTTGCATTCATTTTTAAAAATGAGTTTGGGGCACCTGGGTGGCTCAGTTAAGTGTCCACCTCTTGAGTTCGGCTCAGGTCATGATCTCAGGGTCGTGGGATTGAGCCCTGCATCAGGCTCCATGCTCAACGGGGAGTCTGCTGGAGATTCTCCCTCTCCCTCTGTCTTCCCCCCCACCCCATCCCAGCTCACCCATGTGCTCTCTCTCTTAAATCAATCAATCAATCTTTATAAAAAAATAAGTTTGTTAGTCATGTTTTGACTATCTTAATAAAAGTTACATCATCTGGAAATACTTAAGTATTCATCTACCTTGGGAAATATGGTGAGGTTTATCTGTTTATTTAGCAATATTGTAATACTTATTGGGCTCAAGAAAATCATACCTACTCTTCAACTAGCAATGCTAGCCTCCTCCGTCATCATTGAAGGCCATCTTGGTTGCTTCTAATTTTGGCAATTATAAATAAAGCTACTAAATATTTGTGCTCAGCTTTTTTTTGTATAGACATAATAAGTTTTCAAATCACTTGGGTGATAAAAACCCAGCAGTGTGATCACTGAATTGTATTGTCAGAGTATGTTAATTTTATAAGGAATTGCCAAGTTGTCTTCCAAAGTGCTATACCACTTTGTGATCCAATAAGTAATGAATGAGAATCCTGTTGCTCCACAACCTCGTCAGCATTTGATGTTGTCAATATTTCAGATTTTGCCCATTCTAATAGGTGTGTAGCAGCATCTAGTTGTTTTAATTTGCATTTCCCTAATGAAATTTTATGTTGAGTATGTTTTCATATTCTTATTTGCTCTGTATATCTTTGCTAAGGTGCCTGTTCAAATCTTGTGCCCAGTTTTTAATGAGCTTGTTTTCTTATTGTTGAGTTTTAAGAGTTCTTGTATATTTTGGATACAACTCCTTTATCAGATAAGTTTTGCAAGTACTTTCTCCCGGTCTATGGGTTGTCTTTTTAATCTCTTAACAGTATCTTTCAAAGAGCAGAAGTTTTTAATTTGAATGAAGTCCATCTTAGCAGTTTTTCTCTTTCATGGAATATGCTTTTGGTTTTATATCTAGAAACTCATTGCTAAACCCAACCCAAGGTCACCTAGGTTTTTTCCTATGTAATGATCTAAAAGTTTCATAGTTTTGCCATTTCAGTTTAGGTCTCTGATCCTTTTTGAGTTAATTTTTGTGAAAAGTATGAGTCAGCTTCTCAATTCCTGTTTGTTTATTTGTTTATTGATTTTTGCACGTGGATGCCCAGTTGTAGCACCATTTGTCGATAAGCCTATCTTTTGCTCCATTGAATTACCTTTACTTCTTTGTCAGAGATCAGTTGGCTAACTTTGTGTGGGTCTATTTCTGAGCTCTCTGTTCTCTTTCATTGATCCATTTGTCTTTTTTTTTTCCTAATACCACATTGTCTTGATTATTGTAACTTTGTATAATAATTCTTTAAGTTGGGTAGTATCACTCCTGTGTTCTTCAGTATTGTGTTGGCTATTCTGGGTCTTTTGCCTTCCCACATAAACTTTAGAATCAGCTTGTCAGTATCCACCAAGTAATTTACTTGGATTTGGTTTAGAATTGCATTGAATCTATAGATCAAGTTGGGAAGAACTGACAATATTGAATCTTGACAATATTGAATCTTCCCATCCATGTACACTAATTTACTTTTTATTTTTTTCATCATAGTCCTATAGTTTTCCTCATTAGATTTTGTACATATTTTTTAGATCTATCTTTCTTTTTTGGTGCTAATCAAATCATGTGATTTTTTAATTAAAATTGCAATTGCTCATTGCTGGTATCTAGGAAAGCAATTGACTTTTGTATATTATCCTTGTATCCTGAAACTTCGCTATAATCACTTAGTTCCAGAAGTTTTTCATGTTGATTCTTTGGGGTTTTGTTTTTTTTTTTTTTACATAGGCAGTTATGTCATTTGTGAATAAAGACAGATTTATGTCTTTTTTTCCTACTCTGAATATTATTTGTTTCCTTTTCTTATCTTATTGCATTAGCCAGGACATTTGGTACAGTGTTGAACAGGAGTGGTGAGGAGACATCCTTGTCTTGTTCCTGTGATCTTAGGGAGAAAACTTCTGGTTTCTCACCATTAAGTGTGATGTTGCTACACATTCTTTGTAGATATTTTTTATCCCTGTCCCTAGTTTGCTGAGAGTTTGTATCATGAATGGGTCTTGGATTGTTTCTAGTGCTTTTTCTCTGTCTGTTGATAGGACCATATGATTTGTCTTCCGTAGCCTGTTGATGTGATGAATTATATCAAGTGATTTTCAAATGTGGAACCAGCTTTTCCTACCTGGAATAAATTCCACTTGGTCATGGTGTATAAATCTCTTTATACATTGTTGGATTCAGTTTTGCTAATATTTTAAGAATCTTTGCATCTATGTTCATGAGATATATTGGTCTGTGGTTTTCATTTCTTATAATGTCTTTGTCTGGTTTTGGTATTAGGGTAATAGTGACCTCATAGACTAAGTTAGGAAATGTTTTTTCTGCTTCTATTTTCTGGAACAGATTGTAAAGAATTAGTATCATTTATCTCCTAAATATTTGGTAGAATTCACCAGTGAACCCATCTAGGCCTAGTGTTTTCTGTTTTGGAAGATGGATTATTGATTAAATTTCTTTAATAGATATAAACCTATTCAGATTATCTATTTCTCCTTGTGTGAGTAGATTGTCTTTCAAGGAATGGTTCATACCATCTAGGTTATATAATTGGTGGGCCTAGAGTTATTTATAATATTCCTTTATAATCCATTTAATGTCCATGGGATTGCGTGTGATGGCCTTTTTCACTTCTGATATTAGTGATTTGTGTCTTCCTTTTTTTTTGGTGCCTTGGTTAGCCTAGCTGGAGATTTATCAATTTTATTGATCTTTTCAGGAACCAACTTTCCATTTCTTTGATTTTCCTTTATCGTTTTCCTGTTTTCAATTCATTGACCTCTCTGACTTTTATTATTTCTTCTGCTTTCTTTTGATTTAACTTGGTCCTCTTTTTCTAGTTTCCTAAGGCTTGAAGCTTAGATTGTTAATTTTAAATATTTCTTCCCTCCCAATACATGCATTAAGTGCTATCAAGTTCCTTCTAAATATTGCTTTTGTTGCATTCCACAAAATTTAATATTTCTATTTTTATTTAGTTCAAAATATTTTTCTTTCCATTATCATCAAAACCCTCCATTTTGAAGAGGTATATATTTATAAACATTTTATTGGAGAAAAATATTAGAGATTTGATGATGTACAGTATGTATCATTTGTGACAGCTGTGCAATTATTCACATCTTCCCAGTTAAATGGCTTTCTGTTGTTAGAGAATGTTTTTAGTTTCTGAGAAGAAGAGTATTCTATGGTAAATTCAAATCCCACTATCTATAAGAGAAAATTTTGATCAAAGTCAACTCTTTTTTTAGTCAATTCTAAGACTTGTAAGACATTATCACAGTTAAATCTATGGTTACTTGAAATTTTAAGTGATGGGTTTAATTTTAAATTTCTTTTTTAAAACAATTCTTAACAAAGTAGATGGTTTTCTTTTATGTTCAAAAACAGAGGTAAGAAAAAAAGAAAAAGGCATTTTAGGATGTTTTCCTTTTGTGATAGTATCTGAATTCACATATTATCATCTCTTAGCCACCTACATGTGATGAATATGTTATTTTCTTATATTAAACACTGAAATTTTAAGGTATATTAGCAACATAACCAAATTTTTTCAAAAAAGTGATAAAAATTATTTAACCACCATTTGAGAGTAATTGTCATGAAGGAATTTTCTAAATTGACTTTCTTAGAAGAGTACTTAAGCCATTCTTTTACAAATATTTTTCTTTACCATATGACTTCTCTATGTATGATCAAAATATGAACTTCTACGGTGCCTGGATGGCTCAGTCATTAAGCATCTGCCTTCGGCTCAGGTCATGATCCCAGGGTCCTGGGATTGAGCCCCGCATCAGGCTCCCTGCAGCGGGCTCCCTGCTCAGCGGGAAGCCTATTTCTCCCTCTCCAACTCCCACTGCTTGTGTTCCTGCTCTTGCTTGTGCTCTCTTTCTCTCTCTGTCAAATAAACAAATAAAATATTTTTAAAAATTGGCTTATTTGTAATTCATTTACTGTACTGTACTTAAATAATTTGGATCGAACACATATTTTTTGTCAAAAATCTCTTAGAACATCTAATAATTATGACAGCTATCAAAAATAATACATAGTAAAAATGTAAGTGATGTCTTTAGAGCTTTATATTACATGTAATCTTATAACACACCCATGAGGTGTAGGTACTATTTGTCCCCATTTTACAGATGAGGAAAATGAGGTACATAGCTCTTAAATGCTCAATAAATAATAAGTATTATTGAGTTAATTGAGAATTTTGAGGCCAAATTTTTGTGAAAGGACTAGTCATGTATAACATTGTATTTTTGAAATACTATAAAGCCATGAGAAAAGAATAAATGGTAGATAAAACACTTTAGGTGAATGCAAAATAAAGCTAGTTATTTGTTCATCAGGAATGAGTTTTAGCACAGATACTATAAAAAGTCAGGTTTTCAAAGGATTTGTTCACTCGAATTCTTACCAAAAGGTAGACGTTGAAATCTACCTTTTCATGCTCTGACTGCATGCAGACGATTTACTGGTTAAGGTGATATACAGGAATCTTGCCAATATTGAATTTCAAGTGACAGAGGAAAAATCAGTATAAGAGGGAATTCAATATGCATGGGAAACCATTTGTTCCCTCTGCTTCTTTGATCCTTGCCAAGGCACACGAAAGTAGAGCAAAGCGCCTGAAAACCGGGAACATTCTTGTCCAAAGTTGCAGGGGAACTCTGAGCTCTCACAGGAATTCAGTGTGACAGGATGAAAAACTAAACTGCCGGCCGTCTGCCTTTTAAATGCAGGAAATTTGGGCCACGTCTATATGACCAAACACGCCTACATTGTCCACTGTAGAAATGATCCTGAGGTTTGCAACAGCATGCATCTTGACTCCTACTCTTACATTTTGCCGAGTGAGCAATTCTGAAAATCTTTAGGCCATACTTGCTCATTTTCACTGATGCCTTGTGGACTTTGGAGAAGTTTGCAATTTGTTCAGCTCAAAAATAAACTCTTTTACTGAAGCAGTTTTAACTAACATTCTGGAAACATTTGTCTGCAAAACAAATATTTGTGTCTAAAATAGTCAGGCTATTAAGATGTGAGAAAACAAAACAGATGTTTGTTTGGGGTTCTTGGGTTTGTTTGTCTTGATGGCATTTGCTTGCTTGCTTTTTCTTTTTTCCCCACTCCAGAGGAAACACAGTGTTAACCTTAATGAGATTATAAAATTCTTGAAAATAAAGTTCACTTTTTGTTTTATATTGTCAGGAATGTCATAAAAATAAGTTGCCTTATCTTTGAGTTTTGGACTATGTTTCCAAAAAGTGAAAAATTCAGTGTTTTAGAATTTTCCCATTTTGTGCCTCATTACTGGTTTGACTAATTTTTTCAGTTTGTTGTCTGGAAGGCAGGATGCTGTATAGAGTTAATTTTAGTATACATGCATTCAAATATATCATTCTTCTATTTATATTTAACGTATGATTTGTATATAAATACCCAAAATAAGAAAACATACATTATTGAACTATATTTTTATTGAGTTAAATTCGTTTACTAGCCCTCCCAAACATTTATTACTTTATCTTTATAATTCTTTCTTCTATTTATACTTAACATATGATTTGTATAAATACCGCGCGCTAACCGATTGCGCCACTGGAGCTCCTTAACATATGATTTGTATATAAATACCCAAAATAAGAAAACATATATTATTGAACTATATTATTGAACTATATTATTGAACTATATTATTGAGTTAAATTCGTTTGCTAGCCCTCCCAAACATTTATTACAAGCTAATTGATTCCTTGTTTCTGTAAAGCATTAAGCGTCCTATGGGACCAACACAAATCACTGTAATAAGTTTCCTTGTTTAAGTTGGAGGACATCAGCATTTACTGATACAAAATTTTTTAATTAGGGATGGTTGAGAAAAGAACATACAAATTTATCTGTGCCTCATTTAATTTGGATTGAATGGTTTAGTGGATAAATTTTGGGTTAACTTTTATTTTCTGGGGGGGTAATTTTATTTATGTATTTTTTTTGAAACATTGTTAATACACAATGTTACATGAGTCTCAGGTGTACAACATAGTAAACTGACAGGTCTATACTTTATGCTGTGCTCCCCACAAATGTAGCTATTATCTGTCACCATATACCATTATCACAATACCACTGACTATATTCCCTATGCTGTGTCTTTCATCCCCATGATTTATTGGATTTAACTTTCAAATAAAGGTAGGATTGATGGATTGATGGCTATTGATTTTAGTCCTAGTTCGATAGCCAAAAATTTAAGTTTAATGAATTTTTAAAATTTACTAAAGAAGAACATATGATCATGGGACAAAATTATAAAAGTATAGAAGGGTTTACAGAGAAGAATAAAATTCCCTTAATCTTTTGTAGCCAGTTTTTTTCAGCCGAGTTCCTTGTGTATCTTTCCAAGGATACAGGTTGCTTATATAAACATATACAAAGCACCTGCCCCTGGATACCTTTTTTTTCCACATTCAAGTATGTATACTTTCTGTAATTTTTTTTTCCTTAAAGATAATAGAATACTCTACATACTGTTCTATCCCCTACTTTTTTTACTTAATGATATACAGAGAAAAATTAATAGGCATTTTTGATGTGGATTTTATATGCAAATATAATTATAGCTGATTTTTTTTGTGTACCCACTATATGCCAGGCATTTTTCTAAGCACTGTTCATGCATGAACTTAGTTCATTCCCACCCAACTGCATGAGATAGGTAGTGTTATCATTATCCCCATTTTACAGATGGAGAAGCTAAGGAGAGAGGTCCATGACAGCATGAGGATTTAACTTCCAGAACTTTGACTACAAACATGAATTCTTAATTAGGCAAGCATGCTGGTTCTAGAAACTACTGTGTCTGAAGTTTCAAATAAGCAAAATAATGGAAATGTAACCAAAGAGGCAGTAACAATCTGGCATTCATTTTCTTAAATTAATCAAAGAACTCAGCAAAGGCATATATTAGCAGGTATTCTGTTAAATATGTGTTAAATAATTTGAATAGGCTCTATTTGCTCATAAAATAGTGTAGGTCTGAAATTATAGGGAAGTAGTATGTAGTATATTTAAGGTTATCTTGTAGTATTTCCTGAACTATATCTTGGATAATCCAACAACTAATTGCACACTTTCCAGAATGTGTGCTATCCCCCCCCCTTTATCCTATTTAATAATTACCTGTCATGTACCTGCTTAGAGAATAATTTTTCATGACATCTCTACCATCCCCTATCCTTCCCTGAGGACCTGGTTCTCTACATTTCCAAATCTTTTTGTTTTTCCTTTGTTCTTTATTTCTCCACTTGCATCTCATGGTTGATGAGCACTAAGTATAGGGCTGATGCTATTCTTGTATCAAGGAAAAGGGAAGCCATCCATCCTAAAGTGTAAGTAAATGTCTTAATCTAGTACAGTCACCTTCTAATACTTTTGAAAATATTTGTATGACCCCTCCAGAAACTTTATCAAGTACCTCTTCATAAAATTAAAACTGCATTTTCTTCAGTACCATTAGTTAAGACAGATTTTACTGTTGTTCACTTTTATGTAAGTGTTGATATTTGAGTACAATTTTCTAATATTTTACATTGTGTATGTGCACTATTCACCTGGGTTATTGACTGACTTGGTAATCATGGATTGATTTAGCAATCACATCTGCCATTGTTTCCGTGGAAAATAGCTTCTGGGTTCCAAGCAACTGATTTAAAAATATGTAAAACCAGGGGTGCCTGGGAGGCTCAGTTGTTTAAGTGTCCCACTCTTGATTTCAGCTCAGGTCATGATCTCGGCTCAGGTCATGATCTCAGGGTGGTGGGATCAAGCCCCACCTCGGGGTCCACACTGGGGTGAAGCCTGCTTGGGAGTCTCTCTCCCTCTGCTCCTCTCTCTGCACCCCTGCTCTCAAGCAGTCTCTCTCTCTAAAAAAAAAAAAATATGTAAAACATAGCTGATTTGTAAATTGACAACTCTCTTGTCTCTACAAATCCGCTTGAACAACTTTAGCATGAAGCAGTTGGGCAATAGGGACAGAGAGCCTTTAATGAGTTCCAAAGCAGGATCAGTTAGGGAAACAAATTGTTAGGTTTAAAGTTAGCAGGATTCCTGTACTTGAGGTCTTTCTGGATCCCTTGATACAGTAATATCCACTGAAAACCAAATATAATGTACATGCTTCCCAATCATACTTGGCTGGGAACCACGCCACCCACCTCCTGCCCCCATAGGGCATATCTATGAACTTGGGCACTGCACTGCCTCACAATATAATTAAGAAAAAGGAGTGGTGGCTAAGGATTTGGGGTTGGGCTAACCTGGATTTGAATCCTGGCTCTATTATTTACTCTGGGCAGGTCACCTAGCACTTTAGCGTATCAGTTTTCCATTAAATGAGGATAATACTGCTCATGTGTATGGGATGAATGTGGGGATGACTTTATGTAAGTGGCCAACAAAGTGATGGACACCCACTGGGCCCTCAAGTGTTCATTTCTTCCATGCATGCATTTAGCAGGTATTTATAAAAGCTTACAGTGTGCGAGGCCCTGTGCTTGGCCCAGGGGATAAAGAGGAGACAAGAAGGGCAAGATCCCTGACAATAGGAAGCCGGTGTGTTTTCTTCCCTCTGGAAGGCTATTGCTGTAGTGCATTGTGCATTGTGGTTGTTTCAGACGCAAAAGCCCCCAAAGTGTGGTTCACCAGTTTCCTTCACGTAGTATGATGGGGAGAGGTTTAAGGCAGAGGTTGAAATGTGTGAGGATGGATGACAGAAGTTTCTATGAGGTTGTCCACAGAGGAGACAATGGCTATATTCCAGGAGTGATAAAGCTCTCTTAATTTAGTTACTAGACCTTGACTGAGGAGTTAATTTACCGGGGAGACCACAATCAGTGATGGTGTGAAAGGGAAGTAATGTTATAGAATACAGATAGAGAAGTCAAAGCAATTCTCTAAAATTAGTTCAAATAATATTTATTCATCTCTGACTTCTGGTTAACCCTATAACACTAGTCAACAAGTCTACTTGTGTTTATTTTATTCTACCCAAGTTTCTATGGGAGAGTTCTACAGCCGATAAAGTTGTTAAGATTCCTTTATTTTAATGTTCTCCTCTTTGATAAGGTAATATTCACTGAGAATATAATATTATTAATGTAATTTATTCAAGACCTTGCTGAGGTTTTTGGGGTTTGTTTGTTTGGTCAAGACAGAGACAACTCCCACTTAAAAAATCTCCCAGTATAACATTTTCATGGTCACACTCCGTGGCATGTAATTTTGAAGGCTTGATGGCCTGTTGCTTGGTAGGTCTATAAGAATCCCAAGCAGCTTTTCAAGGACTATCGTGAGCCTTACCTTATGGCTGTAGCCTTCCACATGGGCATCTTCCCTGGTTTGGTCCCTTTATTTTCACAAGAGAACATCCTTTTTATTCTCAGCACAGGTAACTTAGTAAAGCATATCTGTCTCCACTTAACTGAGCAACCAAGAATAGCTCCATTTCAAGTAACTCATTAGTATAACTTTTACCTTATTGCTTCTTAACACCCAAGGAGACACTTGCTTCTGTCAGCTATCAAGAGGGCACATAATGTCTCATTCTTCTAGATGTTTTCAGTTTTACCCTTAAAATAACAAGGTACCCCCACTCCAGTGCTCTGCAATCTAAGTACTGAATTAGCCCTATGAAGTCTGCTGTGGTCAGCCTGAGAAGTAAAAATCCTATTAAACCTGCTGTTTTATTTACCATGAGGGTATGTTCCTGACATCACACATCTTCTCAGGGAGCAGTCTTGTGAGGCATTTCTGTCTCATCTCTGTGCTAGAAATACCTGTCTTTCTGTAGAAAAATTGGTAGGTCACATTCTGTGTACCTGAGTCCTAGAACTCTGTGCCCTTGACTGCGGACCTTAGGGCAAGCAGACCCGTGTTGACCACTTTCTCTCCTGGCTTTATTTTACCTTTCTCACTTCAGTGTTTTTTTTTCTAATGTACTCATTCATTTTTTTTAAAAAAATTGCTGTATAATTATTGTGTACGTATTTGGCACATGATCTTTTTGGAGAAAGGTAGGATATAAATTACCCAGAAAATACATTAAGAACTAAAATGTCTTATTCAACAAGAATAAGAGTGAGAAAATAGATTTATCCCATCCATTCCATATTCAGGAAGCACTTACTTTCTAAATTTTACATTATCACCGTGTTTGTAAATGTCACCATTTTGGTTAATATGTGCACAAAAACCTCTTCAAGATTCTCATAATTATAGCCTCCCAAGGGCACACACCTGCCCATCTTTTCTTCTCTTTCCTCAAAGCCCCAGACTGCCATGTCTAATAGGCTTGTTATTTGTTTCAATCCAGCTAATTTATGTAAAACACGTTGCCAATTGCAAAATGGCTCCCAAATGTAAGAATTCATTTTCTCTACCACTGACATTGTTTTCAACTTGTGCAGTTTATTTTCTTTTCCATCCCTGATGACATTTTAAATGTTCTCCCTTTAAGTATTCTAAGAATGTTCTTCTGTGGAGAATCTTTGCTTTCTAGTTTCCCATTTAATGTTTTCCCTAAAGCGTCTGTTTCAGTACATTTGTTCATCTAATTACCTCCCCTGACTCACTTCTAATATTGATAAAGGTTATCGAGGAAGCACATTTCTCTTGAGACTTATTCCTTAATCTTGCTATTAAATTTCATTACCCTGTCCCTTAATTGAAGGAAAGGCAGAAAGCACAGTTTCTTCTACTTTCAAATAGGAATGAGGGTTTGAAGATGTTCTTCAACATTCCATTAGCTATTCATTGAGCAGCTCTTAATTACAAAGTTGTCTTAGGTTCTGCAGGGATACAGAGAACAAGAAGGTTATTCCCTATCCTCAAGGAGCATTTACGTGAATAGCCAAACCTAATAAACATTATATTTAAAAAATGCTGTTCTAGAAGAAGGAGCAAAGTGCACTGGAAGAATATAAGAACAGAGATCTCTTATATAAAGTATTTGAAGAAAAAGCTAACAAAAGCGGTGAAATTTATCCTCGGCACTAAAAGATGTAAATGGGTGAGGGACAGGATAGAGATGGGATATTTATTCAAGGCTGGAGTAATAAACCCTTTTAAGTGGGCTCATCGGTGGTATCACTTCTGTCAGTACAAACTTAAACTATATGTAATTTTCGCTAAAGAATGAAAGCCTTTTTGAGCTGAAAGATCCCTTTCATCTCAAAGCCTTTTTGATCTGGAAGATCATCTATATGAGTAAGATAACTAAGCCCGGAGAGATGACTTTGAACAATTCACTTCCCACCACAACATTAACGTGTTGGGTAATTCTATAAGTGACAAATTACCAAGCCTGTTCAGATCCTACTGTCTGAATTTGTAGGTTATGCTGGCTACCACAGTGAAATGTGAACTACTCAATTTGCCATGTTCAGTAAGTTAAGGAGGATGTGGAAATGGACCAAAGTTTGCAAGATCCATCCCCTCCATGGGTGGGTTATTTCCTGAACACTGAAAGGGAAGAGGTCACATTTTTGGAGTCCGTACAGGTTCCGTAATCCATGCCCCTAAGTTTCGGTTCCAGGCAGCTCCCCTTCTGTCCCCAAACCTCCCCAGGCAGGGGCCCATCAGAGACTATGCCATCTGTCTTTGTCACTACAAAGCAAGGGTTCCGACTTGGGAAATGACATGCTCTCTGAGAAAAGTCAAGACTGGTTCAGTGAGGTGTGTGAAGCAGGAGAAGGCAGATGGAATGAGAGAAATAATCTCAGAGTCTAGAGGAAGCCCTGTTCAATCCACCCCTCTACTTGTCAGCCCTAAGGTGGCCTCTTCCTGTGAAGGGTAAGGTCTACTCCTAGTTCTGCATTGCATAAAATAAGTTGAACCCAAAAGGTGGAATCTGGAACCAAGTGTGCCCAGGTTCCCCTCCTGTCGGGTCCTCCCAGAATGAGCATGAAGGTGCATTGATAAGTACTTAACTGTGAACATTCTCTAGGAGAATGGTGAAATAGGATTTGGCATGAAGGCTTATCCATGATCACAAGCAACTTGTGAACCAGGGGTGCTCCACATGCTGGGTTGTTAGCTCATTCAACAACGGGTGTTTACAGAGCCTCTGGTATATTCCAGGCACTGGTCTAGGGTACTCGGCAGGGAACAAAATAAAGTCTGTGCCCTCAAGGAGCTTATATTCTATCAGAGCACACAGACCACAAGTCAACGTACAATGCCTCTGGTAGTCAGAAGTGCCTGCAAGGATGAAATGGTTTGTAAAATAGAGTTAGGGCAGATAAACTATTTCAGAAGCGTGGTCTGGCAGGGTGACCTTTTAGCAGAGACCCAAAATTACTGAGTAGAGAGTCACCTCCGGGTCTGGGGGGGAGAGTGTTCTGGGGGAGGAGAGGCAGTACTGGGCTTGGTGGACAGGAAGACGAGTGTCACTGGAACATGCAGGGGTGGAGAGTGGAGGGGGCCGGGGTAGGGAGGTAAGAAGCCAGATCATAGCAGGCATGTGGCATGGGGAGGACTTTGGATTCTTTGTGTGTTTGTTTTGAATGAGGTGAGAAGTGTTTAAGCATAAAAGTGACATGATGTCATTACATTTAAAAAAGAATCTTTCTGGTTGTTGGACCGAGAATAAGCAAGGGAAGAAGGGGCACCAGTGGTCATGGAGGAGATGGTTCCAGTGGCCCGGGAAGAGGTCACTTGGGCAGGCTCGGGTGCTTGGGGGGAGGTGGTGAATGTGGTCAGATTTTAGGGAGATTGGAAAGTAGAGCTATCAGGATTTGTTGACAGATTGAATGTGAATAGTAACAAGAGAGGAATCATGGATGACACTACAGTTTTGGGCCCAAACAGCTAAAAAAAAAAAAAAAAAAGTGCATTTGCCAATTATTCCTATGGTAGAAATGGCAGGAAGAGAAGGTATTGTTGAGAAATCAGGATTTCTGTTGAGCACGTGTTAAGTTTGTGGTACCTGTTAGAAATTCAGAGGAAAATGGCAAGTAAGTTGTTCAGTGACTAAGTCTGTTGTTCATAGGATAACCTAGGACCTAAATCTGTGAGTCATCACAAATGCCATTTAAAACTTATGTGTCTGGGGTGCCTGGGTGGCTCAGTTGGTTAAGCATCTGCCTTCGGCTCAGGTCATGATCCTGGAGTCCTGGGATCGAGTCCCACATCGGGCTCCCAGCTCAGCAGGGAGCCTGCTTCTCCCTCTGACCCTCTCCTCTCTCATGCTGTTTCTCTCTCGCTCGTTCTCTAATAAATAAATAAAATCTTTAAAAAATAAAATAAAATAAAATAAAACTTATGTGTCTGGATGAGTTGACCAAGGCAGGGAGCATAAATGCAAAAAGAGAGCCAAGCATGGAGCCTGGCCTTCCAATCAAGAATGATTTGTTTCAAAGATTTTTTTTTTTTTAAGGCTCTCGATAAAGACCTTTTCAAAGGTTTCCAACTTAGTTGCCCTTTTATTGAGAAGTAAAAGCAAGTATTTGAGCACACGTGTGCCCATACACCTGTGCTCTGTTGTGAGCATCTCTTGTCTGTGGCATTGCTCTCTGACACAGGAGAACTCAAGAAGGAACTTTCGGCCACCACTGGAATTTCTCTAGAGGCTTGAGAATAGTAGTTTTCAACTCTGAGGCAGTCTGACTATAGAGGTTGATTCCAGGCGGCCTTCCCCCTGATGACCTTACAGGAGAAGAGAATCTGTTTTACCAAATGCCGTCAGAGGGCTGGAGGTGAGCCTGCGAAGGAATGTTCATCAGATTCAATTATTTGAGGTCACTGTTAAGTGTTCAGTATGAAAGGCCTACCTGCCCCTTTTCCATTGGACCTTTCACCTAAATTTTCCTAATTTTCCTGTGTAGTGAACAGCATGGCTTGACAACAGCGGGGCATTTGAATTTTTCTTAGAAAGACAGTTTAGCTCATCACCCAGCGTCCCTGGTGTGCTTGCCTGCTTGTGTAATTTGTGATTGTGTCCTCCAGATTCAGTCAACTGCAAAGAGCCCTATAAGAAAGCATCCCCAAGGCCACACACCTGGAGCAGTGCCCGACTTACAGCAGTTTCTTTAGGCTTGGTGCCTGCCTAGAGCCATTCTGCTAGAGATGAGAACACAAAATCCATCCCAAGATATATGTGTCTGGTGTTCCTACCAACCCAAGGAGATTCTGTAATCTTTTTTGCATGTCAGGTTACCGTGTTCATGAGAAAAGCAGAACTTTGTTTGTATATTCAAGGTAGATACATTTTGATATCACGGTCGCTGGGCTCCCTTACTACCAGGGGTAGGGCCTTTAAAAAAGTACATATTTAAATTCCTTTTCTATTTATTATCAATTCCAAAAAAATAAGCACCCTGTTTTGGACCTTGTTCTCCAATTAGTTTGGCAACATGTTGCACTTATTATCTTTATCACAATGTTAACATTTAAGGTTTGCAGCGATGTTGAAGAAGCAATATCACCCGGAGAAGTAAGGTGACAGTCACTTAAATCTCATAGTCCTAATGGAGTCACTTACTTGAATCTCATATTAACACACTATTTCCCTAATGAATACAATTATATACTCCCACAAGCCAAATCTGTTTTATAAAGTGTAGTTGAAACACCACCATACTTGTTTATTTTTTAAATTTAATTTATATTCAATTAATTAAAAGTATTATTAGTTTCAGAGGTAGAGTTCAGTGATTCATCATTTGCATATAACACCCAGTGCTCATTACATTACGCACCCTCCTTAATGTCCATCACCAAGTTACCCCATCCCCCAACCCATCTCCCCTCCAGCAACCCTCAGTTTCTTTCCTATGATTGAATCTCTTATGATTTGTCTCCCTCTGTTTTCATCTTGTTTTATTTTTCCCTTCCTTCCTCTATTCCCCTCTGTTTTGTTTCTTAAATTCCACATGAGTGAAATCATATAATTATCTTTCTCTGATTGACTTATTTCGCTTAGCATAATACCCTCTAGTTCCATCCACGTTGTTGCAAATGGCAAGATTTCATTTTTTGATGGCTGAGTAATATTCCAGTGTATATATACCACATCTTCTTTATCCATTCATCTGTCGATGGACATCTGGGCTCTTTCCATATGTTGGCTATTGTGGACATTGCTGCTATAAACATTGGGGTGCAGGTGCCCCTTCGGATCACTATATTTGTATCTTTGGGGTTAATACCCAGTAGTGCAATTGCTGAATCATAGGGTAGCCCTATTTTCAACTTTTTGAGGAAACCCCATACTGTTTTTCCAGAGTGGCTGCACCAGCTTGCATTCCCGTCAGCAGTGTAGGAGGGTTCCCCTTTCTCCACATCCTCACCAAAATCTGTCATTTCCTAAGTGGTTAATTTTAGCCATTCTGACTGGTGTGAGGTGGTATCTCATCGGGGTTTTGATTTGTATATCCCTGATGCTGAGTGATGCTGAGCACTTTTTCATGTGTCTGTTGGCCATTTGGATGTCTTCTTTGGAGAAGTGTCTTTTCATGTCGTCTGCCCATTTCTTGATTGGATTATTTGTTCTTTGGATGTTAAGTTTGATAAGTTCTTAATAGATTTTGGAGACTAACCCTTTATCTGATAAAACATTTGCAAATATCTTTTCCCATTCTGTAAGTTGTGCTTTGGTTTTGTTGACTGTTTCCTTTGCTGTGCAAAAGCCTTTTATCTTGATGAAGTCCCAGTAGTTCATTTTTGCCCTTGCTTCCCTTACCTTTGGAGACAATACCACCCTGCTCCTTTATTAACATGTTGTCTGTAGTTGCTTTTGCTCTGTAATGGCAGAGTTAAGTCATTGCAACAGACCATATGTCTCACAAAGCCTAAGGTATTTACTATCTGACTTAAAAAAAAAATTGCTGACCTTTGCATTAGAGTATATAGACAGAAAAAAAAAAATAGTGAGCGAGTTGGCTCCATGCCTCTCTGGGTACCCATGTGATCTGTACCCCGCTATCCCACCAGTGGGTTTCACTGCCCTTGTACCTCACAGTGCAGCCATTTGAGAGAGGATTTCTGGGCAATTTTGATTGATTACAGAACCCATCCTTGGAGTAAGATGCAATCCCATATTTACCTTAATCAAACTCAGCTTTACAGAGTAGCTTTTTCCTTCATAGGAAAACCAATTTTAAAAATTATGAACAGAAATAAACCCAGTGGTGGTTTATGATTCTTTTAGCCAGTAGCATCAGGCTTGATGCATCTATCTCCCTATGGAGAATGCCAAGGTAATCAGAATAACCTTTCCTCATGGAATCAGAATTAATCTCTCTGCATTCTTTCTCTCGATCTTCCTGGTTTTGGCTTGATGCATCCCTTTTGAGAGGATTTTTGCATATATGTATGTTGATTTTGAGAGTCTCAAAGTTTGGGGGTACCACACTGTCAGTGGCTGTCTGGCATCTTCACACTCAACCTGTGTAACTATCCATATACTTTAAATTTTGAGTCTCAAACATGACAATATCTGCTTTTAGGAAAGCAAGACACCCTGTTCTTTTTATCTGAGTCCCCTATAGCAGCAAATAGAATGTAACTGTTGATTGCCGTGGCTCACATTCATTAAATTCAGGTAATCTTTATAAGGATTGAGGATTTCCCACAAAGCTCTACACTTCCTTTTGTAACTGGTATTGTCCTAGTGTAGATTCAGGGTCTAGCCTAGAGATAGTAGCTTCCCTGGCTTCAACCCAATTATCATTATATATGTGGCAAGAGCTTCCTGTCCACACGGAGTCTGGTTACTTGATTCTGTTTCAGGGGAGTAATCTGTCACCTCAGTTAAACTTAGAAATGAGTAAGGAGAGCCTCCATCCTTCCAAAGCACAGAGAGAGGAGCTTGCAGGAACCCTGTATTCTACTTTCTTTACAACTACCACTGGCATATATAGTCCTAGGAGTGTAAAGTTAGATCAAAAGTTCTCTGCTCCACTTAGAATAAATGTGAACACTTATCCCTAAATCTTCAAGGAGTCAACCAGGCCAATAGGCAGTGCTTTATGTAGTGCAGAACTATATATTAAAAAACCCCAAAAAACTGGGGCACCTGGGTGGCTCAGTCGTTAAGCGTCTGCCTTCAGCTCAGGTCATGATCCCGGGGTCCTGGGATCGAGCCCCGCATCGGGCTCCCTGCTCCGTGGGAAGCCTGCTTCTCCCTCTCCCACTCCCCCTGCTTGTGTTCCCTCTCTCACTGTGTCTCTCTCTCTCTGTCAAATAAATAAATAAAATCTTCAAAAAAAAAAAAAAAAACCCAAAAAACAAAAAACTACTCCTGTGAAGGAAAACATAATTTAGGGAAATACCAGCATAATTTGAGGATTTGAGGGACTATCAGGAATGGAAGAGTGTCTGCAAATATGAAAAAGAGGTTAAAACTTTTATATTCATCAGTAAAGGAATATAAAAAAAATTGCAAAGGATTTGGATAGTTCATAAAGAGAAATATAATTTTCAAGCCCATATCTGTAAGTATCTCCAGTATGTCCTAATTAAAATCACTACTATTGTACACCTAATAAAATAGCAAGAACTTCTTTAAAACAATGATAACCATAGTGTATAAGACTGTGGTAAAACTGACACAATGTAAATTGATACTATCCTTTTGAAAACTATTTGGCAATGTGTATAAGAGTAGCTAACATATATATGTATATACATGTTATATACATATTTATATGTATATAAGTAGCTAACATGTCCAGGGAGGGCATGAGAAATAAAACCAGATAAGGAATTTGGACTGGGTACGGTAGACAGTAAACCCTGATGGATTCTGAGGGTTGGAGTTGCCACGGTTTTTGTATAGGTTAGTCTGAAGGTGACCATTTAAGAGGGAAAGACTAAAAGCTAACAGCTAGGAAGATGTGGTAAATATTTTACATCACAGATAATAGAACTTAAAAGCTAAATCATCTTGGCTGTGTCCTCAGTTTGACAGACCAGGAGGCTAAAAGACATGGAGGAAATGTCCCTAAGACTCAAGTAGCAGTTATGAGCTCAGCTCAGAGGGACTAGAGGTGCCAAGAGGAACTAAGTGGAATCTTCTGAGTTCCAGTTCTGTTTCTCTTTTCAGGATTGAAAGATTTATGGAACTCTTCAGTAATACTTACAAATGTACAATGTTAATGATCTGATGTAGATTCTAATATTTTATGATTGAATATGTAAACATTAATGTTTAAATAAGCTTTAAAAATAATTACAGCTATTTCTCATTTTTAAGTATTTTGACTAGCTGGTAGGAATAATTAGGTAATCTTCATAGACTTAATAGAGCAAAAGCCAAACTTGAGAAACACTCATTCTTTCAATCATCAGTTTTTTTTTAATGTGTACTTGGTGCTCTGGACTCTTACTGTTCTCTCAGAATATAAAATGAACACCACCAGGGCGCCTGGGTGGCTCAGTTGGTTAAGCGACTGCCTTCGGCTCAGGTCATGATCCTGGAGTCCCGGGATCGAGTCCCGCATCGGGCTCCCTGCTCGGCAGGGAGTCTGCTTCTCCCTCTCCCACTCCCCGTTTGTGTTCTCTCTCTCGCTGTGTCTTTCTCTGTCAAATAAATAAATAAAATCTTAAAAAAAAAAAAAAAAAATGAACACCACCAGCTTCTGTCCTCTAAAAGGAGGAGTAATGGACATTTGCTCAAAATAACTCAAGTTATTATCTACTGCATGAATGATTGTAAAACTTGCATAACCCTACAATAAAGATAACCATAAATGCAAAACAGAGACTCAGATTTAGAGAGAAAATTCACAAAGAAGATACGTGATCTTTAGGGATTCTTAGGAATTTCACAGACAGATCAGGGGAGGGGTGGTAAGAATGAAGAAAAAGCATTCTAAGAAAGCGGAACAACATGTTCAATGTCATGAAATAGCCTGGCATGTTCAGAGAACTCAGATAATTAGGTGTGACTGTCTGAAGTGTAGACTGTGAAGGGGAGAGAGACTTGGTGGGACTTCTCTTTGTTTCAAGGCAGCTAACATCGTAGATTGCTAGTGCCATGCACCAGTTCTGACTACATGTATATTGGTTTTCTCATTTATTCCAATTTTACATATGATGAAACTGACTCATAGAAAAGGTAAATAACTTGCCCAAAGTCATACTTCTAATAAGCAGTGGGATTGTGATTTGAAACATGGCAGTTGAGTCTACAGCTCAGTGTCCTAAAATCTAGATTGGCCTTCCTGTTGTACACTAGGAGTTTGGAGCATGGAGGACTTTCAAAGTTTTCTGTCATGGTGGTGTAGATGGTAATTGAAAGGTTGTGGGTAGTAAGCTTGAAAATAGCCTGTTGCAATAATCAAAGCAGGGATGATGAGAGCGTGAACCTAGAACAAAAGTGTTCGGAAGGTAAAAGACCTAAAGCTTAGTCTTGATTTGAGGGCGCTAATGAGGAATTTCTGGCTTGAAAAACTGGGTAAATGTTGGTACCAATAAGCAGGACTCATTAAGAGAGGAGGAGAATGATCCATTTGGGGACACCTTTAGTTGTGGTGCCCATGGAATATTCAGGTAGAGAGGTTTAGCAAACAGTGAGGTATTCAGGTCAACAGATCAGGAGGCTTTAGAATCACCAACCTGGGAATTATCATTGAAATCCCTCTTACAAATACTACAAACTTCCGAGAGCTTGTAGTGAGGTAAGAGGACCATAGAGAAAATTCTGTACTGCTGCTCAAGATACACTCGACCAACTGGCCATCTATCCACTAATTGTCTGTTAATAGTCCATATAACATGAGGATTTACTTCAGAATGTAATCAACTGCATCACTAAGCACACTGTGTATTTAAATTTTCTTTTTAATATTGAAAGACTTTTGATGAAGCTGAAGCATTGCATTAATTAACATCCGGATATAAGCCCCTTATTTTGTCCCAGGTCACTTTGATTATCACTAGTACAAAACCACTAACCTTTAAGCTTTGGGTAGAGGAAGAGGTCTCTAAAGAGACAGAAGTAATAGTGTGAGTGGTAGGATGAGAAGCAGAAGGGAAGTCAAGTTACTCTAATGGGACACAGTTTAGAAGAGGCAGTGGTCAGCACAGTCACAGAGAGGTGAAATGAGATTAAGAAAAAATATAATTATTGAATTTGGCCATTATAGGGTCTTCAGTAACATGTTGGGAGTTTTAACCCCGGTTTACTCTTCTACCTTCTGCTGTCTCATTTTTATCCCACCAGTCCACCTCCTAAATACTTCTCAAATCTGTACTTTTGCCATGTGTGCCAAAGACCTCATTGACTCTAAATCTCCAAGTACTCTTGGATTCAGTTTTCACTTTACCTTATCTCTTGGCTGATCAGAAGTTATTGATCATGCTCTCCTTCAGACATACTCTTTCCTCCACAACACTCTAATCTTGGTTTTCCTCCACACGCCCCACCCATTTTTCTCTGCCTGCCCCTTCTACACACCCTCTATGTCTCTAATTATACCTGTTTCTTTAATTACATTATGTATGGCATCAATTTCCAAACCTAAACCCAGCCCACATTTCTTTTCTGAGCTTCAGAGCAGTCTAGCAGCCTACTGGACATCTTGAATACCACAGACTCTTTTTTTTTTTTTTATGTTATGTTAATCACCATACATTACATCATTAGTTTTTGATGTAGTGTTCCATGATTCATTGTTTGTGCATAAGACCCAATGCTCCATGCAGTATGTGCCCTCCTTAATACCCATCACCGGGCTAACCAATCCCCCCTTCCACCTCCCCTCTAAAACCCTGTTTGTGTCTCAGAGTCCATAGTCTCTCATGGTTTGTCTCCCCCTCCGATTCCCCCCCCCCTTCATTTTTCCCTTCCTACTCAAGTTCAGTATGTCCAAAGCTGAATGTGAATTCTCATCTACACACTTCCTCATAGTCCCTTCTTCCTAAATCCCCATGCCTTGTGCTTTATACCTTCATCTTCCCTGTTGTTAAACCACTGACATGAACATCATCCTTGACTTCCTGCTTCCTCATTCTTTCCCTCCCAGTGACACTTCAGATCTATAGCTCTCCCTATCTCTACTACCTGCATGGGCCACCAACAGCCCTCACTGAATTATCCTCCTGGCTGGTCTCTGCTTCTCAGTCTTGACTTGCCTCCAGCACCCGCACCACACTGGAGCTAGAATCATCTACCTAAGGGGTAAATTTTATTTCATCCCTCCATTCTTGAATTCTTTTCCTGCCACTCCAGCCTCATCTCTGTACTCTTCCTCTGCAGAGCCAGGTCAGATTGATTTTTTTTTTTTTTTCAATTCTTTGACATCTCTCTCTCTTTCTCTTTCTCTCTCCCTCTCTTTCTCCACCTTCACACATGCTTATGTACCTGCCTGGAGAACAATTTATATTCCATTTTTTACTGTTAACTTTGTTCTCCATCTTCAGGAAGCTTCTGTAATTTTATAAATCTAAGGTATGTGGACTTGCTCTGTGGTCTCCAGGCATTCTACCTTTCTCATGCCATTACCCTTCCCATATTGTTTTCTAATCTCTTATTTTTGTTCATAAATCAGTGCCTTCCTCTGAATTTTATGCCCCAAGAAGACCATATCTGTATGGTACATCATTATACTTCAAGCTCCTGGGATAGTGCCTGGAATCGTATGGGCATACTGTCCTTGTTTGTTAGATGAAATAAATGCTTTTCTGAGTATTTTCACATTCATTATCTCGGTGGGGGTAAAGTTGAATAATTTGGAAAGGATTTTAATGAAACATGAGATGTCAGTGGATTAGAAGATTAAATTATTTGTTGAGTTGTTTTACACTAATAGAAGGAAGGAGAATAGAGTCAGGAAAACTGGTTAGGAGAGTAGAAGTGTTTAATCCCACCTCATAGAACAAAGAGGAGGAGATTTTTTTAAATCTAGCTTGCATCATTTTACTTTTATCTTCCTTCTCATAAGTTGAGGCCTATAAGGGGTGTGTGTGTGTTTTAATATTTAGAGGTATCAGATTGTCCATATTTTAGGGCTTCTTTTTCCACCTGGAAAAACTTTAGATAAGATAATTTAAAAATCCACCTGTATACTTTGCTCATTGAACTGAGTTTCTTTGGGGGCAGGCTTACAGAAGTGAATAATCAATTTAATTATCATTTTTATTTCAAAAAGAAGAGATGGAATATATTTTTAAAGATTCAATTGGGTTTTAACACAGAGATGGAGAAATACACACCAAGAACTAAAGGAATGGGTAATCCATAGGAGGAAAGCTAGGGTAAGAAAACCTCGGTGAGATGAGCTACTTGGAGGAAAAAATTCGCCCTAAACTAGCTGGAAGTCAAAGCAAAAGACCTAATGCGATAAGATACATTCTTAACATCTTTCAGCTTCTTGTCAAATATGAACTTCAAAAGGTTCAAGATGGACCTCTCAGTCAAGTGCTTGACGTACGAGTCCAATTAGATGCCAGTTGTGCCAGTTGCAAAGTAAATGCTGTTTTGAAGCTGGTAAAGAGATTGGCATGTGTTCGGTCCCACATGTGGCTATCCAGGTTTGCACAGAGACGTAGCTGCAGAATTTTTAAAGAAAAAGGAGGTCAAGACTTTTTCTTCAAAACACAACTTTGAATTCACTGAGCTCCTTTGAAAGTAGGTATTTCTGTGGAGTTCCTAATTCTCTATAAAACATGGAAGGCCGATGCTTGGTCTGGAACATTTTGAGGAGAGGATGC
Organism: Mirounga leonina; assembly: GCF_011800145.1. Taxonomy (NCBI): domain Eukaryota; kingdom Metazoa; phylum Chordata; class Mammalia; order Carnivora; family Phocidae; genus Mirounga; species Mirounga leonina. The sequence goes on along the minus strand of NW_023270415.1, from coordinate 22,099,453 downwards.
CACAGTCCTCTGCCTCTGCACGAAAAGGAACTACAGAGAATGTAGATTTGGAGAATGTTAAACTTTGGCCAGCCAGCACTGTATTCTGATAGTTCTACAAGATGGGTTAGCTCAAAAATGCATCCCACGGAACTACATAAGCTGATGTAGTGAGTGGAGTTGTTCTGGACTTTCTGGTCGTAATTAACTAATAGGCTTGCAAGTTATCATGGTGGTTTCGGGGTACAAGTACCACATGACTGGTGTATATGAGGAACTTTGCTGTCTTGGTTCCTATGGCAGAGGACATGCAAAATTCTCATCTAAAAGTGATAGGAATCTGTTTAGATTTTACAATTAAACAGGAGGTATAGAGATGTTCCATGTGATTTAGAAATGGAATTTACGGGCGCCTGGGTGGCTCAGTTGGTTGGGCGACTGCCTTCAGCTCAGGTCATGATCCTGGAGTCCTGGGATCGAGTCCCGCATCGGGCTCCCTGCTCAGCAGGGAGTCTGCCTCTCTCTCTGACCCTCCCCCCTCTCATGCTCTCTATCTCATTCTCTCTCTCAAATAAATAAATAAAATCTTTAAAAAAAAAAAAAAAAAGAAAGAAATGGAATTTACTCTGTCGAAGTCCATTCCTATCTACCCAAACTCCTAAGGCTTAAGTCCTAGACTTGGAGGTAATACTGAGACCACATGGTTTGACACATGGCTGGCCTTCTGGGTATAGTTGAGGATGATGGTATATTAACAAAGGCTACCAGATATTCACCTGTCCTCAATACTTTTCTGTTTGGTGAAATGTAGTATCAGCAACATCTCAATGAGAATTAGCATCCCTTATACCAGCTTGAGAGATTCCAACCCATATCTAGCAGAGACATCTGGCAAAGACTTTGGGGAGGTAGAAATTGTCTAATGTGTGAACTGAAGAGAAGAAACTCTAAGGGGTTTCTGTTCATTTTGGAAGCAGGTAAGAGTCTCGCCTCCCCCAACTCCACAGCCACTACTCAGCCGTTCCTCTAGCTGGCTGGAGGTGGTTCTTTATTTTAGTTTCTATATAATTATTTCTGTGATTTCTCCGAGTTACCCAGGTGAGCAATTTTAATGTGGTGTCTGTTTGGGATTTTTGGTTCAGAGACTAAGATACAATAAGAGTCTGTGATGAATGCTGTACAGATGTGTGGGCATTGCCCATATATCTGTTCTTCCTTATCTTGCCACGCCCTTGTTCTCACATAAAATGAGGGAGAAAAAAGAGATTTGAAATTTTCAAAGAAAAATCTGCCTGGAGATTCGTTTTTTTCCACCCCGGAGTTGACTTTTCTTTTTTTTTTTTTTTCTGTAAACCAGAAGCTTTTCATAGGTGAGAGAGTGGCTGGAAAGGCACATGAGTGAACCTCTCTCAGTATGGCCAGGCACTGTTTGTGGAATGAAAGAAAGACACATACATGGAAGTGGGGATGGGGGAGCTTTGTCTCATCATGGAGAACGACAAAGAAAAACTAGGCAGCTTCCTACAGCCTGCTATCTTCCGCCATCAATTAAGTTCTATTCATTTCTGATCACACGTTCTTTCAAAAGAATGGATTCTTGAAATCCAATATCTCATAAATTATTTATCAGTGGGAATAAACAGTAACAAAAGTGAATAGAATGAAATGTGTTTTACTCTTCAAATTTCCCCATGAGTTAAAATAAGTTTGATCTTGACACCATGGTTATAGGACCAAAAGATGAAAGACCTTCCTGTATTTCTACAGAGTACAGTACAATCCACAGCCCATCAACACCCATTAAAGAGTCAGATTCTGATCGACTGCGTCGAGGTTCAGATGGGAAGTCACGTGGACGGGGCCGAAGAAACAATAATCCTTCACCTCCCCCAGATTCTGATCTTGAGGTATGTCATTGCCAATGTCCTGGTAAATAACAAGGTATCTTGGTAGTTAAATGGTGGTTCTATACACCTGCAGTGTAAACAGCCATCATCAAGATGCCCAAATGCTTTTGTTACTGCTTTCTTCTCTATATAGTAAGTAAAGCATTTTCTTTCTCTTTCCTATTTCTTATAGGTAAAAACAATTATTTCTGTTTTCTCTGCCATTTTAACTACATGTAAAGCATCTGGTTAGTTCTCTCTAATACAGTAAATTATATAATTTTGCTTGAACAAAATTCTCTTATACTGCTCTATATCATTGCCATTCTAATTAAGTGTCATACTAAAAATGCTTACTAAAATCCACTTTGAAAATTAAAGACACACATATATATTGAGAAAGGAAAACCTGGGATGTTCTGAACTGAAATGGTAGCCCTCTTATGAGGCCTGTTTTGGTGGAGTTCAAAAGCAGGAGGGATTAAATAAAACCTTGAAGGGTAGATTTCATAGCCTTGAATCCACTGCAATTAAGTTTCTGGGTTTTGCCCAATGAAATCTAATGGTGGAAAACATGATTATTTTGGCTGAAAAGATGGAAATTTCCTAGCAGAACCTATGTGTATGAATATATACTGGAATGAGTGGAAAGGGGAAGAAGACAAGTAGGCTTGGGAGGCCTTTGTGGTATCTCAAAGATGTTTTTGAAGTGAATTCCTTTAAATCCGATTCCAAATACCCCGAGTATGTCAAGAGCATGTGTGGTGTGTCTGCTTCAGTTGTTAACTATCTGCAATCTGAAGAAAACCAGGCAGGAGTCATACATAACCCATCAATGTGATAACAGTCCAAAGGTAACATCAGGTGAATAGACGATGTGAAGTTTTATGTTGTATGTACAGTTTTTAATACTTGGCTTGATAAAAATAAAACATAAGATTCTCTGTTTTAAAACTTCTTAATAAGCAGAGAGAAGAGGTAAGAAAAACAGAATGATTTTTAAAATGATTGGCCGCTCTCTGTCTCAAGAAGGTATAAACAATCTAGTTTTAGCTCGTTTTTTCAGAATAATGAACTGAGAATCTACTTCAGAAGTCAAAAGGATATATATTATTATTTCTTGCCCATGTTTGTATTGATGTCACTAATATTATCCTCTTAAACCTCACCTGAGGTTCTACTCTGGAGAAACGCTGGGGGATACTCTTTGGAACAGTTGTATTTTAAAAACATAGTAAATTCAGATTTTTCCTTTGTCTTCCATTTCAAGACTGCTTATTTATGTTGAAGTTAACTGAATAACAGGTTTCTCAACCAAGGGAAGGACATATTGATTCGGTTCTTCCTTTGTAGAGGGTGTTCATCTGGGACTTGGACGAGACAATCATCGTTTTCCATTCCTTGCTTACTGGGTCCTATGCCAACAGATATGGGAGGGTGAGTACCAAGAGACATCAGTTTTTAATTTCTTTAAAGTAAATATGTCTAGAAGTGAATTTTTTATCCAGATGGGAATGTGGTTTAACTTTAAATAATCTAAAGCATGAAAGGGAGAACAACTTAATTTATTGATATAGTCAAATATATATGTAAGGCAAAAACTTACAAATGAACAAGAGGAGGGTTTTTTTGGGGTCCTTAAAAATGAGATAAACTTTATGCAATTAAATTCATTCTTATTTCAGACCCTAATGAATAAAAGTGTTTGGATACTATTCTAGGATGAAATACTAAAATATATAGAGACATAGAATGATATTTGGTATTTTTCTTTGCACCATTCTTTTATTTTTTTTATTCACAACATATGCAGCAGAGCAAGTATTTTACATGTTACCATCTTCAGTGATTAGCAGTATTAGTATTTTATTTTCAAAACACCCGTTATGAGTGTCTTTATAAATCCCTTTGCTGTGAGGCTAAATTTATGTCAGTGGTATGTAAAATTGGGCCTCTGAATGGCAATTGGACAAATACTTCCATGTTTGAGTTGTTACGATATTTACCTTGGTGTGGTAGATAAAAAAGAATATTAGAGGCTACCTTCTATGAGTAGAAATTCAGCCTTATGTTCTGCTTTTGGGCTTCTCAAAAACTTTGGAAATTCTTTTTGATCTATTCTTTGGTGGTTTCATAAACATTTCGCACACAAAAGCTGTGTTATTTAAAGTGGCTATAGGTAATTTCTGAAGTTATCCTGTGAATATGGTATTTCTCATTTTTTTAATCTTTAAAGAAATCATATTACAAGTCTTAACATCTTGAAGCTATTGGTTCAGAGCCTTAGGAACTGAATTCTGTGTCTTGGTGACTCCAGGTGTTTATCACAATTAAATGTTCATTTATTCAAGTATTCATCTATAAAACTGGTGACTTGACTTGCCAAATTGTTTGAAGAATTCAGTTGTGTCAAATACACCTTGGTAAAGCCAGGAGAAGAAAGATCTAAGTTGTGTCTTGAATTAAATGTTAAAATTAATACCCACAAAATGTATGCTCTCATTATAGATTTTATCCAGGCACCCATTCTTTCAATAAATATATATTGAGTGTGTGCCATGTAGGTATAGTTTGGCAGTGAAAGTTGAGGAATTATCAGTTGAGCTTCACAATGCAGCTTTCCTTCTCATAACCCTGAAGTTACACCTAACCCCCCAAAAAAGGCTGGAAAAATGCACATTTGTAAGAGCAAGAATGTTCCAGAATATTCTACCCTTTGGATTTCTATTCAGAAATAAGATACTGTAAAACACAAAATCCCCCATCTTATTGTTAGATTTTCTATGAGAAGAAGACAATGAACAAAAGTACAGTGTGATTATTATTAAGAAAAAAAAATAATAAAGCCATAGAATCAATCATTCAAAGAAAGTCTCTACTCTGTGGCTAACACATAATAAGGATTCAATAAACATTAGCTGTGGCGTTTTTTGTATTCCTCCTTCTACGAATACTATTACTAGTATTTCCACAAAACTACTACTTAACAAACTAAGGATTAATAGCTGAAATATCAGTGTGTACTAAGTAGCAAGAATCCTGAAGATCTTCTTAACCATTTTAACGTTCCTACAACTAACTCCTCAGGAAGAAAGCATTGAAAAGAGCATTCACTTAGAACACCAGCATTTGAAAACCATCCAGAAAGTGTCGAGTCTTTGAAAGCTTTCTCACTAAGGACCAGATTGATGCAAAGAGAGTTGTCTTGATCAGGGCTCTGTTCACCACTGAAAGGGGCCAGCTTCGGGTGAGGTGGTGAGCATCCCATGACCTAATGACCTCATGTCAGTCCCTGGCCATAAATTATTGCTTTGCACATGGAATCCACACCTAACCTAGAAACCACTGGAAGCTTAGGGTTTTTCATTCAGATCCTCAACAATATCTAAACAAAACATTACAAGTACAAGTGTCAACCATTAGTATTTTGAGGCTTCATCAAATAGTATTTTGTTAGTTGGTTTAGTTTTCTCATACTAGAGCATGTGATAAAAAGTTTTATCTCCTATAATTTCTAAAATCAAATGTATATATTCTTCAGTATGGGTGATCTGAAATATTTAAATGTATGTTAACCATTCATTTATAAGTTGACAGGGGTTGAGGAGAAAGTAACCTCAGAAGGCATGATTGGGGAAGGTCTTCCTGAGCATGCATGACTTTGAACCTGAGGTCAGAATAAAAGAGGCTGGTTGATAATGACACCATCAGCGGAAAGAGAGTTCTAAGCAGAGGAAGCAATGAGCACGGAAGCAGGAAAAGGTTTGATGTTTGAGGGACACAGAGGCGAGTGTGGCTGAGCTCAGTGATGAAGATGCAGAGTCAAGATGTGGGCTGGAATGAGGGCAAGTACAAGCCAGGTCAAGAGGGTCAATCTCATTGCACATGCCATAGGAAGTCATTGGAGGACTTCAAAGGAGGACATGACAAGATCTGATTTCGATTTTTAGATTATTTTGGTTGTGTGTGGAGAACCAATGGTGGGGAAAGAGGGTTGGGGAACAGAAGGGAGGTATTAGGGTGACCCGATGTACTAGCAGTAGAGATGAGTAGAGAGAACTCACTGGATTCGGGATTCTATTGCAAATAGAGAAGTAGGAATTACAAAGGATTTGATTTGGCCTGGTGGGCAGTAATAGAGGGGAGGGAAAAAACCATTCCCAGCTGAGAAGCTAAGCAGCTGAGAGGCTTGTCGTGTGTTTGTTGAGATGAGGAAGACATCCACTTGGACCAGGCAACAATGTGGATGGAAGGTGAGCCTGAGACACATGGGAATAGACAGGCCTTCAGATGACAGATTTAGCATCAACAGTACACAGCTCAGAATCAGAAGGTCCTCAGACACTCTTAGTCTGATTGCATCCTAAATGTTTGTGACCACCTTCTTTGTGCTGAACACCTGTTGTCTCAATGCCATGAGGCATCCCTTCTGAAGACACACTGCTGAGGATGTTGAATTGTAGCCTGAAGCATGCAAGGAAGCTTGCTTAATGTTCTCTTTATTAGAGAACTTTAAAGTCAGGAAGAATTTGCTCTCAAATCTGATAATCATGCCTTGTAAAAATGTGTAGTTCAACAAGGCTTCTTCCAAACAATAATAATAGCCAAGCTGATCCGAACACCTTGCCTCCCTTTCATTCCTTCCACTAAAGGAGAGAAGTCTTAAAGCGGTTGAAGGGCAAGCCTTATTTCTCGGAGCATAGTTTTGGTGGTGTCCCTGAGCATTGTTAAGGGAACATGTGGTTGGGCCTTACTCTACAGGCATATAAAGAAATGAATGCCTGGACAATGTGATAGCTGTTCTGTCTCTATGGGAACCAGATACTTGAGAAGTAGCTTAGTCACAGTAGCTTAGGCAACTCAATGAGTAGGCCATTCAGTAAGGGGATACAGGATCTGGTTGATATAATGCAAAATTAGTGCACGTTACAGCAATATGTACAAAAAAGTTTGAGAATGTCCCACCTTCCATGTAATCCTAGCTGTGGGAAGCAGGCATGTTGGGCATTATAAGGAAGTGTTTTATAACAAAGGTGATGGGAACAAAAAGGGTGCTAGGTACATGACAGGTCTGGCTAGGGAAGAGAAAAGAAAGAACATATTAGCAGGAAAATGAAGTCCATGGGTGTGTTACCATAAATTAGGTGGTTGTTAATAATGTCTGTCCTCGCTTTTTCTGTTTAATGCATTTTGAAAAGTTGCTTTCAAACTAATCCGTATCCCCAAGTTTTCACTGAAGAAAACTAATCTTGATCTTTTTTCCATTGAATGCCCTCTTTAAATTAGACAATATAATCCTGTTGCTAATATCAGACCACATACCCCAAACTTATATTTCAAGTAAGTATTACGCTGATGTCCCAAGCCTGCTTCCCCTCTTGAGGGAGGACTCCCCAGGGTACCCATAGCCAATGGCTTCATTGTTTCAATACTTTATTTTTTATTGTTGCTTAACACCTGTGTCTCATGGATTTGGGCTAGAACAGGTCCTAAAGATATGGAGCCCTACTCCTCATTTTACACAAAAACTTAAACATGAACCCTTAAGACAGCGTAAAGCTTAGCATTTTTAACTCTAGGCCCTACTTATGAAGAATTTCTTATGTGCCCAATACTCATTTAATTCAGCATTAGTCCTCTTAAACTGCCCTTACCAAGCCCATTTTACAGATAAGGAAATTCAGGCTTGGAAGGGGTTATAGCCCAAATGTCTAGCATAAAATAAATACGAATTTTGTTTTAATGTAGTTGAACCTTGACTATCAAAAAAACACAAAACAACCGACAAAACAAAATCTTGAATCTGGGGCATAGTGGCCAGGGAGTAATATGTGTTCATATGTGGTTGGACGGGGCAAGAATGTGGATGGAAGGTGAGCCTGGGACACATGGGAATATGAGATCCACCTATGAGATCCACCTATGGCGAGATAGAAGGCATCAGATATGAATTCATATAGATCTAGACTCAAACCAAAGCTCTGACTTTCCAGTTCTTTGACCCTGGGTAGATTGTTTATTCGCACTGAGCTCCAGTATTCATCTATAAAACTGGTGACTTGACTTGCCAAATTGTTTGAAGAATTCAGTTGTGTCAAATACACCTTGGTAAAGCCAGGAGAAGAAAGATCTAAGTTGTGTCTTGAATTTAAAGGGCCCAGCACTATGTCTTATTAGCAACAGTAACCCAATAATGAAAACAGCATATGTCACTGATTGGTCTTGTATCTGCTGTCTAAACATTTGTTTTATAAGGCACCAGACTTCTAGAAGGATGAATTTAAATCAACTAAGCCTCCCTAGTGAGTGTATAGTGTAATCATTTAGGACATTGAGTAGAGAAAAAATTTACAGGAGTTGAGCAGACCAATTTCATTCGAACACTCCCATTAACCAGTAAAGGTTGCTGTTCTTACCCTGTTTCAGAGCGAAACATTAAGCTCCAAAATCGTTTGAGGGATGATCCTCTTCTGTGGTGGCTGGTCTAGATGCTGAATTCTTGGCCTGGCCCCAAAGTAGCGGTGTCCTCCTTGGATTGTAAAGGATCTGGTTACTTAAACAGAATAATCCCTCTTTAGGAAGCTCTGGACCAGAGGCTGGGAAATATTTATTAGCTGACCCTTTACCAAAAATGAAGGCTTTATGGGCCATGTGCCTTCATAACTGCTCGCCTCTGCCCTAGGAGTGCAGAAGCAGCCACAGACAATAGGCGAATGAATAAATGTATCTGTATTCCAATAAACCTTTACTTATAGTTCCTAAATCTGAATTCCATGTAATTTTCATACATCATGAAATATTTTTCTTCCACTGGATTTTTAAAAAATCAAGACAAAGGGTCTAGGCCAGGAATTGACAGACCATATTCCATAAGCCAAATCTGGTTTATGGCTTGTTTCTATAGGGCTTTCAAGCTAAGAATGTTACTTAAATTTTTAAAGGGTTATGAAAGAGGAGGAAGAAGATGTGTCAGAGACTTTATATGGACGGCAAATTCTCCAATCTTTATTGTCTGTCCCTTTAGAGAAAAAGTGGGCCTGCCTCTACTCTAGATCATGCTCTGAACTTTGTGGTGATTCATTTGGCTCCTGCCCTCGGGACATCAGGACAATTCAGTGACATGCACACTGTGGCCAACTAGATTGTAAACTCAGTGTGGGTATCGTGCGTCTGTCTGGGTGCCCAGCGAAGCACAAGACACCACGTGAATTTGTTAGGGTAGGTGCGGGGGCTGTAACCAATAGGCCCAATATGTCGTGACAATAGAAATTTATCTCTCTCTTAGTTGGTGGTCTCGAGTGGATCTTCCAGGTCGCTTGATTTAGGCAAGGTTTGGTAGTGCAGATCGTGGTGGTGCCATCTCACCATCTGGTTTCTGAGGCTTCTGTGATCACTGTCATCAGCTTTCTAGCCCACAGGGTGAAAAAGCAGGGGGAGCATGAACGGGAGGCTACACGGACTAGGCTTAGAAGGGGCACACACCTCTGCTTATTACATGGCCCAGTGCAAACGAGGCTGGGAAGCATATGTTGCCTAGCTGTGTGTCCGGGAAGAAACAGAGTTTTGGTGGACAGGTGGCAAGCAATCATGGCTCTCAGTGAAGAACTATCTGATAGATGAGTGAAATGCAAAGCACACTCTCCACAGCAGCAAACCAGTGCCTGAAGGCTACGCGACAGGTGTGTCGCGGAGTAATGAGTGGCCAGTTCAATCCCAGAGCACGATTTCCTGATTTTACTTTCTTCTTTGGATATCAATGCCGAGTTAGACCAAGATGATGAAATAATTCACGGTTCCAAGCAGAACTTTTAGATACCACGGAATGATGTAGAACCTAAACTCTCAAAGCAAACAAAAAGCTTTTTTTTACCTTTAGTTTTTTGTTTCAAAAAGACAGTGTTTTTGACTGCCAGAGGGCTGTCCAGCTGAAAGATCCTCCTCCATTCATTTCTTTGTCCTTAACTTGACGGTTGTTCTCTTTCCCTTTCACTGCTAGCCCTTTCCTCCTAACTGGCAGACGGTGAAATGTGTATTCCTACCACCTTATTGAATGTGGCCTTATTTTTCTGCAGACCTGTGAAAGGGAATGCAGTGAATGAGCGCAAATCACAGCTTTCTATGCACAACACTGGCCTGCCACCACCCACTTTGGACCTCCCTTGTTCTGCGGCCTCAGGAAAGCCCCCTTATATCTCTGAGTCTCGCTTGCTTCTGTCTTAATCTTCCCATCTATAAAATGAACGCAGTCACAGCACTGCTGGGAAAACAATGTACACCATCTAGAAAAATACTTCTAGGCATTCCATCAATAAGAGCTTTTGCTTACTTGGGGATTCCGAGAAGGGAGTGGGCAATCAGAGAGGCAGTATTTTGTTGTTGCAGGTAGCAGAGAGGGAGAGGTGGAAGCAGAGCATAACTGTTTAGGGAACAGATAGGCAAAATGGCTGGAGATCTATGAGATGTGTTTAGAGGACCAGACCGGCAGAAGACGAGTAGCAGAAAATTTATTGAAATGGTAATAAAAGTACCATACCTTTGTTGAGCTTGTATAGTTTACACGCCTATTTCACATTTATTATCCAACTGGTTTCTTCTTTTTTTCGGATGGGGAAACCGGGTCTCAGGAAAATTAAATGATTGGCTCCAGGAAGCACATCTATTAACTGACAACACCAGGAACATAATCTAGTCTCGTGATGGGTCCATTGCCCTCAAACGAGGGCTGCAGGGAACATTGAGTGTCGAGATTTTGTACTGTAGGTGTGGGGATGCCACGAACAAAATTAAATATTAAAATAATAAATATTAAAAAGGCACATGATGGAATTATACAGTTTGGAAGATTAGACTCCTAGCAGAATAGATCATCACAGTTCTCCTGGTAGGAAATAATCAAGGCTGAAGAAAATGGCTATAACACTAGGAAAGGGAGCCATAGGAGAGTGGTTACAGATGAAATCTGGATAGGTCTTTTTTGATTGGATTAGCTGTTCAGGCTTTCGTTGGCACTGTGTGTCGAGGCCAACCCCGGGTCTGCTCTGGTTTTATTCTTCTTCCTCCCACTTTGTACCACTTCTTGGCAGTTGTCCCATGTTTGGGATTCACTGGGCTTTCTCCACAATCAAAATTAATCTTTGGAATGGTGAAGCTCTTTTTCTTACTTTCCACGTGGGTATTATTTTCATGATGTTGAAAGGGAGTCTCTTAAGGAGAAAATTAAAGCAGTTGGGTGTCACATATCTAATCAGTAAAAATGACCTGATTAGCCCCACCACAAGCTTGGGTTTGGTTTTGTTTGGTTGTTTTTAATCGTTCAGTCAGTAGTTCAATTGTGGTTTATTTTTCACGTGTATACACTCTCTCATGGTAATCCAGATTATTCCTTAATTGGCATCAGAACTACACCGGGCTCCTAAAACGTGGCATTTTGTGCCGGCTGTTTAGTGATAGGAGCTCCTAAAATTGCAAGAAGTTAATATTCCATTGATGGTACTGATGACTTTACACAGGGGGAAGGAAAACGGTGGAGACTTTGGGTCGAACAGGTTGTATAGATCACTTACATAACACTTTCAGTGATATTTTTTAAAAGCAATAACATTCTTGCATAATTTTTTTTTCTTCTCTCAGATAAGGAAGCTAATTTTCCTAATCTTCTCTTTAATCCTTCCCTTGTGAGCAGCCAGCATGGGGCCGGGGGGGGGGGGGGGGGGGGGGGGGGGAATAGGCCCCTCCTGTACTCAGAGTGCCCATTCCTGTTTTTCTGCTTCTTTTCCCCCAAAACAAAAGATCCTGAATGAGATTTCATTTTAAATGACATCCAGGCCTTGTTTGTGGCTGCAAGGTTAGCATTCTAAATAAGGACTTGTTGAGGGGGTCCAAAACAGGTATTTTTGCCTGTTCATTTGGTTGATGCTGCCCAAAGATTTGTTGTCAGCGTGAGCATACTTTACAAGATTTTCACATTGACCAACAAATCCTCCTAAACCTGTCCACACTGTTAGCATCACACCTCACTGGGCCACTACAGCCGAGTAATTGCTTGCCAAGGGAGGCTTAGCTGCCCACATAGGATCAGTGCAGATATAATTTAGGAACCGTATCCTAAGTTCCACAAATTCAAAATCTAAGTACCATATCCTGAAGAACTAGTCATACTTTGGAAGTACTTGAACCATCATCTAGTAACCCTTTCTAGCCTAAGATTAATACTTTAACAGCATTTTTAAAAACATAATATATTCTATTTTTTGATCCAAAGAAGAATAGCAATTGCTAGGAGTTTGTGTAGATTTGATCTCATAGATGTAATAGGGCGCACATTCAAAAAGGAGAGATGCAAAAGACACCTAGCGTATATTTAAAATGTGCTTCTAAATTGAAAAGAGAATAGAAAAAATTTAAAAGTAATATATATATATATTTTTCACTTTCAGAAAAATAAATCCCCAACACTGTAGGTACTTTGTAGAACCCAATTACTAATTCAGAATACTGTAGCTATCTAAAATTGGAACAATATGGGTGCCTGGGTGGCTCAGTTGGTTAAGGGTCAGACTCTTGGTTTCAGCTCAGTTCGTGATCCTCAGGATCCTTAGATCAAGCCCTAGGAGCTCAGTGTGGAGTCAGCTGGAGATTCTCTCCTCCCCCCTCTTCCTCTCCCTCTGTTCCTCCCCCTCCCAAATAAATAAATAAATAAATAAAATCTAAAAAAAATAAAATTGGAACAATGACTTAGGTATTAAAATATTTCTTAAAGGTCTCAACTTAAAGAATTTAAATTGGATAAATATCTATTGCTTTTTGTGCTTGCTTGGTTTATTTTACCTTTTTTTTTTTTTTTTTTTTTTTTGCTTTTCAGTTTAGAAAAATAAGATAGTAAAAGAAAAGGAATAAAAAGGCAAATGTCCCAGGGTGTGTCAGTAGGAACCAGAGTTACATTTAAAATAGGAACAGTTTTGGGCGCCTGGCTGGCTTGGTCAGTAGAGCATGTGACTCTTGATCTCAGGGTCATGAGTCAAGCCCCGTATTGGGTGTAGAGCATACTTCAAAAAATTTTGTTTTAAATAGGAACAATTTTTTCTCTTAATGCTTTACTGGTATATCTAAGCAGGGGGGGTGGTTCATGTTTGACATTAAAAATAGATTAAATTGCCATTTGAAGCTAGGAAGTGAGAATTGAGGATGAGTGCATATGACCCTTCAAATATTTTTTGCAGCACTTACTTAAAAGATAGTTAAGATCAAGTGTCATGTACAGAGGCACCTGGGTGGCTCTGTCAGTTGAGCGTCCAAGTCTTGGTTTTGGCTCAGGTCATGGTCCTCAGAGCCATGAGATTAAACCCCACATCAGGTTCCATGCTCAGCAGGGAGTCTGCTTGAGATTCTCTCCCTCTCCCACTGCCCCTCCCCCTGTGCATGCACACATGCACTCTCTCTCAAATAAATCTTAAAAAAAAAAAAAGTACAGGGGCGCCTGGGTGGCTCAGTCGGTTAAGTGACTGCCTTCTGCTCAGGTCATGATCCTGGAGTCCCGGGATCGAGTCCCGCATCGGGCTCCCTGCTCGGCAGGGAGCCTGCTTCTCCCTCTGACCCTCCCCCCTCTCATGTGCTCTCTGTCTCTCTCATTCTCTCTGTCTCAAATAAATAAATAAAATCTTTAAAAAAAAAAAAAGTACAAATAATGGAATTAGCAATGCAGTTGCAACTATAATATTTCTCAACATAAATGGGCAACAAAATAATCTGAGAAGCACGAACTTCAACCTGGTCACGGGAAAAAAGCAAAAGTCATGTAAGAATTTACCTGTTGCCCCCCACCAGCAGGGACCTAGAGGAATTCGCCATGAGGTCCCTATTGGCTAAGGTACTCTGCTAATACCGTGTATTCTCCATGCTAGGACTGCCTCAAATTTAAGACTCTGTCAAAACAATTTGTCATAATAGAAGGCACTTAGTACCTTATCCTTCTGGCAGTAGTTTAGTTGTGAGTGAAAAAATTCAGAAAATTGTATTACCAAATGGCACCCTTCTCAAGTTGCACACACAAAACCTCCTATGTTATACAGGCTACAGTGCCCAAGGTACGCACCTGACTACCCACCCTTCTCCTGCCTGAGATGCTATTTGTTTCCTGGCCTGACACTAACAAGTCATTCAGAAAATCAGTCTTCCATAATTTATTAAGCAAATATATCCATAGTATATATTTGTATATATAACATATTGTCTATATATAGCGTATAGTATCTATAGCATATATTTGTAATATACACTTGTATAGTGTAGTAGAGCTGGCCACAATCCCCGCCTTCCCAGAGCTTATAAATGAGTCAAGGAGGCTACTGGGAGAGAAGGAGTAACTCTCCAACAGTAGTCTTTGACTGGGGCACAACTGTTCTGAAGGAATGCCACTAGAAATCCACAAAGGGTGATGGGGCGCCTGGGTGGCTCAGTCGGTTAAGCGTCTGCCTTTGGCTCAGGTCATGATCCCAGGGTCCTGGGATCGAGTCCCGCATCGGGCTCCCTGCTCTGTGGGGAGCCTGCTTCTCCCTCTCCTCCCAACTTGTGCTCTCTATCTCACTATCTCTGTCTCTCTCAAATAAAATCTAAAAAATAAAAAATAAAAAATAAAAGAAATCCACAAAGGGTGAAACCACAAACTCTCCAAAGGAATAACAATATTACAAAAGAAACAAGTCTCCTTGTGTTATTCGTGACAACCATTCTCCTCCAGTAGCTATCATGACTTAACTCGTAAGAAATAGCCAATAATAGGATGTCAGATGATAACGCTAGTATTGTGGATGAGAGAAAAAAAAAAAAAACAAATCAGGATCCACGGGAGCCTTACAACCAAAACCTAAATGCCGGAGGCCCTAAATGAGATGCTTCTAGGGTTACTGCTATTCTTAAATTACACTGGGAATTCTCCTTTGCAGCCGATCAGCGTTGCAATGTGATACGGCCATTCCTCAATGCATGAGACAGAAGTCCTGTGGCTTCGATTATAAATGTAGAAGTTCCCCTGGTTTTCTGGAAAAGAACATCCCCTGTGATAAAAATTAGTAGAGTTAATACAGGCAAAGCAGTGTCTGACATAGATTCTTGTGTACATCCTAAAGCTCACTTAAGCCTGGGTAAGGATTACCAAGCAAGGCCTAGTGCCTTCTTTTCAATAAACGGTGATATGCTGAGGAACTCTGCCAGGCTTTTGCAATTTTGACTTTTAAAAAATGTTTTTGACATTTTAAAAGTATGGTGTGAGTGTGCTTTAAGTTTTCAAAATAAATATCCATAGTTTCATCACCAAAAGACAACCAATCTTATCTTGGTGAGTATTTTTTCTATATTTAATTATAGTATACTATAGTATAATAAATACTATAGTATACTATATAAATAATAAATATAAATACTATAGTATAATAAATACTATAGCATAATAAATACTATAGTATAATAAATATACTACTATAGTAAATTATTTATTATACTAACTTCTAAACGTATACAAAAGTAGATGGGATAGTATAATGAAACTCGTTGTAACATCTCTAAATTAACAATTGTCAAATCCTAGTTAATCTTATTGTATCTGCAACCTCACCACATCCCTCCCTGCCCTGCTCTGTCCTATGATTATTTTTGAAAGCAGATCCCAGATATATCATTTAATTTGTATTTATTTCCATATGTATTTAAGACTCCATTAAAAGAGTTTTTTAGACTAGAAATAGTAGATGATACCCAGTACTTTAGCTATCTAGCAAATTAATAGTAATTTCTTTGTTATTATATGAATAATCAACAGTTACATTTCTCTAATTCTTATTAATTTTTATGTTAAGTTGTGATAAAGTACATATCATATAAACTCTACCTTCTTAGTCATTTTTAAAGCATTTTTTTAAGATTTATTTATTTATTTTAAAGAGAGACAGAGAGAGAGGGAGGGGGAGAGGGAGAGAATCTCAAGCAGACTCCCTGTTGCACACGGAGCCCAGTCCGGGGCTCAGTCTCACCACCCTGAGATCATGACCTGAGCCAAAACCAAGACTCGGACCCTTAACTGACTGAACCACCCAGGTACCCCCTTTGTCATTTTTAACTGTATAGTTCAGTAGTAGTAAATATGTTCACATTGTTATACAACCAGTCTCCCTAACTCTTTTCACCTTGCAAAACTGAAAGTCTTTACATTAAACAACTCCTCCTACTCTCCTGCCCCCAGCACCTGGCAACCACCATTCCGCTTTCTGCCTGTATGATTCTGACTACTCTAAATACCTCATACACATAAAACAGTACTCATCTTTTTGTGAATGATTTATTTCACTTAGCATAATGTCTTCAAGGTTCATTCATGTTGTACGCATGTGTCAAAATTTCCTTCCTTTTTAAGGCTGAATAGTAATATGCCCTCATATGGGTATATCACATTTTGGTTATCCATCCATCATTGGACACTTCTTGAGTTGCTTCTACATTTTAGCTATTGTGAATAAGGCTGCTGTGTGTATGATTGTACAGATACCTTTTTCTTTTTTTTTTTTTTGCTTTATTTTTTGTACACCTGAAACTAATATGTCAACTATACTTCAATTAAAGGTTTTAAAATGCAAATATCTTTGAGACCCTGCTTTCAATTATTTTGGGTTTATACCCAGAAGTAGAATTGCTGGATCACATAATAATTCTATGCCTAATTTTTTGAGAAACTACCATACTATTTTACATTTCAGCTGTACCATCTTGTGTTCTCATGAACAATGTACAAACATTCCATTTTCTCCATATGCTCATCAACACTTGTTATTTTCTGTCCCCTCCCCCTTTTTTTGATAGTAGCCATCCTAAGGAATGTGAAGTGGTATCTTATTGTAATTTTGATTTGTGTTTTCCTAATGATTAGTGATACTGAGCATCTTTTCTTTTGCTTGTTGACTATTTGTATGTCTTCTTTGAAGGAATATCTATTCAGGTCTTTTGCCCATTTTTTTTTAATCAAGTTGTTTTTTTGTTGTTGAGTTGTGGGAGTTCTTTATATATCCTGAATATTAACCTCTTATCAGATAATGAGTTGTAAATATTTTCTCCCACCGCATAGGTTGCCTTTTTACTCTGCTAATTGGGTTCTTTGATACACAGAAGTTTTCAGATATAGTCTAATTTATCTGTTTTTTCTGTTATTGCTTATGCTTTTGGTATAATATCAAGAAGTTACTGTCAAATCCAGTGTCACGAAGCTTTTCCTGCAAAAGTATTATACTTTCACTCTTAAATTTAGGTTTTTGATCCATTTTGAGTTAATTTTTCTATATGGCATAAGCTAAGAATCCAACTTTGTTCTTTTGTATTTGAACTGCTGGTGAAAATCATTTGACCATATGAATAAGAGTTTATTTCTGGACCCTGTTATATTCCATTGGTCTGTATCTCTGTCTTTATGTCAGTACCACACTGTTTTGATTACTGTGGCTTTGTAGTAAGTTTTGAAGCAAGGAAGTATGAGACCCAACTTTGTTCTTTTTCAAGATTGTTTTGGCTATTCAGAGTTCCTTGAGATTCCATATGAATTTTATGATAGATTTTTCTATTTCTGCAAGAAATGCCATTGAGAATTTGATGGGCATTTCATGAAATCTCTAAAACACTTTGGGTACTATTCACATCTTTATATTAAGTCTTCCCATTGAATGTCTTTCCATTTATTTGTGTCTTCTTTGATTTCAGCAACATTTTGGTAGTTTTCAGTGTACAAGCTTTTTGCCTACTTGGTTATATTTATTTCTGCTTTATTCCTTTGGTGCTATTGTAAATTGAATCATTTTCTTAATTTCTTTTCTGGATTGTTCATTGTTAGTATACAGAAATGAAACTGATTTTGTGTGTTGAGTTTAATATCCTGTAACTGTACTGAATTCATTTATTCTAACAGGTTCTTGTGTATGTGTGTAGAATCTTTAGAGTTTTCTACATATAAGATTGTGTCCTTTGCAAACAGATAATTTTACTTCTTCCTTTCCTATTTGGATGGTTTTTATTTCTTTTTTTTTTTTTTTTTACCTAACTGCATTGGCTAGGATTTCTAGTACTATATGAAGTGGAAGTGGCAAAAGTGGGGCATTCTTGTCTTGATCCTGATCATAGAGGAAAAGCATTCAGGCTTTCACCATTGACTATGCTGTTACCTATGAGCTCTCATATATGGCCTTTACTGTGTTGAGATACTTTTCTTCTATCTTCTCTTACTAGTTTGTAGAGTCTTTTCTCCAGTGGTTTTATAATTTTTAAGTTATTACCATATGTCTCTCAAGTGTCTTTTAATCTGTAGATTCTCTCGCTATCTTTTTTTTCCTTACCTTGTGTATTTTTGTTGAAGTAACTAGACCATTGGTCCTGTACACTTCCTGGGAGTCTGGATTTTGTTCATTACATCCCCATTGTGTCCCTTTGTCATGTATTTCTTGTCCCCTGTACTTCCTACAAATTAGGAGCTAGATCCAGAAGCTTAATGAGATTGAGCTTTGATTTTTTTTTTTTTTTTTTTTTTGGGTAGGAAGGTCAAGACTTCATAGATGGGTATATCCTTCTAGTAAGAGATGCATAATGTCTGGTTGCTGTCATTTTTAAAACTTCAGGATTCTGGTTAGACAGTCTCCTTTAGCAATCCGTTATAGAATGTTCTTACTTATCCTGTATATCCTTTCTTCTTGGGTCAAAGATAGTTGATTAGGAAGGAAGAAACTCAAGAGTTGTGGGGGTAGGGGCCGGTGGTTAAACCATAAGTTCATTAATTCAGCAAGTATATGCAGATCCACTGTCAGAAATAAAATGATCATTCTTGTTGCAAATACCTAGGCCTTTAACTATTTTTGGTGAGGCAAAGTTTTGAGGTGAATCTAAACCACTTCCTTAATTTTGAGATCATCTCAAATATCTCTTCTTGAATAGCTCTCCAGTATTACTGAAGATGCTTGATTAAGGCTTCCTGGTCACTCCTAGTGAACAGAGAGGTAATCTCAGTGGCTCATGCTGAGTAACCTGGCAGGTGCCACATTTCTTTCTTTCTTTTTTTTTTTTTTTTTAAAGATTTTATTTATTTATTATTTGAGAGAGAGAGAATGAAAGACAGAGAGCATGAGAGGGAGGAGGGTCAGAGGCAGAAGCAGACTCCCCGCTGAGCAGGGAGCCCGATGCAGGACTCGATCCCGGGACTCCAGGATCATGACCTGAGCCGAAGGCAGTCGCTTAACCAACTGAGCCACCCAGGCGCCCTAGGTGCCACATTTCTTTATTATTTTTTCAGTAGCATGGTGAATTTTAGTTTATCAAACACAGTTTCAAGCCAGTGAATGAATGTGATTAATCTATAGATGTGCTTGATGCTTGGCAGCTAATTTTAAAGGTAAATCCAATTGTCCTCCTTAAGGCTTGAGTTTAGCCTTAGGCATGTTCTCTGCAGGTGGTTTCCTTGCAAATATCAGTGTAAGAATAATATTTAACAGAGGTTTATATATAATGTGTGTACAATGTTATCTTGACTTGGAAGTAATTAACTATTTACATTAGGGAAAGAATGCCCACATCATGGACCTGAGGAATGGAATACATTTCCCAGGAGTCAGTCAGATGATTGATTCAATCAGAGTTGCTATTTGTGGAAGAACTGATACTAGAAGACCCTACTTTTCTTCCTTACTATGGTAGCTAATAATGATATATCATGTGATATTCTTAAAGTGCTTCCACAATTTATCCTTTAACCCTACCACAAACAAGAACTCTCTAAGATATTATCTTATTCCTGAAATGTTGGAGTACAGCAGCATGTTGTGAGCACTGAGCATTTTCAGGGACTATATACATTGAAGGCACTAAATTTGTAACGTATCTCAGTAATTACTGATTATTACCACGTATCACTATAGCCACTTGTTTTTAAACTTGCGCGGGGTCAAGATTTTGCCAAGATGTATTCCCCAAGCCATTTGTTAATTGGCTGTAAACAATGGATTTGGACTATGCTTACCTGCCTGTTCACGAAGTCTGACCTTTTAATGATTAATGGTATAGGCCAAGAGGTATTTGTGACTAACTCAAGATCACACTGCTTGGCTATGCAAGTAATGTGTGTATGGGTTGTTTTGTTTTGTTTTGTTTTTTAAGATCACCTGAAGTTTCAGTTTAATTGGTGCAGGGCCTTGATCCTATCTGAATGACACTACCTCCTACTCAGCTCCTAGATCTTCAGTGTATGAAACATCTTTTGCTGGTTTCCTAGTGTTGGGTCATGTCTCCTAGTGGTAAGAACCAGCTTTGTACCAAACAGCTTGGTTGCTATTTTTTTGTGAGAATAAAAGGCAGGCCCTCCTGGGAGTCGTAACACTGGGTGTTAAAAGTTTAGCTTCCATGCAAATCAGCTTCACTGATGACTATGCACTTAAAAACATGGTCATCTCAAAAATATTGGCATGGGGAATTTATGGTTACCCTTATCATTAAATAGCCTGAGCTTCACATCCAATTTGAATGTAGAATGTTAATGCACCTTTCTGTAGTGGAACATGGAGTCCCATGTCTGGATTGACCTAGGGCTTTTGGTATAGTAGTGATAAGAACGGTAGAAATAACACCATCACTACCAGTAGTAGTAGAACCAACAGCAGCTTCGGGCTTGCCAGGCACTATGTTCAGAATTTTAAATTACCAAATTTAACCTTTAACATACACTGGTTTTATTCCCATTTTATTGATGAAGGACCTGAGGCTCAGAGGTGAAGTAACTGAACTTGACCACCACACAGTTAGTCACTGACAAAGTTTAGAATCCCAGTCTAGACTCTGTGACTGCCAAGCTTGTGGTGTGACCAGCATGAGCGTGTGCATTTCTGATGCTCTTTTGCCCTTTCAGGCAAGAGTTTTTTGCCCGCAGGTCATGAACAAAATTATTTTAGAAGAAACTCCTTTAATTTCTGTGCCATGCAGTGAAAGAGTTGCCCTGAGAATGCCTTGTGTTAGACCTGGTTTAGTATTAGACTTTGTTCTGTCAAGAGGTGAGCTGGACAGCCACACCGTAAGCACTGTACAAGGAGTTTCATTACTAGTCATCCTAAGAGAACTCCTTGCCTGACACGTAGAAGCAAATGGAACAGACTTGCAGGAACAACAGTGTCTTCATCTGGTGGCTGAGTCTCAGTAACATCAAATTTCTAAATTGCTATGGATTGCATATTTAATGACCCTGATAATTTATCAAACGCTGTAGCTCATCTTTGAAAACAGGGTGACAAGAGGCCGTATCCTAGGCTTCTGATATCCTAATACCCACATGTATTTACAGACACTCTTTTCCTTTATTCAAAACACATTATAGGAGCGCCTGGGTAGCTCAGTCGTTAAGTGTCTGCCTTCGGCTCAGGTCATGATCCCAGGATCCTGGGATCTAGCCCTGCATCGGGCGCCCTGCTCTACGGGAAGCCTGCTTCTCCCTCTCCCACTCCCCCACTTGTGTTCCCTCTCTTGCTGTCTCTCTCTGTCAAATAAATAAATAAAATCTTTTAAAAAAAAACAGATTATAGATTTTCAACATGTGAATTCAGGACTAACAGACACAAATCTCTCTAGAGGCTGAATTTAATGGCATTTCAGCCCTTCTGTGTACTAATTTTATCTAGAATTTCTTTTTTCTCTTTCAAGCATTTTCATGACATGAACATCTAGTATAATAGCAGTGATCAAGCTGAAAAAAAAAAAAAAAAAAAGAAACAAAAAAATGACAATGGGCCAGGGATGCTGCTGGTGATTTCAGCATAGGGTGATAACAACTTGAGTTTCTGTGTCCCAGAAACAGGAGGAAAAGATCTTGAGGCAGTGAGATAATTAAAGATCACTTGATAAAGGATGAAAGCAAAACAGTTGTTTTAGGCCTGGGTCTGTCCTCAGCAGATTTCATTGTTATTTAATTTTTCAGCTAAATGCTGCTTTCTGTTCAGTAGACATAATTGTCTTTGACTTAACATGCAATGGCAGGGGGAGGGGGGGGCGGGGGGGGGGTAGCCTCACATTGCAACAAGTTCCTTCACTTTATTTCCATGACTTTAAGCATACATTTGCAATTTAATATCCTATCAAAATAATTTAGGAGCAGAGTTAAATTTCAGTTCTCTGTGTGTATGTGGGGTGTTGGATGCTGTTTGTTTTGCTTTGGTAAGGAACAGCTTGAGAAGAAGGTCTCCACTCATAGGATGTCCGGGGCATAAGAGCTATAATAAATTGACACTGTTTCTTGGTAAACCAAGAAAAAAGATAAAGTATCTGACTGTATTTTCTCTTTTTGAGCCTCTTCACTGTACTATGCAATTTTTACTAGGGAACTGAATTGCAGAACACATAAAAATATATTTTGCAGAATGTTGTAGTGCATACCACTACTGAATTTAAAAAATAAATAATTGCATGCTGATCTTATGCTAATCTTATCTACCACATAAGTAAGTAGATAAGTAAGGCTTTATAAGCAGCTGTTTTAAGAATGGGCTGCTTTTTCATCAGGTACCAATTAATCAGGCATTCCTAATATGTTTAATACTATATTATTTAGATAGAATCATTTTAGGACTCAAATTGTCTGGATTTTTGTTTTTCTTTTCCTAAGCTAGGTATCTAGGAATTTTTTTAACCAATACTGAATGCTAACAATTAACTAAAGATCAAATTTAATTTTTTTCATTGGAATTATTTTAAATACTCTATTTATTGCTTTTCATTCATTTATTATTCCCCCCAACTTTGGGAAAGCTCTGTGCCAGGCATATTGTGCTAGGTCCCAAGGATATAGAGATAAGGATGTAGGGATATGGCTCTGCCCTCCTTAGACAAGAGCACATGCAGCTATGGTACCCAGTGGAGCCAGGCTGGGAAAAGTCAGGGATGAGACTCTTAACTGATGAAGGGGTGATGACCTCACCATACTAATGTGGGTAACCAACAGAAACTGATTGTTTGCCCTAATTTTTTTTTAAGGGCCTTGGTGGGAATGTCTATCAGAGCTCCTCCTTTTATTTCTTTAATTTCAATTCAATTTAATTAACATATAGTGTATTATTAGTGTCAAGGGTAGAATTTAGTGATTCATCAGTTGCAAATAATACCCAGTGCTCATTACTTCCAGTGCCCTCCTTAATGCCCATCACCCAATTACACCGTCCCCCCACCCAGCCCCCTCTAGAAACCCTCAGTTTGTTCCTGTAGTTAAGAATCTCTTAGGTTTGCCTCCCTCTCTGTTTTCCTCTTATTTTTCCTTCCCTTCCCCTATGTTCATGTTTTGTTTCTTAAATTCCACATATGAGTGAAATCATATGGTATTTGTCTTTCTCTGACTGACTTATTTCACTTAGCATAATACACTGTAGCTCCATCCACATCATTGCAAATGGCAAGATTTCATTCTTTTTGATGGCTGAGTAATACTCCACTGTGTGTGTGTGTGTGTGTATACATATACCACATCTTCTTTATCCATTCATCTGTCAATGGACATCTGAAAGACCCCCGTCTTTCATATAAGGCCTCTGCCTAGTCATCTTTTGAAGAAAAGATTTCAATATAAAAAAAACAGTTTGAAAAACTATGAATTGCTCACATGTTAGTGAGGTAGGCAAGAGTCAGACACTTGTGGGCCTTTAGTACTTGTTGAAGTGTTTGGATGCTTTCTAAAAGAGATGGGAGAGTGACATTGTCATAGTGAGAGTCTGGGCATAGAGCCCAGGAAAGAAGACTATCACAGATATCCACAGAGGAGGCAATGGCTGGGGGCGGGGGGGTGGGGGGGGGTAGGTAGTGAATATAAGGAAGGCATAAATTCCAGATCCAAGTGGCAAGATGTCATGATTGATTTGATGTGGGGTAAAGAGAGGCTCTTTAAAATCATGCCAAGGTTTGGGGCTGGTAGGTTGCCATTCTCCTAAAGAAGGAAAACAGTAGGTTTCGAGAGGAACTATGATGAACCCAACTTGCAGCACCTTGAGTTTCAGATGCTGTATGGGACATCCAGCTAGAAATGACCCCCACGTAATTGATATGTGGGCCTACAGTTGAGATCTAAGATTTAATAGAAGGGAGTGGGGTGATGGTTGAAGCCATGAGTATATTGGGGTCTGTAAGGCAGACCCCAAAAGTGAGGAATGCATAAAACAGTCCCCGGGGCCCATATCATTTAAGGGATCGATGATGGGTACTCAGATTCTAGAAAGATACCTCAAAAAATATTGATGATGTTATAGGCACCAGATAGGAGAAATATCAAGAAGATATTGAACAACAGTGACAAGTGCCACAAAGGGTCAAGTTCAGAAAAAAATGGAAACATTTGGCAACAAGGTTTACTTAAATGACATGTTTCTTGGAAGTGGAGGCAAAGTTCTAAATAATTTTTCAGAAGTGATATAACAAAAAAATGGTTTTATAAAAGCAACCATTTTATAACTGCTACTCTGGAATTTGTTATTGCAAAGCACAAGAAAGTAAGATTAAGCCAAAGACGTGGTGATTTTAATGTCTCAGCTTTGGTCTAAAAACTGTGGGTTTTTTCTTCCTTTAAATATGCCAAAATAAGCCATCAAGCTATGACTAATTTATTAACTGTTCAATGTTAGCTTTTGTCACATTTGACTTGTATCAGACATATTTGAAAAATCTGAAAGTATTAAGAGATTTTTATAAAATAAATTTCACCTCAAAATGAGAACTCCAGTGTAAGCGAACCCATGAACACGGTTATCTGTTTGCTCTTCTGCTAGTTTCCTCTTAGGTAAACCACTTTGAGTGGGGCGGCCGTGCGCCCTGCCAGCCAGCCCTGTACCACGAGCAAATCACAGTACTGCTGCAACCCTGTTTCCCTGTCTCTAAAATCACAAGTGGGTGTACTCTAGAGCTCTTCTTTTCAAACTATAGATCTTGATACACTGGGGGGCCATGAAATGGAAAATTCTCAGAGTGCACTCCACACAGTGAGTAACGTCTTGTTTTCACAAATTTATATTTCAGCTCTTTTGGGGGGAGAGACAGACAGGGGAGTGAGGAAAGAGGGAGGGAGAGAGGAAGAAAGAAGGAGAGAGAGGGGCGCCTGGGTGGCTCAGTTGGTTAAGCGACTGCCTTCGGCTCAGGTCATGATCCTGGAGTCCCGGGATCGAGTCCCGCATCGGGCTCCCTGCTCAGCAGCGAGTCTGCTTCTCCCTCTGACCCTCCTCCCTCTCATGCTCTCTGTCTCTCATTCTCTCTGTCTCAAATAAATAAATAAAATCTTTAAAAAAAAAAAAAAAGGAGAGAGAATACTAGATCATCATGTAAAGTGTATTTTTGACCATGGATTGTGGTTTTAAAATGTTTGAGAAAACAAGGTTCTCAACTAGAGCCCCTTCCTATTCTAAAATTCTCTCATTCCAGTTCACTGTCAAACTGTTCTTTCAGTGTAGTAAATGGTTCATAACAATACTGTGGAGCAGCAGGTATAAAAACTGTTAAGGAAGGACAGCTAATAACAAAGGAGAAAAACATTAAAAGGTAAATAAGGCCAACATCTGTGTTGTATTTGACCACAAGACTGAACAAGCCTTTAAAATTTATTAGTATTCCGACTAGCAAGTCATTACTGTAATTTATGAAGTAAAGTAAAAGTATGCTATATATTAACAAACAATGGAGTAATTCTTTTGATGGTGGTATAAGGGAGCAACCTTATCAAGGAGAAATCATACTTTTTCAAAAGTAACAATACCATGGCACGTAAATTCCAGAATTGGCAATTAAATAAATGTGGTGAGTCTCTTCCACCTTGCCACATAAAAAGATTCATTGACATGGTTATGAGATAAGTCAGTGTATTTTTATTGGCCTGAGCTAGAGGGAGTAAACACCTTAGTCAGGTGTTTTGTTTTAGGAACAGCTGTTTGAACTTCTACTGGTTATTTCTGCTCTAGGGTATATTTGAGCATTTGCTTTTTCCAGCACTCTTTACTGATTTGGAATCCAAGTGAGTGAGCAATTTCCTATAAAACTAAGATTCAGTGACAGTTTCTCTTTACTTGTGAACTATTTTTAATTCTTCTACAACCTACAAAATTGCATGGATTTTAGGTGGTATTAAGCAGGAACAATTTAAAAAAATTATTTATTTATTTATTTATTTGACAGAGAGAGACAGCAATAGAGGGAACACAAACAGGGGGAGTGGGAGAGGGAGAAGCAGGCTCCC
>NW_023270415.1:22018070-22073322 GCF_011800145.1 Mirounga leonina | reverse complement strand
GGCTCGATCCCAGGACCCCGGGATCATGACCTGAGCCGAAGGCAGACGCTTAATGACTGAGTCACCCAGGCGCCCCAAGCAGGGACAATTTAAAGAATGCTAAGGAATAGGACTCATCAAACAGGAAATCTGAGGGAAGTATTTTTATTTGTCCTTCCCTACCCAGCTCTTGAACACTCAGTTCGTCTCTCTTTCTTTCCCCTCTGCCCTGTTATAAACCCTGGGGTGTTTGCTTTGCCCCTTTGCCAGTCTAACCCCTGACTTTTGGCAACACTGTGTCTTCTGCCTCCTTGCCACTGTCGGTCAGCCGGAAGAGACAGGAATTGAGACCAGCAATGTCACCCGGCCCTATTTTCCCAAACCCTCAGCTGTCCCTCCTCTGCGACTCCTGAAAGGTAGAGGACTGGCTTGCTGGCAGGGTGTGGGCAGTGCCCGCGGAGTGGGCGGTGCAGGGGCGGGGTTGACTCCGCCTACCTGGCCAGCTGATTGGCCCTGATGTGAACCAGTCTCCGCCCCCATCCCTCCATCCCAGGCTCCGTCTCTCTCCAAGATGTACGAACAGGTATGATTGTGTCCAATTAAGAGACGAGATTTTTTTTTTTTAATTGTACGTGAGAACAAAGTGCTTGTCAGCCGTCTGATTTGTTAGATGAGCAAACTGAAGATCAAGGAGGTAAGGACAGCAAAGTGGGAGAGCAAAGGTCAAGCCTGGATCCAGAGCTCTTCTTGCAGAGCTTCCTGCTCTTTCCCGAAGTCCGTGAGGAGATGGTACTTGAGGTCAATACTCAAGGGCTTGATAGATTACAGATGCATGGAGAGTAGGGGGCAGGACACAGACAAGTCTTGAGCTTTGGAATGAAGGTAGTGTGCTCAGAAGACAATACACAAAACATACAAGGTTTATGCCGGACAGTGTAGATACACAGGGTGTATGCCAACAGGTAGGTGACATGTGAAGCCATAATTTCTCCAGTTACAACTTCCCTAGCTAAATGATGATACAGGTGGATTCTGTACTTATTCCAAAGGTTTGCTGTAAGAATAAAATAGTATTCAGAAATTATTGTTTTGAAAATGTTTAGGGGCGCCTGGGTGGCTCAGTCGTTAAGCGTCTGCCTTCGGCTCAGGTCATGATCCCGGGGTCCTGGGATCGAGCCCCGCATCGGGCTCCCTGCTCAGCGGGAAGCCTGCTTCTCCCTCTCCCACTCCTCCCCCTGCTTGTGTTCCCTCTCTCGCTGTATCTCTCTCTGTCAAATAAATAAATAAAATCTTTAAAATAAAAAAAAAAGAAAATGTTTAAAATGTCATAGTTGTAAAAGCCAATATTGTTAGAATGCCAGTAAAACCTTCAAAAACTCACATCACATCTTTGTATACTTTACAGACATTTTTTCCTTCCTCGCTAATTATGCAGGGTCTTCACCACAAACCATGGTGATTCCTGGATTTGATACATTATCAAAACAGTAACACCATAAAAACTGCAAATATTTCCATAGCCCCTGAGTTCATCTCAGTGCCAGTAGATGTCCTCAGGATATGGGTTGGATGAGACAGACAGACTGCTCGTCACTAATGTCCAAGGCTTGAAGTTTTGGATGGAAGCCATTGTACATTTCAGAATGCTGGTATTCCCCTTTGTGTATGGGACTGGCTATTTGATAACGGGATAGTGTCACATGAATGTCAGGATCAGCTCCCTGAGCTGGGCATGGTGCCAGGTGGTCAGAATGGCCATCACTTCCTACTATGAGTATACTCAAAATTGGCAGGCAGTCTGAATAAATAAGAAATAATGATAGTTATCATCTGGAATAGAAATAGTATTTATTGCCCCTCTGAAATTAATCTATATTGGATCTATTTTCCTGTATTTGTGGCAATGCTTTTAGATACTCTTAATGGATTGTGGCATAACATAAACAACGTCTTCTCCAGCCACTGACTTTCTTGCTCCTGAAACAGACGTATGAAACTAAATTTCCTCTACTTTATATGTCTAAGTGACCCTAGATTTTATATTTTTGTAATATTTTAAGCAGCGGATTATTTCTTCATTATGCAAAGTACCAACAACATTTGGGTCACTTATTAAATAAGCCACTGAAGTCTGCACCTTGGAGTTGGATCATGTAGTCCAAAAGCTGCTGGAGCCCCAACCTACCGATGAGTTTCTTGCTCTCAGCCATTCTCCATCCCGAGTCCCCCTTATTGTAGCACTATGTTCCATGAACCTGAAGTATACATGTTCTTGACCTGAAAAATTCTTCTTTTAGGATCCACCTACATCAGTTTCCCTTGGACTACGAATGGAAGAAATGATTTTCAACTTGGCAGACACACATCTGTTTTTCAATGACTTAGAAGTAAGTTCTGATTATTTTGTATACACACTTCCTGGTGCATGTCTGAAAATTGATGAGTGGTCTGAAAATGCCAATGAGATATTATTATTTCATGAATGTATAACTAGAATAATGAGATAAATTAATTATTGCTTACATGGTAGTATGTTTGCCTTCATTGTATTTCTGATTTTGCTTTATTTTGACTGTTGCCTTTCAAGGTTAGATTCCATGTGACCCTTGGTAAGGATTCAAATTTGATGCCAAGAATCTTAGATATTAAACTGTGTGGCTATCAGAAGCTACAGATTGCTCAGCTCCATAGTTACTGTTGAGATGGGTCACCTTCCGAATCCCACAAAGTTGCTGATACTGTCGGGGGCAGACCTTTATCCTGTTGGGTCAGCTGCTTGTCTTTCTGGTTGGCCCAATTGTATAACATTCCAGTCAGGCCTCTGCTCTTGGCGTTGCCGGGATTTCTTATGTCAAACTGCTGATGATTTTATTTGCTCGTTATAATTCGGCAGCGGGGACCTTTTGTAAGATGGTTAATTAATTATGTTACGGGCACTGTCAAACATGGCGATCTCGATTAGCAGCATTCTTAAGAATAACGAATATTGTTTCTCCTATCTCCATCATGAGAACACAGGACTATCACTACACTTCATTCTCTTCTTAATAGAGACTGTTGTTTATTTATATCCTGCTGTTAAGCAAGCTTGTGGTAGGCCTGCCAACAGGCATTAATCATCAAGTTGTTGTTTGGGTAGATTTTATAAATGTATGTTATTTCAGACAGGAGAAGAATCTGAAAGATTCAAATAGAACTCTTACTGATCAAAGTTAATTGGCAGCAATTGGCCTTTAAATATTTCCTGATGTTTCCCTTTTCAAAATCAAGCAAAACACACCTTATTTAATAGATGAGCCAAAATCATTTGAAAAATGCCAGTGTGTGACAGAACTTAAATGCGGTTTGTTCAACATCTGTCCTGTATTTTGATTTCTTTTCATCTGCAATGAAACTACTCATAGACGAATTGGCAACTTCCAGTGCAATAAAATTATTTAAATGTGCTTCATTTTTTTCCCACTCCTTAGTGAAATATTTATTTTTACACTTAGGGTAAAATACAATTTTTTTTTTTGCATTTTAAAGTGTTTTCTTTTCTTTTTTTTTTTTTTTTTAAGATTTTATTTATTTTTTTGACAGAGACATAGCGAGAGCAGGAACACAAGCAGGGGGAGTGGGAGAGGGAGAAGCAGGCTTCCCGCAGAGCAGGGAGCCCGATGTGGGACTCGATCCCAGGACCCTGGGATCATGACCTGAGCCGAAGGCAGACGCTTAACGACTGAGCCACCCAGGCGCCCAAAGTGTTTGCTTTTCTTAAGGAAATTACATGTAAGGCATTACTGTTTTTTAAGGTAGAAATATTCCAAGTGAGTGACAAGTTCAGAGTTGCCTTTAGAAGAGCTTAATAATCATTCTTATTTTCAAAAGCTGTTTCTGATTTATGGTTGTGATTCACTTCGTAAGAGAACAGCACAAAAAATTCCATATTTTACTAGTATGTTAAAATTCTTTCCCCAAGTTTCCATTTGTTTCTAATGATACAGACTAGGCTGATATTTTGTCTTGGATATAACCTTGTTACTCTTACTGATGTTAATAGGTGTTAATAGCACCCATCAAGAAGAAATTAGCAGTAATTTGCTATTGCTTTTAAAATCTACCTTCTTACAAATGCCAAAGCTTGTCTACGCAGTGCCAGAACTATGTGGTGAAAAGTGAGAAGTTAGACAAAGTAATAATTCGGGATAATATAGACCGAAAAACTTCCAAACTTGGTTTTGATATAACATAGCTGGATTTTTATTTGTTTACTGACATTAGTCACAGTGAACTATATATGGAAAGTGAAATAGTGCTCAGGCAAATACATGAAAAATACATATTGAAAGTTCTAGCTTAGGGATGTAAGGGATATAGTTTTTCCATAAACCCAGATTAAAACAAAAAGAAAATGAAGAAGTGAGGGGGTGGTCTGTGCAGTCGTTAAAATATCTGATTCTGTCTGTGGCCTAAGGACTCTTCCTTATGTGAAATAGGGAAGGGAATAAGCCAAATATAAAAATCAATAGTAGAAACATTATTTAGACTTATAACCTTACAAAAGTTGATTTTAAGTTATTTTTCTCAAGAATAATATAAAGGTGTCAGCAAAAGTATCAATGAAATATCCATTTAACCTCTGTCTTTGAAAGTTGTTTACTTGCTCTAGATTTGCCCGATATTTTAAAAATAAATTGGTTCTTATACTTACTTCAATCTTTCATTTTATATTTTTCTAATTCAACAGACCTGGGACTGGTCATTGCAAATATTTGTTTCTTTCAAAATAAAAAGCAGAAGTATTTCCTGGGAAAAATAAATATATTGGCATTATATTCCCAAGAAAACCAAAATTATCTCATCAGGCAGAAATGGTGTGGTAATGCTTGATTTCACACTCTAATAAGCAATGTACTGCGATAGGGGACATGGATATTTTAATATATTTAATTTAAATATATTAAAGATTTTTAAGATCTCTGATACAAGTAATTTCAAGGAGATTAATGATCTGTTGGTTAGCTTAAAGTGTGATTTCTGAACTCCAATTGTTGACATTTGGCCTCACTTTCTTTTAAAATGTTAACTTTTTGCCAGCCACCTCTCTGTATAATTTGGTTAATTCACAGTTCTGGCTTGTAAGAGATTCTGAATAATGAAACCCACTACGTGAGAGGCTTTCAGTAACAATTCTTGTATTATCTTGTATTCTATGCTTAACGCCATTATTAGGATACTATTTAGGAAATTTAGGATATCATTTTAAAGTAATTTAGAAATATCTTAATTGTATTTTTAAAATAAAGTTAATCCTTTTTGGTTCTAAAAGTTTTGTCTGTCACCTATCATTTAGTAACATTTTTTAATAAAAGCAATCACAATTTAAATTAGTTGTGTTGACACTCCGGGGGCAGATAATAAAAAGGAGAAGTTTGGGGGTTTTGTACCATTAAAAATATCTGACATGTTAAGAAACATGAGTGACAGGGAGACATAATTATCAAAGGAAATAATATCTTCCTCCACCAGAGAAGGGTTTAGACTTTAGTTCCATAGTGTACTTCTGGCTTTCCTATTTCGAAGTCTGACTAACGTCCTGAGTATCATTTTACCAAAAGGTCTCCGCGTGCAATACAATGATGCTTATATGGAAGTCATTTTTTATGAATGACAGTATGGAACTATAGGTGTTCCCCCCCCCCCCCAGTTTCTTTAGTAAAGTAGGACTCTTTCCGAGTCAAGGGAGAAAGTGTTCTTTCTGTTGGATTTTTATTGAAAGGCAACCTGCAAACAGAGTGAGGAATGGCCTTTCGTGTACGATAAATGTTTCAGTTTAACTTGCTGCTGATCAGTTCTCTTGCTAGATTTTTCTACAGTTGAGGAAAATATTTCATCAAGATGGAAATAAGTAAATAAAAATAAGGTGCAAGCTTATGGTGAATTTTCCATCTCTGTTTGGCATTGAGTAGTATCTTTTCACTGACATGATGGTGTCCATCGTAACTGGTGTTGTTAACGTGGTGGTCCTCAAGAGCCTCTGCTCCCAGTCCCTACTCCCCAACTGCAGGAATCAGGGCTGGGAAGTAGCAGGAACACTCCCCACCCTTCTGTCTTCCTCTGCAGGGGTTGTACACACCACATTCATCTGGTT
The DNA here is from genome assembly GCF_011800145.1 of Mirounga leonina. NCBI lineage: Eukaryota > Metazoa > Chordata > Mammalia > Carnivora > Phocidae > Mirounga > Mirounga leonina. The sequence continues at coordinate 22,067,210 of NW_023270415.1, read as the reverse complement.
AAGTGTGAAGCTACATTGGAGCATGCTCCTTCTCCTAGTGTGTTGCATAGTGGGGACAGACCAGATGATTCCTTGGTGTCAGGAGACACATGAATATTTCAGGCCTTTCCTGGGCCTTTGCTAAATAGATTCCTGTCCCAGATCTGATTTTTAAGCACCTGCTCTTGGTATCCCCTTGTTTTCACCTTTTCCACTAAGAAAAGGCTTGGGATAGAAGGTTCTGGTGTCAGAAGAGGCTAGTCTGCATTTGGTGAGTCAAAGGCCATGGAAAGGAGCTGGAAATAGTCTCTAAATAATGCCATGGTTTAAAGGAAGGGAGCTGTAATGATTTTTCTTTTTCTTTTTTTTTTTTTGAGATTTTATTTATTTATTTGAGAGAGAGAGAGAGCATGAACAGGGGCAGAAGGAGAGGGAGAAGCAGACTACCCTGCTGAACAGAGAGCCTGACGTGGGGACTCGATCCCAGGACTCTGGGATCAGACCTGAGCCAAAGGCAGATGCTTAACTGACTGAGCCACCCAGGTGCCCTGTAATGATTTTCTTATAAAGCAAAAAAATTAGTTTGCCCCTTGGTTTAATTCAGTCTTTAAAATTGTAGTAATATTTTGTTACTCCAAACCTTAGGTTATCATCTGTTAATTATTTTAATATATATTGTTTATAAATTTATTTTTAGCTAGGAAAAAAAAAATCTGTCTTCAAAGTATCAACCTTGCCGATGCTCCGTAGCTTTGAGTTCAAGTGACGCCTTCTTTTAGTGATCTAATGCTTGTGTTTCCAAAAGTGTAAAGATTTAAACTAATTCAGAAGTTGATTTGAGTTGAAAAATAGAATTCACCTAGAAAGTGCCTTATTCTCTATAAATAGGGAGAAACTCTCAGGCCCACAGTCCAGCTTTTGTGGTGGGTGCCGGAAACTCTGGTTCTCTGCTGCAAGGGTTTTGTGGATGCTTGCAGAGAGAGGACAGTTCATGAAGAGCTTGAGCTGTTTTCTGTTTTCAGTCCCTTCCCCAAGCCAGGAGCCGCTATATGAAAATCAATATATTCCAAACATAAATGTACCCATACACATATACACATACGCAAATATGCCACTTGTTGTTTTCAGCTCTGTACATAGGCTTTTGTATACTCATTTTCTCCTTATAAATTTAGCAAACATAGAGGATCACATTTTTTAAACTCCCAGGAGCATCCTTCATAACACCCAAAATATTGCCTTCTACATTTTGACTATTAAATGAATTAGACTGAATTCTTATCTGTTATATTAGAATAGAATAGCAATTTCTATTTCCTTCCCCATGGAAGACAATAGAGTTGACTTTGCCTTCCTATGTTTTAAGGTAAGTTGTTTGGCCTTCTCCATTTCCTGAGTTGACAAGAGTAATAGCAGAACTCTCAGTGTAGAGGGCAAACTACAGTTTTCAAGTAATGAATGATTACTAGACATAATAAATGAATACTGAATTTAATGATGTTGTAATTGGTGGCTGAAAAGCATGTCCATATTTTATTATTATTACTAATGAGTAATTTTAAGTGTTCTTCCTATTTCATCTTTTCTTACAAGATTCTGTCATCTTTTATCTGAAATAAGAAATAGAAATACAAAAGTATAGTCAACGGGGCTTCTTTAATTCTGAGTTTATTTGAAAGTTAGGAGTCAAAGTATATATAGCTGTTTAACATAATAAAAGATACTTACCTTACACTGACAGCCAACATTGTACTTAGCGGTAAATGAAAGAGGCACATTGTCATTACAAAAGGAAAAAAAATAAAAATGCTGTCAGCACTATTATTCAGCATTATTCTAGGAATTTGAGGCACAATAAGACATGAGCTATAATGAAATGAAAGAGATGGAAATGATTGTTTTTTTGCAGAAAATTTGATATACATAGAAAACTGAAGTTAATCTACTGGAATAGTCTTAGAATTTATAATACACCTCAAAAAAGTGAAGGATTATAGAATTAAATTAAAAAATCAGTACCTTTCTTCTATTATAGCCAGACATGCAAAAATTTTAATTATAATTTTAAAGTAGCAGCAGTAACAGTAACACCAAAACAAAAAATTCAAGAAAAGGAAAAATAAAGAGTAACCTATGCAAGAAGTTCTTGCGAGAAATATATGAATAAAACTTTGACATCTTACTGAGAGATCTAAAGAAAGATTTGAATAAAAGATGTCTTCCTTTCCTTTTCTTTTTTTGTAACATGTTCTAACAATTTTGTAAAATTGTCCCTAAAGTCCATTTGAAAGGATAAATAGGCAAAGATACCTAGAGGTTTTTGACAAAAAGTAATAGCATCCAGCTCAACCAAATATTAAATATTTCATAATTCTACAATGATATAAAGATTTGTGTTGGCCTACATTGGCATTGGACTAAGTATGGGGAGAAAAGATCACTCAGGCGCAGCCCCAACTTCTAGAAAACTTCTGTATGTTTTAAATTAATCCAAGCAAATTAATAGTGAAGGAATGAATTATTCAACTTGTATGCAGAAATAAGTCAGTTAAAGAGTTAAAATGTAAAAGAACAAAAGAGAAAGTATAGGTAGATCAAAAAGAGATTTCACATTGCTTAGAGGAAGTAAATTTTTGGGTAGCTGTTTGGTGATAAGCCTCAAGAGCCTAAAAAAACTGCACGCATTTTACATCTAGACTTTGTACTTTGATCAGAGATAAAGGCAAGTGTTTATAATAATAAACATTTCTGAATTATGAAATTCTGATAATGTTTTGTTTCTTGACCTTGTTGCTGATTACATGAGTATTCCATTTGTGAAAATTCATCGAGCTGTAATAAATATTTTTTCAGTAAAATGTTCATTTTTAAAAAGCACTGTTTTGAGGAATAGATACACACATAGTTTGCTGTCAACTCTGTTAAAAAAATTATATGTCCAATGTATAATATATTCAACTGCTATTTTTCTAGCAGAGGATCTGGCCCAGTAGAAGGACTCAGTAGATATATATTGAATACAAAATAAATGGAAGAACAAAAAATATATGGAAAGATACAGCCTAGAATTTTAACATTGATTTTATCTGGAACTTGGGGGTTTATTATTCTTACTTGTGCTTCTCTGTATATTCCAAATATTCTATAAAATATACTTATTTCTTTTATAATCAGGGTAGAAAACAAATACTATTTTTGAAAGCCATAGATAAAAGATAAACTTTTTAATTAATAAAATAAGGAATTAATATGTCAACTCATTAAGATAAACATAAGAAAGAAATAGCTCAATAGAAGAAATGAGCAAAGAACATTGAACAGATTATTCGCAAGAGAAAAACATTCAAATTGTCCACACACAAAAAGGAAAAATGTTAGGGTTCACTTTTGGTAATCAGAAATGTTATCAGCAAAGATTTTAAATCAATAAAATGGCCTGCAGTGCAGTAAGATAAATACTTGTATACATTACTGATAAGGATATAAAGTGGTACGAGTTTTCAGAAAAGCAGTTTGATAATATGTATTCAGGAGCTTAATGTGCTGATTTTTTTTTTCCCTAGTAATTCTACTTTTAGCTTCTATTCTAAGAAAGGAGAATTGCAGACAGATAACTGACACAGTAGTGATAAGCATTCAATGACCACTTGTTCTAAATGCTTTGCATACATTATTCCCACTTAATACCCTGAGGTTTCTCTGATAGAAGCACCATCATTATCTCCATTTGATGGAGGAGCTTAGTGAAGCTTGGGGGGTTAAACCAAAACTTGTCTAAGCTCCTATAGCTACTGAGTGACAGATTCTAACACAGGACTTGTGCTTTCTAGAAGTCCACTCAGCCCAGACTGTACCTCCCCATGATGGTTTTTTCTACCTCTGAAATATAGAAATGCTTTAAATATCCAAAAATAGATTAATAATGAAATAAATTACAGTACATCTTCATTGAAAATTGTTTTAAGACTACATTAAATATAGAGAAAATATTCATGGTCCATTTCAAGTTTAAAAAATAGGCTCTATAATACAGTGTAACCTTAATGTTAAAATGTACAGCATTATTATCTGAAAAGGTTACATACTGTATGATTCCAACTATATGACATTCTAGAAGAGGCAAAACTATGGAGACAGTAAAAAGATCAGTTGGTTGCCATGGGTTGGAGGGAGGAAGGGATGAGTAGGTGGAGCTCAGAGGATTTTTTAGGTCATGAAACTATTCTGTGTGATACAATGGTGGATATACAACATTATACATTTGTCAAAACCCATAGAATGTACCACACCAAGTGTAAGCTCTAACATAAACTAGGGACTGTGGGTGATGATGATGTCTCAGTGTAGGTTTATTGATTATTACAGATGTAACACTCTGATGTAAGATGTCCATAGTAGGGGAAGTTATGCATGCATGCAGACAGGGTGCATATGGAAAATCTCTACTTTCTGTTCAATTTTTTGTGGCTCTATTACTTCTCTAAAAAATAAAAGGTTATTAATTTTATTTTAAACATTTTGGCATGTTAGAAATACTGAAGGGAAATATATTTTTAAAAGCTACCATGATATAACTTCAAATTAAAAAATGAGTCTGCAAAATAAATCATACTATATGATCCTGTTTTAATGTATATGACATTAAAAAATAACTAGAGGTAAATATATTAAAAGTTGCCAGTCTGAATGATGGGGTTAGAAATGCCATTTCTCTGTGATGCTCCCAAACTGAAATGCTCATAGCATTTTGCCATCTCTTTATATCTTGTTGCTTCTGTCCTTTATTCAATAGTTAATACATATTTATCGAGCAACCATTAAGTGTCAGGCACAGTTCTACATGCTGAGAATACAGTGATGATTGAGTTCAGTTTGTTCTCATGGAATCAGCGCTCTGGAGGGGAAGAAGGAGCTGAAAACTATGTAAATAAAATAACTTCATGTAGGAATAAATGCTATAAAGAAAAACAGTAATTGGATAAGGGTGGATGAGCTAAAGTGGGGCATTTTTAGCTGAGATGTTCAGGAAGTGGTATCCCTGAGGAGAGGACATTTGTAAAGAAACCTGGAAGTTGGGAGGGAAGCAGCTGCAACTACAGAAAAACATTCTGGAAAGGAAATAACAAGTGCAAAGGCCCTGAGGTGGAAGTGTTTTTCACTCCTTCAAGAAATAAACAAAATCAGTGTGGCTACAACAGAGTGAATGGGGGGACAGTGATAAAGTCCAGTTCTTAAAGGACCTCATAGACTGTGGTGAAGAAGTTGGATTGTTTTTCTAATTGCAGTAGGAAGCCATTAGAGAGTTTTAAGCATAGCCATGATAGATTAGTGTTTATATTCTTAAAAGAAGAGTCTGATTAGCATATGAGGAACAGGCAAGACTGAAACCAATGAGACCAATTAGGAGACTATTGAGCCAGCCAGGGAGCTTTGGGCTGAGAGTGTAGCAGTTCTGGATATGGTGAGAAGTTGTAGGATTAACAGTATAATTTGGTGGAAACACTGGCGGGATTTGCTGAAGGGGTCAGAGATGGGAGGAGAAGGAAGCTGAATCAAGGATGGCCACTAGGTTTTGACCTGAGCAACTAGATGGGGGGTGGATTATCTGAGATGCGCAAGAGTGGGTTTGGGGTGATGAGGGTGTGGAAGAAGTTGTACTCAAGTATCTGGATTGAGCATATTAAGTTTGAAATATGTATTCAACATCCAAGTCAAGAGATTATATATATATATATATACACATATATATAGGTTTGGATCTCAGAGGAGAAAAGCAAATTTGGAGGTATAGTTTTAGAAGTCATAAAGGCATCTTATATGAGAAAGAGTGCCAGTTGAGAAGAGGGCCTAAGATTGAATAGTAGACACTCTAACAATCAGAAATAGGACCAAGAAAGAAGAACTTTCGAGAGAGCGTTAAGGAATAGACAGTGAAGTAGGTGGAAAAGTATGGGGTACCACAGAAATCTAGAGAATAGGATTTCAGGAACAGGGGAATGGTGTGCTATGTCAGTGGCCACCAGCACTGAGTAAAATGAGGACAGAGCAGTGACTGTTAGATTTGGCAAGAATCTTGGTGGTTAATCAAGCTGATAAGCACCATTTCAACGAAGCAGGAAGACAAGCCCAGTTAGAGTGGTTTGAAGAGAACGTGAGGGTTGACAAAATGAAGACAGGAAGGATTGAGAGTTTCACAGGGATAGAATGCAAAGAGATGGGGTGGTGTGTGGAGGGGATCAGAAGATCAAGGGAGGTTGTGTAATTTTTCAGGGGAAGACACTTAAGCATGTTGGATGTCAGTGGGAATGATTCAGTAGAAAGGAAAAGATACATGGTATGGCAAGGAGAGAGAACAACTGCAAGAGTGAAGTCCTTGGGCAGAAGAGAAGTCGGATGGCATCTGGAACACAAGATAAGAAGAAAGGGAGAATTGGCAGGTCCAGATGCCAGCAGGCAGCTGGAGTTTGGCAGTGGAAAGAAGAGGCTGTTTTCACTGTATCAATACTTACCACTCTATTATTACAATTTTCTGTCTACTGTTCTCTCTTCCCCACTAGACAGTCCCTTAAGGGCAGAGACAATGGTTTGGCCACTTGAATCTTAAGCTCCTAACACAGGATTTGGTACATAGAAGGCTCTCACATGTTTCTTAAATTTTTTCAAAAAATTTTCAAATTGATAGTCTATAATGAGCATTCCTGCTTTTATATTTCTTTCTTTATTTGAGAAAGAGAGCATGTATGTGAGTACATGGGCAGGGGGCGTGGGGAGGAGGGGTTAGGGAGAGGGAGAGAGACTCAATCTCACGACCCTGAGGTCATGACCTGAGCTGAAATCAAGAGTCAGAGACCTAACCAACTGAGCCACCCAGGCACCCCAGCACCCCTGCTTTTATAATTTACAAAAGTTACCTTTTTACAAGTAAATAATTAATCACAGCCTTAAAATCAATTGAGATTGCCCAAGATGTTACATTTTGATATCCTTTTCTTAAAATCCTATTTTCAAAATTCTAATGCCAAAATACAATATACATGGAAGAGGTATAATATAAAATCACATACAGTGTGGTTCTAGTTTAAGGTTTAACAAAAAAGTGTATTTATGTCAAAAGAAAGATAAAAGATTTTCTACATTAAAAATGTTACAAGAAATAATTTCTATAATAAAAAAGGCTTATTTCTGAGCAGTGGTATACTACTACTACTAATTACACAATAAGTTTTATTTTTTATTTTCTATAGTTAATATTTCTTGTAATTAGCAAATGATTGAATTGTAATCAATGACTCAACTATTCCAACTTGACTCAAAGCCCTATGTTTATGTGGTTGGTTATCTTACAGTGCTAGAGGTACCAGCAGTTGAACTCATGAATTCACTCATTCACGGAGGAACCCCTCTGTGCCTCAATTTCCTGTCTATAAAATTGGATAATGAGAGTATGTGGCTCATAGGGTCTATGTGAAGATTCAGTAATTCTGTATTTCTAAGTGCATAGAAATAACCCTGGCCCATAGGAAGTGCTGACGAAGTCTAAGCTGCTATTATTGCTTATGGGTATCTTCTACATGTCGAGAACCCTAGACAGCAGGGCTATGGAGGAAGAAGAGGGGTGACTTAAGGAAGGGTTAGGGAATGCGATAGTAGCTGGATTGCTTCCAAAATTCCCCTGTAGAACTCCAACAGTAATCCCACCAGAAGCAACAACATCTGCCAGTGTTTAATTTGCAAATGCAACTGGTTCCAGGCACATCACATGGCACTTCCCCTGCTCTTTCCTCATCCGCAACCCCCTCCCACCTCCAGTTCCATGACAGGAGATTCACTGTTAGCAGCTAAATAGCCACCGTATCTGGCTTCCATCATGCTGTGCTGCTCCTTCCTAGAAAATGAGGATGCTGGCTTCGTGTCAAGAAGACACGTGTTTCTTTGCTTGTGCTGATAAGTTTTCCTTTCCTTGTCCAATTCCGGCCCCGTGTTTGAAGGATGGCTCGTGGAACTTGCTGGTAGTCCGCAGCGTGGAGCAGAGCCTTGCTGTGTGCGGAGTCTCCTCATCCCACAGAGCAGCCCCTCCCAGGGGGCAGACAGCAGTGGGGCTGCACTGTTGGGCTCAGACTGCGGGCGGTCAAGTAGAGAAGACTGGAAGGCAGCAGGCTTTAGGGAAACTCCTCCTGTCCGTCAAAAGCACTGACTTTGATTCTCCCTCAGCATTGTGAACTCCATCTCCCTATCTCCAGCTTGCTTATCCATGTGGGAAATTGAAGTGAAGTGGTTTTTGCCCAGAGCCGCTTTGGGAAAGCTGGGGTCGAAGTAAGGGTTTCCTGCAGCGGCTGTCATTGCACTAAACCTCTCTCGCTGTGTCTCGTAAGCTGCCTCTTGCTCTTTAGCAACACAGAGGAGGAAGTAGCATCTTGGTGCTGCCACACTGACGTCAAAGAGCAGGAAATGCCCTACAGTGGCATTTTCTCTAGTGTATTCTTTGAAAGCTTTGTTTCTCGCCCTGTCTTCCAAACAGTAGCTATACTCAAGCAACCCAAAATCTGTTCTGAGAAAGGTGGACGATCAGTGGGTAGGTAGATAAATAGAGAGGCAGGCAATCAGCAGGTGGACAGCCGTGTGCTTTTACATCCCTGCTGTTGAATAGACAGAAATACTATTTTTGCAGCCCCTGTATTACAGAGAAAAAGAGCTGATGTGCTGTAAGTGTACGCATGCTTCCTCCATTCTGGACACTATACGAGGCATAGAGGAGGAGAGATGAAATCTATTCACTGCCCTCGAGGAGCCCAGATGCTCCGTGGAGACGGAAAAGCAAAAGCACCATTATATCACAGAATGATCCTCCAGTGATGGGGACACATAAGGACATTAGTTAGAGTCCAAAGGCAGGGTGGCTCAGTCAGGTTGAGGGAGAGGTGGTGGCAAGGCTGTGAATGTCAGAGAAATGGCTTCCCAAGGAAGGGATCTTTGACATGAGAGCGCATGGCATTTAGGGACCCGGCTGAGTAGGTATGAAGCACAGAGCACGTGCCATGGTTGTGAGGTCAGAGGATAGAAAGGGAGACTGGAGCCAGGTCATGGAAGGCTCTGTACACTCTGCTGAGGAAGCTGGAGTTCACATGGAATGCCAACGGTAATCAGTAAAGGATGTTTAGCATGACTGTAGACGTGCATTGCATCATGAAGTCAAAGGTGTCGATAATCTCGCTGAGAAATCACCAGGGTTTCCCTGCAAGAACAGAGAGTACAGGGCCAGATGTGAAAGCTCAGAAACTGGTTTGGAAAGATTGGGGAATATATTCAACATAAGGAGTAGGGAAGCGGCTACTCTTTCTGGCTTGAGTAATCAGGTAGAGATTTAAAACCCCAGGACGGTTAGCTGGCTTGGGAAGGAAGGTGGCAAATTCGGTTTTGAGGTGTTGGACTTGAAGTGTGTGTTGGACAGAGAGGTGGAATCCAGCACGTGGGCTGCGTGCGGGTCTGAGCACGCAGAGCACGAGGGTCTAACCCTCAAAAGTGGTTAAGATTTCCCAGGAAGGAATGCACTGGATAAAAAAGAAAAGTTCTTTCAGAGCAGGGGTCCCTCTGTGAAGTTTTTGTTCAGAAACTCAGAATCCAAGCATATGTTGAAGATTCCTGATTCGGAAAAATGGAATGAACGACTCATGTAAGGCAAGAGTGGTCCATCTAGCACCCTGATGGTTAAGCTGCCCTTGAAACCAACAGTCTCTTCCTGGTTTTGCCAGTCTCTTTATTCTGAAGATGAAGCTGCGGGGAGGTGGCATGGTCTGAGGAATGAGGGAGCCCTTCAGGGATGGAGAGACCAGAGTTCAGTCCTTGCTTCCGACTTCTGACCTTCACATGGTCAACCTGACAAGCCTCAGAGCTGGTGAAGGCGTGCAGGGCAGTGAGGAGATAACAGGATCCCGAGCCCCTTGGGGGAGTACCATCCACAAATAAGAGTACCATCCTTCCTTGAGTAGAAATGCCGCTTCACCTCTCACAGAGCTGGCTGGATGGCTGTCAGTTTATTTAAAAAATCCTGTGAAACTGACCTGTTGGTGTCACATATGACAGGCTTTTCATTTAGATTCTTGATTTTGACAGGTGCTCGCTAATCTTCAGTCTGGGAGAGAGTCACTATTTTGTAAAGTCAGATTTTACTCAGTTAGCTTCATAGGAAGTTTGTTTAGTACAGAAAGGAATTTTTTTTTTTCTTTCAGATTGACTAGTGCAGGAGAAAGCCTGTAACTTCAACTTCCCCCAAATGTGTCTAAGTTGCAGCCCCTGGAGACTTCTCCTGTTTCAGGGCAGTTACAATAGAGCCTCTATGTGAACAGCATTTCTAAGGAAACGCTTTCTAAATCCTGGATTCTTCTCGCTGCTAATTGTGTGCTACTCCTTTGTGGGGCAGGTGGAGGGTCGGGTCAGGGGAGAGGATGCTGTTTTCATCCACATTATTTTGCAAATTTGTTCACCTCCTCAAAAATAATTGAGTAAGAATTATCTCCTGGTCTTGGCATTCTGTCAGAAAGTTAAAGGGAGCTCTTATGTCCAAGATATCTCTTCAATTGGTGGGAATTGTTTGTCTTAAACACATATTGCCACCCTACTGGACTAGGAGATAAGTTAGATCTGTTGAGCAAAAAATCAGTAGCTTGGAAGATTAACAGTTGAAAGGTAGTGTTTTGCAGGTACATAGTAGGAACATGTGGAGTTACGGTGAAATACAAATATTTTCTCTTTTTAAAGTAGGAATTATGACATTTACTTGTTTTAAAATGTAATAAAAATCACTTAAAGGCAAAAATGAATATTTCATTCCACTTAAGATCACATACCTATTAAAATGGTCTTAAGCAGAAGTCACTCCTCATTGGCCCAAGGCCTTACAAAGACTGAGAAGAAGGGCTCTCCCCAAATCCAAGAGAATATGTAAGACTTTATACTTAAGTTGAGGCAAGAACCGAATGGATTTTGTAGAACTATTTTTAGTGATAATGGCAAACAAGATGAAGGTAGTCCCATTCTCAGGGAGCTTAGCATCGTGGAAGCGCAGAGTAAGAGTGGTGTGGAGCATGGGTACTCGGAAAGGTGAGGTTGACACGCAAACTACCTTCGAAGGATTAACAGCAATCCACAGAACTGCATGGGGTGGGCTCTGGAGAAGAGTGTTCTAAGCAGAAGGTATATCGTGAACAAGGCTCTGAGTGATAAAATTATCGATTGAGGAAGATAATAATATTGCCTAAGGAGATAAATGAATGTCATAAACCTGTCAAAGCAAGTTCTTCACAGTGGACCGCTTGCTTAAACAGTCATTAAGCAACGACTATGCTATGCACCGAACATGACTTTAGATGCTCAAAATAGAATTATAAGGAGATCTGACAGTTTGTTGCCCTACTAACGTTGATAGTCCAAAACAAATATTGGGAAATGATCAGCCATTGCTTGGTTAAAAGAAATATGAAACCTGCACAACATGGAATATTAGAACAATTTAAAAGATAATACAGATGATTAATATAAAAAGATCTTTATTACATGTTGCTGAGTGGAGGGGAAAGTAGCCACAAAACATTTATCTGGTTTGACCTGCTTTTTGGGTGCGTCTCCCCCTCTGACACTGTAAGCCTTGTGAAGACTGAGGAACTTTGGACAGTTGAGTCAGTAGAAGGAGGGCAGGAAGGACAGATTTAACAGTGGTTACTTCTGAAGGATGGGATTAAAGTGTCTTTTATATGCTTTTTTGGTTTCCATGTATTTTCTACGTGAGTATGTATTATGATCAGACAGAATAAATCTCTTTTCATAAAACTGCTTTCTAACACTTCTGTGACATAAAGCAGCAACATTCTCACTTACCTTCTAGTTGGGTCCTCAATTCCATCATAACTAAATTCTGTCAGATGATCGGAAGTGTTTCATTCCGTACCATCTGTGTGCTTGGTCTGCATCAAGAGGAAGTAGACAGAGGTAGGGTCCTGTTTAGAAAATAAGCAGCGAGAAAAAGACCCATGAGAAGTTCTCTCTTCCTTCCAAGAGTTTATTATCTGGTGGGATCCTGATCTTTTTAAGCCTTCATTCCCTTGTCCAGCAAATGTAGAGTTTTGGGGAGGATTGGAAATCACATGTCGTACTGTGCCTAACACATAGTAGGCTCTCAATAGTTGTCACTACTGTTATTCAGTGGGCTACAGAGCATACATCAGGGGTTGGGGGAAAAAACAAAAGGCAACTAAAAGTTTAACAGAGGAATTGTCTTGACCAGGAGTGAGAGGAGAGGGAAGGCATGCCAGCAACCAATAAACACCAAAGATCGTCTGGTGAAGGGGAGTGGAGGAGGCCAGGCTCATTGGGACTGGCCTGGCAGATGCACACAAGGGCACAATGGGATGTGAGGGGTACACAGACAGACATGGCATTGGATAGGCAAGGTGAAGGCTCATCATAGAGGCCCTCGGATGCCCAGCTGCCTCAGAATATATTGGTTCCGGTTTCGTTTTTCCAAAGTACCTATTGATCACTGTGTGGTTAAAAGGCAGAGGCAGAAAAGGAAGTGAAATGTATTTGCCTGCTTCCAAGAAGCTTATACTCCATGTTGGAAATTATATTTTCGGGTAGAGCAAAACCTACTTTGGGAAAAATGTATCTGAAGGTGAAGGTTGAAAGGAGATGGACTAGCAGCAGGATGAATTCCATTTTGCACTCTCATAGCTTTAAAAGAATTCTAGTTCCTTCCCTGAGAGAAAATTGTAGTGATGCTCACCTGTACCCTCTCTAACCCTGTCAGATTTATCAAGCCTTCCTGTGATATCTGTATCTGATTTTCGTGTGCTTGGTGCCTGGTATATAAACAGGCAGTCAGTCATTATTAGTTGAGTGCATGACAAGCTGAATAAAAGAATACAGAATGTGTGTCCTATGTATTTTCTAGAGATCGTTCCACAGTTAATATATAACATACGTAACATAAATGCTCTATTAGTGGTATATAATATAGTATTTTCCTAAATAATATAAACAACCAAATTTATAATTAACAATCAAATCATGATTATTTGTCACTTTAAATATTCATGGGAAAAGGGGTGGTTTGCTAGGAAGTGAGAATATGAGTAAGGAGGAAATTTTTCCCTAGTTTTCCTTTCAGGCACCCACTCCTCTCCCCAACCCCCATTGACACCCAGTGGTTGGGGGCACACCAGAGCTCCCCATGCTGGAGGAAATCTATGATAGAATAGTTCACACCAAAGTAATAGAGCTTAAATAATTTACTCTTATCTGAAGTCTTTGTCATATAAAAGAAGAAGCAAAGGGAATGATTTCGGGGGGCGGATTTCAGATGATAATACTTAGAAGAGAAGAGAGCATTTTTTGATGAAGAAAGTGCCCTTTCAGAGGTCCTCACTTCCCCGTGAGGGGCTGACATGAAAGGTGACATGGAACCTTCCAGTAGCTCACAGAACCCTTTTTTTTTTTAGTGCCTGTATCTAGTTCTGCATACTTTTCTCTCCAGAGTCAGGAGTAACAGAAGAAATTGGCTTGAAGAATTTTTATCAATTTATTAACTAAGGATGCTATTCTGAGTTACACATTCTTTTATAGAAAACTGAGGATTTTTTATTATTATAAAATTATCTGGCCATATGACATAAGTTAAATTAATAAATTGAGCTCTTTTAAACTTTCAAGTTTCACTCCCCACCCTTGCAAAAAGGAGTCACCTAAAAAGAAAATTACTTTCATGATCTCTGTAAAAATTATATTGAGGTATGGTTTGCAGTTAAATGAAGATGAATTGATAGGCATGGAATAGTGATAAACTGGAACTAATATTTGTTGCAAATATTTAATTTCAGAGTAAAAATTGCTCCAGGAAAAAAAAAAAAAAAAACCTCTCTTCAAACATGACCTATTTAATATTATAGTTTTAGTCCCTTGTTTTGTTCGTGATCACAACAGAAATATCCCGTGTAAATTAAAACTTCCAGTTAAATGCTTTGTGAATGAATTGGTATGGGATTCATTTTCCTCAAATGGCAGTAAGAGCTACAGAAAAGTGATTGCGGAAAAGGATAAAAGGGCTCCTGGATGGAATATTTTTCCATGCTTCTGGCAGCAAGTTTGCAATAAAAAGAATGATTTTTATGAGAATGTGATTATTCACAGCAAGATGAGAGTTGGTGTCACTATGAAAAATTCTTCTTCAGTAGATGCTCTCAGCAGGAATAATAAATCTAAAAGAAAGGCAACAGGAATCACAAAGAACAATGTTGCCAGTGACAAATGATGTTTGCCAAATGATGAGCAAACCCATTGAACACTGAGAAATCAGTTCAGCAGTATATCAAAGACTTATTCTTAAGAGTAGTTTGACTCACCATTCAGAAGGATGACATTTATATTACATTATATGCTGTTTTCTTTGTTTTTAAGTTCTGAAATATTTTAAACATTAAGTCCGCCTCGAATCTTTTAATATATGAAAAATCACATGATACAATTATAAATATGTACGATATTTTCAGGATAAAATTGTATAACGCAGTTTGACATATTATCAACCACTAATCCAACTGCCCTATTTTGTCTTTGAAGGTCTGCAACATTTTCAGTGGCTCCTACACAAATTTGTGAAATGCCCTATCTTCTGATATTAGTTGGATCATAAATGAAGCTATGTATTTGGGCCTACGCCTCTTATGTATAATACCATGTAGGGGTGTAGAATGCACTGAACCTAACTTAAACAATAAAAGATGGATCTTGTGGCATTAGATAGAAGGTATTCACTATATCCTTAACTTTTTAAAAAGGAAAGAAATTATGTGTTGATATAATTAGATCACATGTAATATAAGCCAAAATTATCAATTAAATTAGCCCATTAATTTGGTGTTGAGCAGTTTTAAATAAGCCTATTTTATTTTTAAAAAGCATATTTTTAATTCTTTCTTTTTCTCATCCTAACGTTCAGAGTGTGAATAAAGACAAATATATTTAATATAATCATGTGGTAAAGAAGGTATTCATGTGAGAAAGAAGGAACTCCAAGCAGAGTGAAGTTGACGTATCGTATTTATTAACACTGTACTTACTCGCTAAAAAGGAACTCTCTTCATGTAATTCCTTTGGGATTCTTTGAGCAATGTGTTAAAGTGGTATTATGATGACATCTTATTTGTAATGAGCACATTCTAAAATTAATATAAAAAATATTTAAAAATTTGAAACTTTTCTTTTTTCTTTATTAACAGTAGCTTGAGATTTCTATAAATTTTTATGTAGTGATCTGAAATATTTATCATAACTTTGTATGTATACAAATACATAGCTTAAGCACTTCAGTTCATCTTTTGCTTTAATATGCCATCTTCAGGAACTTTCAGTAAAGATTTTATTCTCTAAATATTTTATGAATATTCCTCTAAACAGAATCAGACGGAAATCGTAATATCTTCTTACCTTTGTTGAAACTGCTGTAATTCAAATCTTGAGTTTCAAATACGAGTACCCAGGTCTCTTAGCAAATGTAAACATAATTCTAGTAAAATCTCTCTCTCATTCTGATAACCTCGACAGGATATTGTAACATTAAATATATTAAAATACTGTTTTTGTAAGTAAGACATGGTAATTAAAAGCAGTGTATGTCTCTGCAAGTTACACTTTATGACCAAATCTCAAAAATAGATGTTAAAATGCCTCTTACTAGTTTCTGAGATTTGTTCTGTCTCCCCCCCTCCCCATTGGCTGCTATGGTTGTGTCCTCCTATTCCTGTGAAAACAGAGATATTTAGATACTGACTTAGAATACACATTGGCGTGGGCGGCCTGGGTGGCTCAGATGGTTAAGCGTCTGCCTTCAGCTCAGGTCATGATCCCAGGGTCCTGGGATCGAGTCCCGCATCGGGCTCTCTGCTCCTTGGGAGCCTGCTTCTCCCTCTGCCTCTCTCTCTCTCTGTCTCTCACGAATAAATAAATAAAATCTTAAAAAAAAAAAAATAGAATACACATTGGCTCCTATGCTATGCTGAGTGGATAATCTAGAGTGAGAATTGAAAGATGAATTTGCCCAGGTATGTTCTAATCCCTTAACTTGCATTTCCCAAAATTGTCAAACAGAATGAGGCCAGCTTCGAAACACTCCTGTGCCTTAGCCATGCACTCTTTTCTTTTGCGAGAAAGCTTTGCGGTGGGAAAGCAAGGGAATGGGAGGGTCACAATGTGCACCCCAGAAAGGCATGACAGGTCCTGGCCAGCCGCGCGTGGGGCTGCAGGGCTGCGAACGGCGCATCCCATTTCCACGTGGCCGTGCTGCAGGCTCGCGTCCAGTCCTCGATGGTGAGCACAAAGGCACAGCAGTGCGTAAGCTCTTTAGTATGTCTATTTGAAAGTGCAGTGAGGGCTTTGCCACACCTTTAGAAAA
This sequence comes from Mirounga leonina, assembly GCF_011800145.1. NCBI lineage: Eukaryota > Metazoa > Chordata > Mammalia > Carnivora > Phocidae > Mirounga > Mirounga leonina. Next base: position 22,050,793 of record NW_023270415.1, on the reverse strand, counting down.
CACATTGCAATCATATTATTCCACATCAGTAAGTACAAAAACAGTGCATTGATTCAACAGTCTCCTTTTTACAGAAAGAAATGTACAAGTAAAAACCTGGCTTCTGCAAATTGACTAACTCACAGAATTTCTTAACTACAGAGACTGACATACTCAATATAATTGTCAATTTAGAAGCAGCATTCTTACCAAAAAAAAAAAAAAAGGCAGAATTCTTCACATCTCTCCCATCAAATTGGCTTGTTTCTGAACCACCCCTTCCCCCTGAACTTCTGAATCACACAGGATCTCTAGGGCTAATCCATTTTACCCTATTTTCCCAGAGAAGTTATAAAAATATCTAGGGAGTCAGGAGTTACTTCCAAAAGCCGCTCTGGAAATCACTCCCTTAAAACCTCTGTCCCTCAAATACTGGTCACCCCGTAATGCCATCTGTACAATTTTAGACTTTCTGTGAGAAGGAGGGTAGTGTGGGCAGATCCACAGGGGGGTGGCTCGCCCCCCCCCCCCTTTTTTTTCTTTTTAAAAGCACTGCTAATCACTTGTCAAAATAAAGCGTTCGGACAATCTGTGTGTTTGTCTCAAAAGTACTGGAAATACCTCTGTACTCTGTATAATTAGACATTTTTGTGTTGGGAAATAAGAGGAAAACTTCTTGCTGGTCACTTGTGGATGTCTAAGTTATCGAGCGTGTCTCTGTGTTGTTCCATGGGGAGGTGGGAGCAGTGGATGTAATAGCTCGATGACAGATAGGAGGGGACAGCGCACCCACCGATCATTTCCTCTGCCGTGACCAACTCCAGCTGGTCTCAATAGGCACGCTGATGTACAGACACAATGAAAATAGCTCGTTCTCTGGCGACTCTCTTTTTCCTTTCATTTTTACTTTGTAAAGGAAGGTATTGAAACAATTAGTTGGCAGGATGGTGTTAGTTTCCTCGCGGTAAATTTGGAAAATGAAGCAAATAGAGCCTCGATCAGCAGAATCTGGGCTTGTATAACTCAACTGCTCCAAAGACGTGTTTGTAACATTTTTATATTGTTCCCTTTCGTAACATGCAGTCTGCCTCAGTCTTCTTAGAGTCTCTGTTTATTCAAAGACTTTAGGTTTACTTGGAGTTTATGTTTCTAGTGTCATGTTCAGAGGTAGGGTGCCTCCACGTGCCGGCTATTACGTCACTGTGCTTGGCATGGATAATAAGACCCATTGGAACTGTCTTAATTCTTTTTATTAATTTTCCTAAACTAGCTTGAATGGTATGGTGGTTTTTTTACATAATTATGGCACAAGTGAAAGGCTTGGAGGAAAAGCACAACCACTACGGTATCAAAGCAGAATAAATATTTGCAGAAAAATTCTGCCATAACTTAATATTTTGCATATGAGCCTCTGTACACAATCTGAGTTATTCCTGGGGCTTGGTCCAAAAGAACATGTCTGTGGCCCGGCCCTGGAAGGCCAGAGATGATGACGGATCAGAAAAAGGTCAGCCTGAGTTGCAGTGCCAAAAATAATGACAGGAGGGACCAAAAAGGCAGAATAACAGCGCAGCCAGGGTTCTGAGAGGGAATGTGCCTTTGCCACATGGCTGTGAGATCGTACCCCATGTGGCTTTCTTCATACTCCCAACACCAGGGCTGGTAGTCGGCTGCTTTATGTGTTGGCAGTTTTCCCCAGCCATCCATGTGAGCATTTTAGAATCCGGCCCCGTGAGTGCTTAGATGTCTGCGAGCAGAGGGCCAGGAGTAACTAAAGCTTGCTCATTTTATTTATTTTACTCCTCTGCAAAGCACAGGCCTTGGGACATAAAGGGAACGCCAGGCGAGTGTAAACTCTGGTCATTGGTTTGTGGTGTTTATCTGCAAGATGCCTGTAGAACCCTGTCGTGGAGAACAGAGGTCACAGGCTCGCACCTGTGGGCTCAATGCTGCACTTCTGACTGTTGCCATCTGCCTAGCCAGATCCTTTCTGGGCCTCCGGCCTCCTCCTCAGGACACGCTTTGTCAAACGCTAACACTTAGGCTCTCACCGCCTACAATCATGCTCTGTACCCTCCATCCCTGGCAAAGGCCCAGTTACCCAGTTACCACAGTGGCTCTCCTGGGACGATTTCCCTCTGAAGTGCCAGTCATTGGAAGCCCCACTGGTGAGATACAGGGCCGGGGCTTGTCCTGGAGGATGGAGGACTCCCATCGGAGCTCCAAGCTGGGAGAGGGGGCCGTGGTGACAGTTGCTGGGCCCAGTAGGAGTGGGGCAGGCGAAGGGGAGGATATGTTTTGTAGCTGAAGTCTCCTGAGCTCCAAACAAGCCACAAAGGATCTAGATGGAAGCAGTTGTGAGCATCATGCAAAGTGGGTGAGGAAGAGACCGTGAGTTGGGGGGGTTACAGACCTAGTATCTCAGCACTTACCTTATTTAACTTTTCTGAGTCTTCATGTTTTGTATCTGTGATGGGTTATACCATTGCATAGTAGTCCACTTTCACCATAAATTGGTAACGCTAATTCAGCTCACTTCGGAGGAGGAATGTCTGTGAGGGAGAGAAACCATGTGCCTGCCTCTGCAGGGTCTCCACAGAAGTGTAAGAAATGACTTATTGAGGGGCACCTGGGTGGCTCAGCTAGTTAAACGGCTGCCTTCGGCTCAGGTCATGATCCTGGAGTCCCGGGATGGAGTCCCGCATCGGGCTCCCTGCTCGGCGGGGAGTCTGCTTCTCCCTCTGACCCTCCCCCCTCTCATGCTCTCTGTCTCTCATTCTCTCTCTCTCAAATAAATAAATAAATAAATCTTAAAAAAAAAAATGACTTATTGAGTAGTTTGCCACCACTTTGGGGAAGGAGGAATATACTCTTCAAGGGATACCAAGTGTCAAAATAGGACATTTAATCAAGTGTCAATGGCTCTTGTTGCCCAGGTGCTTTAGGATTTCTGAAAAGGGTGCGGCCAACCTCAGGTTGCTTTAGCAGCAATCTAAATTTGGTAATTGTAAAATTTTCCTAGTGAAGGATAGTCAACAACTTGGCCTAGCACTGGCCCTGACTTTGAGAATTTGTGCTATGTTGGTGTATATGAAAATTGATTAAATAAAAATGTTAATTATATATTCCTCTACTATTGACTGATACAGAGGCTTTATGCAAAAATGTTGCTGATTTTGACCTCCCTTTGAAAAAAGCCATTGTCAAAAAATAACTCTCTTCCCACCTCTCAATCCTTTGCCAGCTCCCATAGCAATTCTCAAGTCTGTAACTGAGAGGGTAACAAAAACCATCCTGTAAGGGGAGGGGACCTGCTTGCTAACTCCAGAGAGTTCCCTTGCATGTCTGGGAACTAAGTCTGGGCTATTTCCTAGAGAGAAGGACAGCTTTCCCGGTAAGTGCCACCTTCCCCCACCCCACCTCACCACCATGCCTAAGTAGTGGTCTGGCATCCACAGTCTGGGATCCAAAAGCTATGTTTTGTTTCGGTTACCACAGCTTCAGTGACTGTGAACCATCTCTAGCAAGTCTGACATTTATCTCTTGATTGCTTTCATCACAAAAGCATCGAGGATAAATGTTGGGCCGGCTGTCCCTCCCCCACCTAGCAAAACACAATTTAAGTTTTTCAGACCTCTGCAGCTCTTTTAGACTAAATAGAATTCAGCCATTCAGCAGGAGGATGTTCCTTTGACTGTTCCTCAAGGCGGTTCTGCAGCATTTACTCCCACTGTAATTTATCACATATGTAGTTAATTAGCTTCTGTCTTTCCTGCTAAACTGTACGTGCCTTGAGGGCAGGAGCTGATAACTGGATGCTACTTCCCAAGCCAGCTACTTGCTGTCACCTGCTAGCCCTTGTAACTCTTCCCGCCTGATACCTGATCTCCTCCTTGTGCCCCCCTCCTGCCTCATCCTCCAACACACCAGGTTCTCCTGCCTCAGGACCCTTGAATATGTCCTTTCCTTGGTCTGCAGAGCCATTCCCCAGACCCCACACAGCATTACATCATTCCCTTGCCTGCTGTATTTTTTCTCCTTAGCAGTTATCAGCACCTAACATATTATACATTTTGCATATTTTCTTGTTTGGGAGTTTCCCCCACTCGAATGTGTTAGTTCCAAGATGGTAAGGATTTTTGTCTGTTAAATGTTGCATCCTTAGCATCTGGAACATAGTAGCCCCTTAATAAATAATAGGAGACATGAATGAATAAATGACCACCTTTCTAAGCTAAGGCACCCGTTAGCCCGTTCAGATGGGTGTTGAGTGTGGAATCTACCAGGAGTCCTGAGAAGTACTACCTCCTCCCCAAATGAGGCCCCCAGCCAGATCCCCAAACACAATAGGGCTACCTGGGGCATCTCCAGCCTCAACAGGACAGATTAATGCATAAAACCTGCTAAACTGACTGACCTGGCAGTAGTGGGCCTGAGACATGGGAATGCTAGGCAAAGACTTGGCCTCAGTAATGACTTCAGTGCCTTAAAACCCTATTGTGGACTTTTTGGCGATTTATTTCAAAAATACATTTTCAGCACATTGTCTTTTTAGAATAAAAACTTCCTTTTCCCATGGCATTCTATATGTTCTGTACTCTGTATTAAGCAGCAAAGTAGGGTTTTTAGGAATATGTCTTGGTGCCTAGAAATATGGGTATCTTCCATTCTTGTTTTCTGTGTCTATAGATTCTTCCAGTGGGCTTTTAATTTTGTCATGTTGTTTCAGTGGGTCCAGAACTCCTGCTCCCCTCCTTCAATTATCTAATTTTCTGAGTTTAAAACACATTTAGAAACTAAAAAACAACAAAGTCCAGAAAGCAAACATGAAAACCTAAAATTAGGCCCTTAAGAAGACAAGCAAAAAACTAGATAGCTTCCAAAGAAAAGTGCGGGGGAAGGACAGTCTCATCTCAGTGGAGAAGAGAGAATTTCAGATGTCAGGACGCAGGGAAATGCATTTTCTAATTTGAGAGTAGATGCACTTAGAAAGATTTACATATTCCACATGTATCGAGATACTTCTGTATTTTAATATTCTCCATTTTGAGGAATTAAAAATTTTAATAGGTAAACATCAAGGTAGTAAAACAGTTTTTCATCAAAATAAAAACCTCTTTCCCGAGACATTTCTACCCAGATGTAGAAGCTCCTACCAAGACTTGGTTGCTAAATCTTCAGTATGTATCTTATCAGATTTGTGCAGCATAGTATTTTTCTATCGTTAAGGGACATGGACAGTTCTGAAAACATATTTTACATGGACATTGTCATGGTTTCTTTTTATTCCTGGGGTAACCAATTAGGCCCTTTAAAAAATGCTCCTGATGTTTGCATCTATTTTCATGAAAATCATTCCACGAAGCAATTCTCCTGATAAAGAATGAAGATTTCCTTGTTGCCGCCACACCCGAGTTGATCAGATCTCTGAGAAGTGAGTTTGGTGTCTGCAGGTAAAAGCTCAAAGCCGTTGACGCTCAATTAGAGGTAACCAAGATCCTGAACAGTCCTTCAAATGAGGGCCTCAGCCCTGGGAACAAAAAGACTGGGATAAAGCTGGCGGGAGAAAACAAATACAGGATGTGAGAGGACAATAGCAACAATGGAGTCATTAACAGTCCCTGGAGGATAACTGGCTTCTGTTAGTCACGGAGATTTACAACTGCATTCGTTTAAGAAAAGCCTCTCAACACCCTGCCTTTCCAAGGAATTCTCCCCACCCCTGGAGTTAACTAAGTAACTTGTAAGTCAGCTTTGGTGTGATTCCTTGAATTAAACCCTTTTTAACGGAGCTTTTCCTCTTGGACTTCCTCACCTTCCACCTCCTGTTTCTCCCCAAAGAGAAGAATCTTCCATTGTGGCACTCTGGCTTTTTGAGTTTTTCTGTTTTTGTTTGGGGGGAGTACACTTTTTTGGTTTGTCTTGGTTTCCTCGTCTGTTTTGTACACTCACCATGCACCCTAAAAGAGTTGTTTACCAACAACATAAAAAATGTATTTCTGGCTAGATAAGGGGCAGAAATGTCTACACTCATGATTTAGGCACTCTTTAAACCCAGAATAAGTACCTCGTTGAAAAAACACAACTATCATTCATCTTCTGAAATATGATTAAATTAATAACTCCAAGAAGTCCCCAAACATGTTTTCCAGGAATGACCTCTTTTTAAAAATGTTAAATTCACGGTCCACATGTGCGGCCTCCTAGACTCGCTTTTCCTCTTTCTTATCTGAGGTTATGGACCTCAGGAGAGCAGGGGAGGGTTACAAGGTCAAAGTCTTTTCCTCCTTGGAACTTGCTGCTTGCTGGGAGGCGGTTGCCTGGAAAGTAGATGCTTTAGAGAAGAGGTTGGGGGGTCACGATTTTAATTCTGTTAAGCAACAGCTGGTTTGAGTTTCTTTCCCCTTCTATCTCCTGCTCCCTTCCTCACAAATCCATGGAGAGAAAAACATTTGTTCAGAAGGAACACACAACATAAAAATACACCTTGTGTTACTGTGGTACTTTAGGACTGTCATTTTTGTTACAAATTGTATGTTGAGCACTAGATGGATAGGCTAGAGTTTACAAAATTATACAGGAAATATAACCAGCGCCTTAGCCAAAAGAACCTTTCAAAATACAGGCCACGTACCTGGAAATCTTTTAATAATATTTTTAAACTAGAACTTTTAATGAAAATAAGTATGATAAAATAAGTATGGGGTATTCGGAGCCTGACTCCAAAGAACCATGACTGAAATACTGAAGCACGCCAAAGTGTGGGTGCCTTGTCTCTGGGTGGGAGACCTTGTTGTGTGTCTCTAAATTAGTATGCCGTCATTTCTTCAACAAATGTATACTGAGTGTCTGCTCCGCACACAGCTATGCTAGGGACTGGGAATATAGTGGTGAGAAGTCGGGGTGTTCATATGCAAACAGGTGCATAATCATCAAACCAGTCCAGTAGAGCTGTAGTCCAAAATCACAGCTTCCTATTCGAAACAGTTTACATGTGGTTTGGGATTTAAAAATCAGCTCTGTTCACATAACATTATTCTATAATCCATAAATCCAACACTTAAAAGGAATATATAATAGTGAAACAGTTAAAAAAAAAAAAGTAAAAAACACCACATGGTTTTATTGTTTTTATTTGGGTTTTGAAGTCTCCCATGCTTTCTTCCTCCTACACACACACACACACGCAAAGACTAAAATCCCATCTCTCAAATCAATGGCAAACCAGTAACAGATTTTTTCATCTGGGTTCCTCAGCACACTGGCCTCAGGCTCTGTTGGTGTGTGGCTCAAAAGCAATCAGAGGTCATAATTTCATTGGCAGTTAGCATCAGGTTTAATTTTTCTAGCATGTTACATTTACCGAAATGTCTGGTTTCAGTTATGCTTGGGCATTGACTGAATCAGCTTTGAGCAGCATGATGTCTTCAGGTACCTGAGGTTTATGGAACACATATGCTAATTGTTTTCAATCACTTTCCTTTCTAAACACAAAAATGTGTTTTCTGAAGCTGAATAACAGTAGTCCTTAAGGACATTGCTCATTTTTTATGTTAAAAGAAGACCTGAAGTAGGCAAAAATATCAACTTAACAAGACTGACACCTACTGATTGACATTGTTGAAAAACAGTCCAGTTAAAGTTCGGGGATTTTTTAAACAGTTGCGTGTGATTTTTCAAAAAAAAAAAATGAAGATGCTCCTTGAAAATGAACCTGTACCATTTTAATTGCCTTTTAGGAATGTGACCAAGTTCATATAGATGATGTGTCTTCAGATGATAATGGGCAAGACCTAAGGTGAGCACGTTGAAATGTGAAGTAATTTTCTCCATTTTATAGTTTAACGGCTCAGCCAGTGGAGATGAACTTTGTTTGGTTAACGGTGGGCTTTTCTTGCATCTAAATAGCACATATAACTTCGGAACAGATGGCTTTCCTGCTGCAGCCACCAGTGCTAATTTATGTTTGGCAACCGGTGTGCGGGGTGGTGTAGACTGGATGAGAAAATTGGCTTTCCGCTACAGACGAGTAAAAGAGATCTACAATACCTACAAAAATAACGTTGGAGGCAAGTAACCACCACCGGGATCTTACCGGATTATTAAGATAGTCTAGCTAAAATTCTCCAAGGACCACACACTTACGCATCACACTTTTTTTTTGGATATCATAGCTTTTTTTAAGAGCGGTTTCATCTGACCCGTGATTATTCTGCTGTGATTTAGTGACAGAATATTAGACTTGAGCCAGGCACCCTGGCTAGTCTTATCTAGTCCTCGCTCCATTCCTTCATAGTGTGTGGGACCTGGAGTCAGTTTCTTGACTTTTCTGATACTCATTTGTCCTTCCAAGGAGATGTGGCATTAACTACCTTTGGCCAAATCACTTGAGATGGACTGTAAAGCTCATTCATCTGTGTTGCAAAATGGCTTTAGCTTACAAGGGAATATGTTGACTTAATAATGAAAAGTTTAGGGGTGTGTTGGTTTCCAGCATGGCTAAGTCCACATGCTCAAAAGATGACATCCAGAATCTCTTGCCTAGGCTTTCCTTTGGGTAGGAGTCATTCTGGATCAGTCCCTCCCATAAGGTGGCATAGGTGACCACTGACAGATCCAAGTTTATATTCTGTGAGTTTAGCACCTCAATCGAGTAGAAAAATGCCTTCCCCAATAGATTCAGCAAAAGTTCCAAGACTGACTTGCACTGGCCACACTGCGGTCCTACACCTTCCCTGGGAGCCAGAGGGTAGCGTTGGCTCTGTCCAAACTCCACGAGTAGAGGAATGGTGTGAGCCGACTCCTCAAAAAGAAGAGATGACTTCCAGAACCAGGGGAAGGGATGCTAGGAATGCAAAGTCATTGGATTTTGCATGTTTCCTACAATACTAAATAAATATGTGTCAAATGAATGCTAATCTGTGAAAAATTACCTGATATACTATAAAGCTTGAGGGTGATATTAGGAGTGGTATTAAATGTTTATTATTTATAAAGTTGACTAGACACATCGGTAAGGAAGGAATTCCTGTGCTTTTAAATCCACAGGCCTGCTTGGTCCAGCCAAGAGGGAAGCCTGGCTGCAACTGAGGGCTGAGATTGAAGCCCTGACGGACTCCTGGTTGACACTGGCTCTGAAAGCGCTCACGCTCATTCACTCCCGGTAGGCTGTCCCCGAGTCACTCCATGGTGCTTTTGCTGGAAAACAGCCTTGGCTCGTGTTTGTTCACTCTGGAGATTCATTTTTCAACAGCCTTCTTTCTTTTTTTTTTTTTTCTTTTCGGTTCTCATAGGACGAATTGTGTGAATATTTTAGTCACAACTACTCAGCTTATCCCAGCGTTGGCGAAAGTCCTGCTATATGGATTAGGGATTGTATTTCCAATAGAAAATATTTACAGTGCAACAAAAATAGGTGAGCTGCTGTTGCTTGTTTTATACTCAACTTTTTCCCTTCAGGCTGGTAGAAGTGAATGAGTAAAAGTAAATGAGACTTTTTTCATAATGCCAGGTGTCAGAAACCTAGAAGAAGAATTTAATTTTATTGTCAGCATTGCCTTTAGACATCAAGAGAAACATAAATCATAAGCCATGCAGCTTAATTCAAAAAATGTTACTTTACTGGCTAACATTAAGAACTATGCATTTTAGCCATTGTCAGTTGAGCATCAATTCTGGATTATTATCTTACTTGCCTTTTAGATAACATCAACAAAAATATCTAATAAACTAAAACAAATAGTAGTATAGAGATATACGAAGTATAAATGAAACAATTCTAATAGCTTTCTTTAAATTATCACTGGAACTTTTTTTTTTTTGCTTTATTTCAATTCAGCGTGTATAAACAGTTAAGTTCCCATTTTTGTTATGGGGATACCCCAACAAATTAAGTTCTTGAAAGAAGGAATCACAGTTGGAGAAAGATGACTAATGTGAAATTTGGTTAGAATATAAACCAAGACAGACTAAAAGTGAGATTAAAAAAAGACATGACTCCTGTTCTTACAGAATTCACCATCTAGTGGGGGAAGCAGACATCTAAATAACTGTAATATGACAAAGACGTATGTAGATGAGCATTTTTATCACATATTTAGTAGATGTGCAGAACTGTACTAAGCATTTTACATATTAAAATCAGTCTTCACAACCTTTCCATTTTACAAATGAGGACACTAAATCTCAGAGACTTAATTGTCCAAGTTAATAACCAGTAAAGGTAAGGGTCAAACTAGCTCTGATTCCAGTGTCCAGACTCCTTTCCATACCATAGGGAGTTCTCTACCACTAAGTGCCTGAATGTGCACTTGAATGAGAAAACATTCACTCCCACCCAGGAGGAGGCAGAGAGCAAGTGTCTGTGAATACTAAAAGGAAGAAATGTCATTTGAGCTGGGTATAGAAGGATACAGAAGAGTTTCGTAGGCAGATGGGCTAGTGAGAGCAAAAAACAGAGACCTTAAAACGTGCTCCCTGCTGAGAGACTTGTAAGTGGTCCTGGGTCATGGGAAGCTGAAGCTGGAAAGGTAGACTTAGGTCTAGACATATGTGGCCTTGTTTATCACCCTAATGAGATGTTATTTCAGTGAGTCCTGGGGAAGGGGGATGAGGATCCTAGTAGACGGGAAGAAGGTTGTTTCTGGCTGCTCAACTCTATCTAAAGAAAAAAGGGCAAAAATGGAATCTAATTCTCCATCCAACTATACTTGTATACTTCCAATACTTTTCTTTAAAAGCATTTACTAAATTATTGCTAAAGAATTACTTTTATAATTATTTGTTCATAGTCTGACTTCCCTATCAGACTGTAATAGCCACTGAGTCTGTCTGTGTTGCTCATCATTGTAGCCATGGTGCCCAGCACATACCAGGTGCTCAATAAATGTTACTTCAATAAAATGGATGAGTAAACAGTTGTTTATTCTGAAGAAGGCTGACACAGAGGTTCTTTTTAAACACCTGGGTCAGTAATGACACTATTAACTGATGGGGAAAATCAGATGTGATGGGAAAAATAAGAGTTTGATTTTATTAATGTTGAGTGTGAAATATTCACATAGTCCTGTCAAGTTGGAAATAGCTGGAGTTGGAGAATAACTGCTGCCTCCTGAGAAGCACCAAGAACAGAATGCTAGAAAATACTTAGAAAGAGAAAGGAATGGGGCACCTGGCTGGCTCAGTCGGTTAAGCATCTGCCTTTGGCTCAGGTCCTGATCCCAGAGTCCTGGGATGGAGTCCCACTGAGCAGGGAGTCTGCTTCTCCCTCTGACCCTCCCCCATCTGGAGCCTCCTCTTTCTCATTCTCTCTCTCTCTCAAATAAATAAATAAAATCTTTTTTTAAAAAAGGGAATGTACCAAATAGAATTCCTGGTAGCCCAATATAACCAGATTTTTTTATGTTATCATATCCATAAAAATAACTGTTTATATTAAGTCAGATATTTATGCTATCCATAACAATAAAGAGGAATCATGCTGTGTTTTGTAAACAGGAGTCCATGGTAAACATTTATCAGCACATGAAAGAACAATTTCCAAAGAAGTTTATAGAATGGAAAGGATAGTGCTTAACTCCCCAGAAGGAAAGAACAAGTAGTGTATTTATTACATGTCATGCGCATTGAACTTTAATCCTGAATAGTTTAAATAATTTGAAAATATTAGGATAATAGAAAATTATAACAAGTATATATTAGGTATTTTTAATGGGCATTTTGTTTGTGATACTGAACTTTAATTTTTATCAAAACAGAATTAAAAATGATTTAAAAAAGTGGTAGGAATTATCTCAAAACCAGAGGTAGAACCACTTTTCTATGGTATTTTTAATAAGAAAAGTAAATGGGGAGCCTAGGTGGCTCAGTTGGTTAAGTGTCCGAGTCAATTTTGTCTCAGGTCATGATCTCAGGGTTCTGGAATCAAGCCCCATATTGGGCTCTGGGCTGGGCATGAGCCTGCTTAAGATTCTCTCTCCTTCTCCCTTGGCCCCTCCCTCCTCTCATGCATGTATTCTCTCTCTCTAAAAAAATAAAAAGAAGTAGCTATTGAAACTCCTCTAGTTTTGCTAGTTTTGCAATCAAATGAGATATAATTTGGGGGTCAATGCAGAAAATCCAGGAATTTTCCTTATAGGCAAGTGGCAGTCATTGAAGGAGATGATTAGTATCTCGTTTAGCGGGGCTGTGATGTTCTTCCAGATAAAATGGATTCATCAAAATGAAAATTCCATGTAGGTCCTCTAATTAACTTCTAAAAGTCAGCTTCAGTTTCTCAGTCTTTATTATGGAAGACATCTATGTATGTGACCCAGACTTCACAGTGAAGCCTTAGGAGATAGTATACAGGCGAGAAATTTTTTTGTCTACCACAGCCTCACCTGTAAATAACATTGAGTTTACCTTCCTTTTCCCATGAAAGGGAAACTTGGCAAAAACACATAAACATTTCCCTCTAAGGAGGAAAAGTTTCATGACATCTAAGTTTTTGATTGTATATTTTTGCAGTGAAAACTACACTTTGTATTTGTTTCTTAAAGTGATTTAATATTTCACAGTTTAGTGGGCAACTAAAGAAGCATTGAAATTACATCCTTTGAATAAGGCTGGCCCGATTTTTTTCTGTCATATGCAAACCAGAGATTTTAGTGCAAAATACAAATATAAAGCAGACATTTGTTTAAGCAAACAAGCAATTTGTTCGTGAGTATATCTGATCCTTATTTGAAAGAGATGCGGGCCGCTCAGCCATTTACATTTGAAAACTATAAACTGCCCCATTGTCCATTAAAATGACCCTCTTGGCAGTGGGGGACTTGGAACAGCAGTTTCTTCTCTAAAGGAGCAACAATGGCTGCATTAACTGCAGGGATGTGCCTCCTGAGAGCCCAAACCAACTCTTGACATGGGAAAGATAATAGATAGATAAAGGTATTCTGTTACCTTTATCCCGCTTTTCCTCTAGGAAAGTGCTTTATTGGACATTAGATGCCTGGGTATGGCAGGCGTGATCTCTCTGTAGTGCCCCAAATTACCTGACATTTATTTCAGAAACAGCTTTACCAGAACATTTCAAGTAAACACATTAGGTTTGGCGGGGGGTCTTTCATTCAAATAGAATCCTAACTGGAAAACAAAGCAATAAACAGATTCCACTGTTTGATTTCTCCTGCTATAACAAAACCTGTCAGTTTTTTTTTTTATCCTTCTCAATAGACTTGGGATCAGATATTATTTTCGAAGTTTGGTATATTGTGAAACATTTTTTAAATCAAGTTCAAATATGTTGCCAGAATCAGATGTCTTCACTAAGTCTCAGCTGCTAGGAAAAAAAGGACTGCTGCAGAACTATTTTTTCCCAAATGCTCTACTATGACTGACTAGATCCTACTTTTTAATAAATGAGCCCTTGGGAAAAGAATACTAAAATTGACAACTTCCCGGTGGCTCAGTCAGTTAAGCATCTGCTTTCAGCTCAGGTCATGATCCCAGGGTCCTGGGATGGAGCCCCAAATCAGGCTTCCTGCTCAGCAGGGAGTCTGCTTCTTCCCCTGCCCCCCCCCCCGCCCTGCGCGTGCGCGCTCGCTCGCTCGCTCCCTCACATAAATAAATAAATAATCTTTTAAAAAATAAATAAAATTGACAATTTCCAAGGGACAAGTCACCACATGGATAATTTACAATTTGTAATTTACTGTGCTGTTTCAGATTCTACCCAAATGGCATCGAAAAGCACTCTCCTTCAGTTTGTACAAGTAGGATAGAGTTGAATCAGAAGCATAAAGGAAGTATTTTGTATAAAATGTTCAAGCACTGTAGCACTGAGTTACTCAAACTTCACACTTTTTATAATTTACTTTTATGTATTAGGAAAGGAAAGCTGTTTTGAGAGGATAATTCAAAGGTTTGGAAGAAAAGTGGTGTATGTCGTTATAGGAGATGGCGTGGAAGAAGAGCAAGGAGCAAAAAAGGTCAGTGTTCCTTGATGGTGCATCTCATGCCATTTAATTTTTTAGTCTTCAAAATGTTCATAGCTGGATCATTTAAACAAGTTCCATTTCTCTGAAACAAATTACAAATGTGTTCAGAACTGTAAGCAATGAAAAAGGACAGAGTAGAATTAAATAAATATGGTCTTTTTGAAGAGTGCCCTACACAAACTCAAAGGTCGTGGATGGTTGGTCTTTGCAGAACGTAGACTTTTAAGCAGAAAGGAAGGTTTCGTGCTGTAGCCGTCATCCAGAACAGAGATAACACATTTGCTGTGCTCATGTGAGCATGTCCCATTCTGCCCCATGGCAGAGATTGCCAAGTGATTAAAACCTACCTGAGCCTGAATTCAGCCTAAGAACCTTCTAAACATCACTTCAGAAAGACTCTACCAGTTGGTCGGAGCTGGTTTGCCAAACTCTTTGCTGCCATATAGTGTCTCATTTGTATCCCAAGGTCAACACCTCACCTCCCCTGGGACACTCGGAAAAGAGGAAAGGGTTGGAGCCAGCCATGAGTCCCTTGACTCCCAGGTTGCCCACCATACAGCTTTTTTTTCTTCTGCATCCCTGCGAGTGTCATTCTACCATTTCCCTCAGCAAAACCTTGCTAATTAAGTGTATTCCATTGCATTTCAAAAGAGGAGGAGAAGGGGACCACTTTCTTCACTTGGGGACCACTCAGGGTCTTCAGTCTAGACACAGCCTACCTGGACAATCTTTCTCACCCCAGCACTTGGCATTGTAGTCCCTTCGACCATGCCCAGCACTTTCTCCCTGCTGTCGCCTCTGCTTGGAATGTTCTTTTCCCCAATGCCCTACTGTCACTGTCTTACTCATTTTTCAAAATCCAGCGCCTGTTCCACCTTTTCTATTTCCCTTATTTGTAAGAGCTTAATTATAATAGTGCTCACTCACACTTTAATTGGAGAAGTTGTAAATAGCTTGGATGTTTGAGCTGAGAGCCTGGGTTTGAATTACAGCTCCACTGCTAACCAGTTCTGTGACTTTGAACAAGTTATGTATCCCTCCTCTTTCTCGTTCCTTATCTATAAATGGCAATAATAACAGCATCGAGCTCATTGGGATATTTTAAGGATTAGATTTAGTTAAGATGTAAAACTCATAACACAGAGCCCGGTACATATAAAGTGGGCAACAAATGATAGCATTGTTATTATTTGTAGATATGCCTGTTTCAGCAATAAAAGGTGAGCTCAAGAGGTAGGGATCTTATTTTGCTTAGTTTGTTGTTTGAGACTTTGTTTTCAGTTTTGTTTTTTTTTATAGCTCCCTAAATCTTGATGCAGTCATACTCTCTAAATATTTTTTAAATTGCAAAGCATTAAGTATTTTATGAGGTTACCCAATAGAATTATTTTCCCTTCCTTTCCCCACACACTGACTCCTAGAAATCACTGTATATTTCCACGAAGGATGTAGCAATTCAGCTCTTCTGGAGTATTCCAGTACGTAACAGAAGTGACCCATAAAGTCACCAGAACATAGATGCAGCATTCAGCACGACACGTGGCCAGCCTTCTTAAGAGAGCCTAAAGATGATTTAATTCACCTTCAGTGCCTCTGAATTCTAATAAAAGCAGAGAAACACACCCTAATTTTATAAATAATAGATTATTTCACTTATACCCATTGATACACAATGTACCAGGATTACATGCTTCCCCAAGTGGGATCAGTGCAGATGGAAAACCACACACACTTCAGATCTAGTAGAGGCTGATGCAAAGCTGCATTTGCCGTATAACCACTAGTTCTGACCTTCCAACTTTACCAGTGGGCAACCACCATGATCATTAGGTACATCTGTCATCCCTTTGGGCTGTTTTCATAAAATGAAATTTTTCCCAGACTAAATTACAATACCCAAAACTCAACCCCAGAGAGTGAAAGAGGATGTTTGATGGGAATCCAGACTCAAGTCTTCTTCCTGGGAAAAGCCTCTGGAATCCTCCATGCCATTCCTAGACAGGACCCCCTAGTGGCTAGCGGGGTAGACGTGCACATTTTCAGCAGCATAGAAATGAAGAGCCACATCTCATGCCCCTGCAGCCCAGGGCCAAAGATGCCAATCTGCCCACGTGGCTAGTTGTCCTCCCTCTAGTAGTCACCAAAAAGTTTAGCTTCAGAAGGTTGCCAAAATGTGGCTTTCTAGCTTGTGGTAGGCAGAAGGATGCTTATAAAAGTGATGACTTAAAATGCAAGGAATCCTTTGGGCCCTAGCAAGGCTTCTGTGTGGGTAAGTCGCTTCCTAAACCTTTCAGAGTAGCAGGTTTCTTAGATGTTCATCATGGGTGAACATAACATGGAAAAGGTAAAGGAGTTCTTGGTTTGATATTAGAAGTGGAAGTGGTACTGGGGCTAAGAGCTTTTGCTGTCTCTGCAGAACAGTGAAAACTGTTTCCACTGTTTAGCTTTGGATGTGTTATTCTTTTTATTTGGGATAAACACACCTGTGCCAAAAAGAATTAGGCAGCTGCCTATGAAGAACATCCTGTTTGGATTTTTTTGACTGTGAATGAGTATTCTTAGCTTCAGCTCTCTGGTTTGATGTTGTGGGATGAGTATATGTGGTAAGGGTCCAATAGTATGTGTTACAAACAATCTCTTTGCACCTTGAGACTTACCAGTGTGGGAACTCTGACAAAATTGTGACCAGGAGTTATAAGACTGTTTATTGTGTATGTACAACATACGGATTTTTGAGAAGGTTCAGATTCCTGATAATCTCGCAGAAAATTCAGATGTCATCAATCTATCATCCACAGTGACGAATTGACCATTCCTTTCTTATATTCTGTCTAACCTTATTAGGTTAGCTAGTATTTAAATAGCAGTATTTTGTGCATGAGTTAAGTAACAGGGATCTAATAATTCACAATAGAGGAGTTTTTCTAAGTGGACTTCTGCACAGAAATAGAGAATATTTAACTTAGGGAAAATGCTTAATTTAGGGGAAAAAGAATACTATTCAGCAATATCCCATTTTAAAAACTATATATAAAATTCAAGCTAAAGAAATAAATTAAGAGATGGTTATCCATGCTGTCAAAGGATTAATAATCATAATGGTGAGAAAAAAATATTGTTATCAATTATAAAGCCCTTATCGTGTCCCACACTTTCTTTTAGGCACTTTCTACCCATTATCTCATTAAATCCTCATCATAATTCTATGAGGAATGAGTCCTTCGACCCACTTTATATATGAGAAAACCAAGGTTCAGGAAGGTGAATAATTTGGCCACGATCACATAACTTGAAAGTAGCCAAACTAGGATTTGAAGCTAATTATATCCGTAAGATGGAGCACAAAGTTCCTTTAAATTATAAACTTGATTTACATATCCTAAATATGATTTGATTAAAAAAGAATTTTCATGCTTATTTTTTAAATTATTAGAATAAAGTGTGCAATATTTGCTTCTTTCCTTTTGGGAGGGAGATAGAACTGCTTAAGTGTTCTCTTTCTCCTAAATTTACATTCATGATTAAAATTTTAAAAATAAATCATCGATTCTGATATTATAGCTTGTGAGCATTTTAGATTATTAAATAAAATAGTGAACCAGTCAAGTTCTGCAAGTTTGAGCACTAAAATGTTTTGCAAAATCAAAACATTTTGCAGGGGCGCCTGGGTGGCTCAGTTGGTTAAGCGACTGCCTTCGGCTCAGGTCATGATCCTGGAGTCCCGCATCGGGCTCCCTGCTCGGCAGGGAGTCTGCTTCTCCCTCTGACCCTCCCCCCTCTCATGTGCTCTCTCTCTCATTCTCTCTGTCTCAAATAAATAAATAAAATCTTAAAAAAAAAAAAACATTTTGCAGTTTTTCTAAATCAATTTTAACCATTTAGCTTGTCTCTCCTAGTTTCCTAAGTCCTTTTAAAAATCTAATAGAACATTCTTTCTTTTTCCCTGTAGAGATGTCTTTCATCTCTCTAAATAATGTTCTTTTGCTTGAGGTAGTTACTTTTTTCAAGCTCAGAAATGAAACCAGTAAGTATTCTGCCAGTCGCCTGTTTCGTTATGGTCAATCGAAGTCTGTTCTGTCATCTTTGTTCTCTTTGCCAATATAGTCCCAGGGCTTTCAGTAATTTTATCTAATTCTATATCATTAAAACACACCCCATCAAAGAGAAGAAGTTGAAAATACCTTTGTTTATTTAAAAGAACAGCTTTCTTCCAAAAAGATCACATGAAAGAGCTCTCTGCAAGCACCTCTTTGTTCCTAGAGAGACTGCAGAGAATGTGAGAGGAGCCATCTACCTATGGATAACTTCCTCTGACCTGGATCTTTTGTTGTCAAGATCTGCCAGGCTTCCTTTTTTATCATGGGATTCCATGTTTCCCTAATACAACGTATTTTGTATGACAATGATAGGCATATGTATGATTTTTAAAAAGTCAAAATGTAAGTCTTCCGCATACCAACAGCAGTTTTTGATTCTAGAGTAAAAGTGGCCTTCTTTTAGAACTCCACAACTCAAGTAAACTTACTTTATTTACTTTTCAGAGAAATACTTAAAATAAATCGCTTGTGAACACCAGGGAGAAAATGGCAGGTATCCATTATTCTGCATAATGGCAAAGGTTCCATCAATAAATGTCCATTTCATTCATTCATTCATTTTTTTTTAAGTATAGCTGAACCCATTACGTTAGGTTCAGATGTACAACACAGTTATCCCACAACTCTATACAATATAGTGTGCTCCTTACAAGGGTAGCTACCATCTGTCACCGTACAATGCTACTAAAATACCATTGATTATATTCCCTTGCTGTACCTTTGATCACCATGACTTACTCATTCCATAACTGGAAGCCAGTACCTCCCACTCTGCTTCATCTATTCTGCCCATCCCCACCCCCACCCTTGTCACCTCTGGCAACCACCAGTATATTCTCTGAATTTATGGGGCTGTTGCAGCTTTTTTGTTTGTTCATTTATAGGTTTTGTTTTTTAGATTCCACACGTAAGAGAAATCATATGGCATCTGTCTTTCTCTGACTTACTGCACTTAGCATAATACCCTCTAGATCTATCCATGTTGCCAGAACGGTAAGATCTCACTTTGTTTGCGGCTGAGTAATATTCCTTACTATATACACCACATCTTCTTAATCCATTCATCTATCAGTGGACACTGAGGTTGCTTCCATATCCTGGCTATTGGAAATAATGCTGCAATAAACATGAGGATGCATCATATCTTTTTGAATTAGTGTTTTTGTTTTCTTTGGGTAAATAGTAGTGGAATTACTGGATCATATATTTTGTATTTTTAATTTTTTTTGAGGAACCTCCATACGGTTTTCCACAGTGATTGCAGAAATTTACATTCCTACCAACAGTGCATGAGGGTTTCTTTTTCTCTACATTCTTGCCAACACTTATTTCTTGTCTTTTTGATACTAGCCATTCTAATTGTTACAAGGTAATAGATCATTGTGGTTCTCATTTGCATTTCCCTGATGATTAGTGATGTGCTGAGCATCTTTTGATGTGTCTAATTGTCATCTGTAGGTCTTCTTTGGAAAAATGTATATTCAGATCCTCTGAATAAATAACAAATTTGTTTTTCGGGTGTTGGCTTATATAAGGTCTTTATATATTTTGGATATCAACTCCTTATCAGATATATCATTTGCAAATATCTTCTCCCATTCAGTTGGTTCCCTTTTCATTTTGTCGATGGGTCCCTTTACTATGCAAAAAGCTTTTTATTTTGGTGTGGTCCCAATAGTTTTTGCTTTTGTTTCCCTTGCCTGAGGAGACATCATCTAGCAAAATGTTGCTAAGGCTGATGTCAGAGAGATTACTACCTATGTTTTCTTCCAGGACTGTGATGGTTTCAGGCCTCACATTCAAGTGGTTCATCCATTTTGAGTTTATTTTTGTGTATGGTATAAGAAAGTGGTCTAGTTTTATTCTTTTACATGTAATGGTCCAATTTCCCCAGCACCGTTTATTGAAGAGACTGCCATTTCCCTACTGTATATTCTTGACTCCTTTGTTGCAGATTAATTGACCATATACATATGGGTTTATTTCTGGGCTATTTCATTCCATTTATCTATGTGTTTGTTTTTGTGCCAGCACCATACTATTTTGATAACTACAGCTTTATAGTATACCTTGAAATCTAAGATTGCAATACCTCCAGCTTTGTTCTTTCTCAAGACTGCTTTGGCTAGTCAGGGTCTTTTGTGGTTTCATACAAAATTTAGTACCATTTGTTCTAGTTCTGTGAAAAAATGCTATTGGTATTTCACTATTGATTGCACTGAATCTGTAGACTCCTTGGGATAGTGTGGGAATTTTGACAATATTAATTCTTTGAATCCATGACCATGGAATATCTTTTCATTTGTGTCATCTTCAATTTCTTTCATCAGTGTTTTATAGCTTGCAGGTATAATTCACTCATCTTCTTGATTCAGTTTATTCCTAGGTATTTTATCTTTTGGGTACAATTATAAATGAAATTGTTTTTTTAATTTGGTGTGGTCCCAATAGTTTTTAATTTCTTTTTGCTACTTCATTATGAGTTCTAATACTTTTTTCCATGCATCTTTAAGGTTTTCTATGTATAGTATCATGTCATCTGCAAATAGTGACAGTTTACTTTCTCTTTACCGATTTGGATGGTTTTTATTTCTTACCTCATTGCTGCAGCTAGGACTTCTATTTTATTCTATTTATTTATCTTTTCTTTCTAATTATTCTACATTGAATAAGAGTGATAAAATGGATATCTTGTCTTGCTCCTGATTTTAGAAGAAAAGCTCCCAGTCTTTTACCATATAGTGTGATGTTTGCTGTGGGTTTATCATAGATGGCCTTTGTTATATGGAGGTATATTCCTCTGAATCTACTTTGTTTAGTTTTTATCATGAATGGATGTTGAATTTTGTCAAATGCTTTTTCTGCATCTATTGAGATTGCAAATTGAGATAATTTTCATCCTGAATTTTGTTAATGTGGTGTATCACTTTGATTTCCAGAAATTGAAGCATCCTTGCATTCACGGAACAAATCATACTTGATCATGGTGAAAGATCCTTTTAACGTATTGTTGAATGTGATTTGCTAATTTTTACTGAGGATTTTTACATTTATGTTCATCAGGGATATTGGCCTGTAGTTTTTTGGTTTTGTTTTGTTTTTGTTTTGTTTTTAAATAGTGTCTTTGCCTGGTTTTGGTATCAGGGTAATGCTGGTCCTGTAGAAAGTATTTGGAAGATTTTCTTCTTCTCTATTGCTGAGAATATTTTCAGAAGAATACATATTAACTCTTCTTTAAATGTTTGATAGATTACTCACTTCAGCAGCACAAACTAAAATTGGAACAATAAATGTTTAATAGAATTCACCTATAAGTCCATCTGGTTCCAACATTTATTTGTTGGAAATTTTTTATTACTGATTCAATTTCATTACTAGTAATTGGTCTGTTCAGATTTTCTATTTCTTCCTGATTTTTAGATTATGTATTTCTAGGAATTTATCCATTTCTTCTTCATTGTCCAATTTGTTGGCATATGACTTTACATAGTAGTCTCTAATAATACACTGTATTTATGGTGTAGGTTGTTAATTCTCTTCTTTCATTTCTGATTGTATTTATGGGAGTCTTCGTTTTTTTTCTTGATGTGTCTGACTAAAGGTTTGTCAATTTTGTTTAACTTTTCCAAGATCCAGCTCTTGGTTTCATTGATCTTTTCTATTTTTTTTAAGTCTATTTTATTATTTCCACTTTGACCTTTATTATTTCCTTCCATCTACACACTGGGCTTTGTACTTCTTTAAGTGTAAGTTTGGATTATTTATTTGAGATTTTCCTTGTTCCTTGAGATAGGCCTGAATCACTATAAATTTCCCTCTTGAAACTGCTTTCACTGAGTCCTAAAGATTTTGGACCTTTGTGTTTTTATTTTCACTTGTCTGTATGTATTTTTTATTTCCTCTTTAATTTCTTTATTGACCCATTAGCCTCCACATCGTGTTTTTTCCAGCTTTTTTTTAAATTGATTTTAGTGTTATGCCATTGTGGTGCAATGATACTTTTGAAATGATTTTGATCTTCTTAAATTTATTGAGACTTGTTTTGTGGCCCAGCTTGTGATCTATCCTGGAGAACATATCAAGTGCACTTGAACGAATATGTATTCTATGGTTTTTGGATGGAATGTTCTGTAAATATCCGTTAAGTCCATTGAGTCTAATGTGTCATTCAGAGCCACTGTTTCCTTGTTGATTTTCTGTCTGGATGATCTATCCATTCATGTAAGGGGGATGTTAAAGCCCTCTACTATTATTGTATTACTGTCCTTTTTTCCCCTTTGTGTCTGTTAATAGTTGTGTTATGTATTTAGGTGCTCCAATGTTGGATGCATAGATATTTAAATTATTATATCCGCTTGTTGGATTGATCTCTTTAAGACTATGTAATGCCCTTCTTTGTCTGATATAAGTATTGCTACCCCAGCTTTTTATTTCCATCTGCATGGAATATCTTTTGCATCCCTTTACTTTCAGCCTGTGTGTGTCCTTAGGTCTGAAGTGAGTCTCTTGTAGACAACATATAGATGGGTCTTGTTTTTTATCCATTCCTTCACCCTGTGTCTTTTGATTGGAGCATTTAGATCATTTAAAGTAATTATTGATAGGTATGTACCTACTGCCATTTTTTTCATTGATTTCTGGTTGTGTTTGTAATTTTTTCTGTTCATATGTTCTTTTGCTCTCTTTCCCTGTGATTGATGGATTTTTTAATGCTACATTTGGCTCTGTTTCTCTTTCTTTCTTATGTGTCTATTATTGATTTTGGGTTTTTGGTTACCATGAGGTTTATATATAATATCCTAAGTATATAGCAGCCTATATTAAACTGATGGTCAGTTAAAATCAAACACATTCTAAAAGAACTTCATTTTTAATTCCATGTTTTATAGTTTTATAGTTTATATATAGTTTATATATGTTGTCATAGTTTACATCTTTTTATTTTGTGAGTCCCAATGAGGTCTACACCATGAAACATAATTAAAATGGCAACGTTTAAAGAGAAAATTTTAAAGGCAGCAAGAGAGAAGCAGTTAGTTACATACAAGGGAAACACCGTATTACTAAATAAATAAGTGCCTATTTGGTGTGTTCATGGAGGAGGTGGGTTCAGGGTCTTCCTGCATTGCCATCTATACTAGACAAACTCAAAAAATGTCCATTTTAAATGTGAACTCCAAAATTTGCTGAAATCCAAGATGAAATGGAGAATCTGATTAATGCTCAATTCTAAGCTTGAGAAAAATGAGAGCTGCTTTTGTAAAAAAAAATATTTTTAATGTATTTTTTTGCTTATAGATTTTGAGACGTGGGGATTACTATCACCAAGTACAGTGAATTTTATTATTCTAAAGCTATTTCACTTAGTACTTAATGAGAACATTATGTATGACAGGTCTTGAAATGTATTTCATCTTTGTTCTTAATTCACTGCTGTCTAGAGTAGGAGCAGATATGCAAATAATAAAAGAGCAATGCTGTCTAATAAATTTTTAGAATAATCTATCTTCCAAGATATATTTATTTAAAGTTTGGGAAGTATTTGTACCTCCATATGCAAATTTTCTAGAGATAATATGAAAGCAAAGCTATGTTCTTTTTTTATACAAATGATAACTATACACCTTTTTCTGTACTTTTTTTTTTTTTTACAATATATCCTGGCAGTCCATATCAGTACATGGAGTTCTATAATTCTTTTAAATGGCAGCATTGACATTCTAGTATTTGGATGTGCTACACTTCAGTGAGTCCCTTGGGGCTGAACATTTAGGTGGTTTCCCATATTTACTATTACAATCAGTTCTGTAGTGAGTGGGCTTTATGTGATTGATGCATGGGCAAGTATATCTGTGGGATAAATTCCTAGAAGTACAATATCTGAGCCAAGGGTTATGTCCTTTTGTGATTTTTAACATTTTATTAATATATTCTTCAGCAAAATCCAAATTACATGTGAGTGTCCATGAACCCAGTTTTTATGTTAGTGATTTTATGTATAACTAGAAAGGATAAAATCATACAGTATTTATCTTTCTCTAACTTACTTTACTTGGTGTAAGATCTATCCATCTTGTTGCAAATGGTAAGATTTTCTTTTTTATGGTTGAATAATATTCCATTATCTATAGATGCCACAAGTCTTTTATCCATTCATTCATCAGTGGACACAGGTTGTCTCTGTGTCTTGGCTATTATGAATAATGCTGTAATGAACATAAGGGTACAGATAGCTCTTCAACAATGTCTTTGTTTCCTTTGGATATATACCCAGAAGTGGAATTGCTGGATCATAGGGTAGTTCTATTTTTTACATTCCCACCAGCAATACGCAAGGGCTCCCTTTTCTCCACAGCCTCACCAGCATGTTATCTCTTGTCCTTTTGATAATGGCTATTCTCACAGGTGTGTGGTGAGTTCTCATTGTGGTTTTGGCTTGCAATTCCCAGTTTTCATGTACCTTTTGGCTGTCAGTATATCTTCTTTGGAAAAACGGTATTTAGGTACCCTGCCCATTTTTAATTAGATTAGTTGTTTTGCTACTGATTTGTATGAGTTTATTATATATTTTGGATATTAATCCCTTATCCAGTATATGGTTTACAAATATCTTTCCCCATTCTTTAGACTGTCTTTCCATTTGGTTGATCATTTCTTTTGCTATGCAGAAGTTTATTTTCAATGCAGTCCATTTGTTTTTTTGCTTGTGCTTTAGGTGTCATATCCCCCAAAAAATCATTGCCAAGACCCATGTCAAGGAGTTTTTTTCCTATGTTTTCTTCTAGGAGTTTTCTGATTTCTGGTCTTACATTTAAGATAGGGATCTAGTTTCATTCATTTATGTGTTTGTAGCCGATTTTCTCAGGACCATTTATTGAAGAGGCTGCCTTTTCTCCACTGAGTGTTCTTAGCTCCATTGTCAAATATTATGTGACCATATATATGTGGTTTATTTCTGGGTGGTTGATTATGTTTTATTGATCTATGTGTCTGTTTTAGACCAGTAATATACTGATTTTATTACCATAGCTTTATAATGTACCTTGAATTCAGGATTGAAATCAGGATTGTTTTGGCCATTTATTTGCAGTTCCATGTAAATTTTACATTTGTTTTTTCTACTTCTCTAAAAAATGCCACTGAAATCTTGGTAGGGATTGCACTGAATCTATGGGTGGTTTTGGGTAGCATGGACACTTAAGCAGTATTCTTCTAATTCATGAACATGGATACCTTTCCATTTGTGTATGTATTTAGTTTCTTTCATTAATGTCTTTTGTTTGTTTTTTAGTGTAGCTATTTTTTACAAGTCATTTGGCATTAGTGCAGAGAAGGACTACTGATTTTTGTATGTTAATTTTGTATCCTGTAACTTCACTGAATTTGTTGGTTAGCTAACACTTCTGTGGCATCTTAGGATTTTCTATATATAAAATCATGTCATCTGCAAATAGGTTTTCATCCTTTTCAATTATAATGCCTCTTTTTTCTTGCCTGCTGGTTGTTGTCAGTGGGGGCATATATGGGTCATGCAGATTATTTTATACATCTGCAGTCGCTACAATATTCAAGTCATAGACTTTATTAAACCTACAAGCAACCTTCAAAAAAACCTTCATTTTACAGATAAATAAACTGGGACTCCAGAAAAACTGTCATAATTCAAAATCATATAATGTCAGAGTTGAGAGTATAACCCAGTTCTCCTCATCCTGGCACCTGCTTTTCTTTTGCCACCATCTCTCTCTGATGTCATATAATAATTGTTTCAGGTAATACTGAGGTGGAAAAAAAAAATGTTTTCTTTGCACGCAATTGTGCTGGGAAGCTCTTATACATTCATAAAATCTTTGCATCAGTATGTGGTGAATTAGGGAAAATAGTAGTTCTAATTATTTGTGAACATGAGTTTCCTCTCCCCTAGATTCAGTCTTCTTATAATGACTCACTTAATATTAAACAGACATCTCTTAAAGTAGAAGCCCAATAATTTTTGTAAGAATGGAGCTGATTATAACAGAGATCATATTACCCTTCATGTTACAGAGGGTAGTTACATGTTAGTGCTGAGGATGGAGTTGTTGTTCTTGTGTGGGAATGTTCCCAGAGACTACCTCTTTCCTTTCATATACACCTAAGGTTTGCCAGTTATTACTGTAGAACCTTATGCACTTTGGCTCAAATGAATGACCCCATCATCACTGTATTGTAATGAGTTGGGTCTCTAATATGCCACAGGCATATTTCATCATGTGAATCTGTTTCAGGGTGCTACTTGATCACGTGGTTCTTAATAATACTGTACAGGAAGATAGAAGCTATTAACTCCAGGGCTTTTTGTGAATAACCTCACCTTTCCATAATTTGTTTTGAGAATAGTTTAAAACAGTTTATATTACATGTACTCTGGGCTGGAATCAACTCCTACACCTGTAAAGAAAAGACACATAACCATTGTATGATTTTGTTTACTATGGAATTAAATCCCTAATTTTTATCTTAACCATGTACCAAAGAATTAGTTGGATTTTTTTCAGTTCCCTTTCCAACTTCTCTGCCATTCATTGCATTCTACAATACATACTGCTGAGTGCACCAATGGCTCTCAAATGTGTTTTGTCGTCTATGGGAAACACATCTAATTTCAGATAATCGACATGCCAAGAATTTGGCTGAACTTACTTTGGAAAAAAAGCATCCACTTCTTACAAGTACTTTTATATTTACGTATGAAGGTAGTTGTCCTGAAAGTTTCTGGATAGCTATCTGAAGAGCCTTAAGCATTCTCTGCTACATCCTGAAATAACAGAACAAAAGAACTATTCTACAGCTCCCTTTATTCAGTTGTTCATGAGAAGCAGTTTTGGGGAAGGGCAACAAATCTCTGGCAAATTAGAAATAAAGGAATATTAAAATAGAAGTTAGTAGATGGTTAAATATACAAGAATGCTGTATAATAGTTGAATACTTGAACGATTTTCCTTAAAGGATGGACTTGAAATTTAGTAAAATGAGCAGGATGCTAAATGGTACATACTATATATACATGATTTCAAATAGGAGTGTGCATATCTAAAAGATATAGAAAAATACTTATGGATGTTATCTGGATAGTGGGATTAGAAATTTGCATTTCTCTATAAAACAAGTTCTACATTATACAAGTATTTTACAGGACACATGGATTTTTATTCTAGTAACATAAAAAGAAGGAAAGCTTTCTACATTATAAATGCAAACATTTTTCAGATCTGATCTATAATTTTTCAATGTCCCTCACTCAACACGGCAGGGAGTGTGTGTGTGTTAAGCTTTATAGTATGGTGCTGATAATTTGTAGAGCTGGATTAAAAGGCCATTGAGAACAGTTAGGAGGCATACAGCGTCTGGGCTTAAGGTTCAGACCCGACCTGATGTGATTCAAGGGTTCACTCCCTACCAGATGTTATTTAAACCTCTCTTCTCCTCCAAGACTCAAGTTTTTTCAACAGTGAAACCATGATGGTAATACCTATCTATCTCTGAGGTTATAGAGAGGCTTGAATCTGAGAATCTATATAAAGTGCTTAGGACAGTGCCTGAAAAAATACTCCATAAATTACAGCTATTATTATTATTGATGACCTCCCTGCGGGCCCTGCTCCACGTGGCTTTCTCTCATATACAGCCAGTACCCTAACAATGGAATTCTCCTCCCCCTAACACACACAGCCCGCAAGTGCTCTTCTGAATGGTCATGCTTTCATACGTAGTTTAACTATTACCTCCTCTTACCAGGAATTTCCCCCAGCTTCCCAGGCGAAGGGAACTGGCTCCTCCTAGTTCTTTCATAACACACAGGTAAAAGCTCGTGATTGTTTACATTTCTACTTCTCACCCGCAGACTACACCATCTCTGCAGATGCAAAAAAGGAGTGAATGAATGCAAAGTAGTATAGTCTGTTTTTCTAGTCAAAAGTTGACAAGTAGATCATCCTAAAACTTTGAAAAGAGATCTTCTAGTACTCCATGCTGGACTATTATTATTGAAAGATAACAAAGATAGGGAGTCCAGAAAGGTCTACATTTGATATTGGACTGTGGTATATGCTTTTAGCAGATTACTGGAGACAAAGGCATTGTTAATAACTAACTTAATAGTTTGCATTCTCAGAATATGACAGTTCTGTGATCTACATCAAAATAGTTCCTTGCTTCCAATTTTTGGTACAGATAAGCCCCCCCCCCCCAAAAACTCTTACATCCCACTGTTTGCTTCCATGACAAATTCTCCTGTTAGTCTGATTGTAATTCCTTAGCATTATAATTGCACAATATAGTCAGCTCTTCACAATAAAAGCTGTTTTTCTATGGGCTAAGTAGAATGTTGTCTTCTGAAAAACGAGGATTACCTTTCCCTTACTTGAAAAAAGATTTTGCGGATGCATAAGTACTTACTATAGAGCCTTGAGCAATAACAGTTTATAATCATGTTTTCATCCTTCATGGATGAGGTGATCTCTCTTCTTTTCCTGGTTTTCTTATCTCTGGCTAATTCAGGTGTTTTACAAAGATTCTCATCATTTAAACTAGATTTTTAGATTGATTTTTTTAAAAACAACTACCAGAAAAAATGTTAGAGCATCATTTAAAATTTTCCCATATGGTAAAGCCATTTTAAGGTCAATGTGAAGAATGCCTAATGGAAGTAAATGAGAAAAAGCTGCTTCTTCCATGAGTAAAACTAAGTTTTGAAAAATGTAAAATACCACCACCTAAGGAAAACTGCTTAAACTTTTAGCATTATACATCTACTGGATCCATACTTTGAAAGGCAACCGTTTTTTACAAAGTTTCATTCATAGCTATTGTGTTTTATGTAAAGTTTGGAATTGGTATTCAAGTCACAGTACGGAACAACTTCAGAAATATCCATCACTTTCTTAAAAAAAAACAGACTCCAGATTATGTTTTAAAATGCAGTCCAGTAGTCTTAGGGGAGGATTAAGTTTGAATTTTTGTTTTAAACAGATGTGATGTTAAGATCTTCACGGGCAGTTCTCACAATACTGAGAAAAGGGGATGAGCGTTGAGCGAATTTCAAAAGCAGGGTTAAGGCTTTGTGCTGGGAGCATGGTCTGTCCTCACCGTGTGTCTGCCCCTTTGACAGCACGCCATGCCCTTCTGGAGGATCTCCAGTCACTCGGACCTCATGGCCCTCCATCATGCCTTGGAACTGGAGTACCTGTAACAGCCACATAGCACTTTGGAACCGCACAACTGCCCTGTGACCAGGAACAGATCCAGCAAGCCTGAGTCCTGTGTCAGCGCTGGAGTACCCACCGTAGTGATTTCAACATGTGGACGCACAGCTGCTGTGGGTCTTCACCTCTGCCCTTGCGGTAAATGAAGGACCACACCTATCTCTTCAGAACAGCTGTGGACTCTAGTACTGTGAAGCCAGTGAAAATAAGCCCTGAGAATGTTCTAGTACAGTGTGATGTGTCTTTGCCACATTCACTACATGGTTCAAACCTGTGAAGAAAGGACCTGCAGACGCTTACATTGTTAGCATCTTCAATGTGACATAAACAGCTTCTCCAGTACAGCAAACTTGATTGCACAACAGAGACTGAAATGTGTTTCCCGAATACCAGTGAGGGGATTTTCTTGTAAAGAAAGTTTACTTTTTTTGGTGTCTCATACCCAGGGTAATCTGTACATGTCTACTTATTTATGAACAGACTTCTTTTTAAAAACAGCTTTAATTGAGGTATGATTCCAGCACCCTACAATTCACTCAACCAGACTTTTTTGACATCAATTAATTGAAGAGACAATAGCATCATCATAAGCGATTAAAGGCCTTTGCCTCACGACACAGCAAGTACTTTGAATCTTAGCACATTGCAAAGTAGTTTAAAGTATGTCTAATTTAAACGTGTAATATGTACATCACTGAGACAATCATGTACAGAGAGAATTTTTGGTGTAAATTTGTAATAATGGATGATTCTTTTACATATTGTTTAGAAAACGATATTGAAAGGTAGCAATGCCTTGATAGTGAAGTATGAGGCCATGTGTGCACAGAGTCATGTGCGGTGCCTTATCGAAGTACTGGGTATAAATATGTAGATAATGGAGTTGGGTTTGGTTTTGTTTTTTAGATAATGTCAAGACCAAAAGCATGGATGTTAATAGAATTTTGTTTTCCAAATTATTTGTCCCATCAGTTTTTTGTTTTGTTTTGTTTTGTTTTTTAAAGCTCTTAGGAGGACCTTGGTAAAACAAAACAGCAGTGTCTTAAATAATTTGGAAAAAAAAAAGTCCTCTTACAACCTCACTTTTTCATTTTCAACACTAATGTATTATATGTAACTACTTGAAAAAAAAATGATTATGCAAATGCTTCTTCCCACAGAAAGAATGTAGATGATTGATATATTTTATTAATAAAATGGTTCATGAATTGGAGACTAGCAAAGTTTTCGTGTGCTCAGATCATAGGGTCTGCATTTTCTTGCTTAGATAAAGGAGGACATTACCACATACCTGGAAATCAGCAAAACTTTTTGATTGATTGTTCTGTTTTCCTCCACACCTCTCCCTAAACCCCACCCTCCCTGGAAAGTTCATTGCAGGCAGTGGACATGGCCCAATACTCATCACCAAGGTTATTCTTCACCTGCATTATGTATAAAGCATAAATCTGGGAAATCAAAATTGTCACCTTCCTTATGCCATAAGACAGTTTCTCCAACAGTGATGACTTTGGGCACTAGTTTTCATCTAAAACCTTCCCTTGTTATGAAGTTACTTTTTGAATGAATTTTAATATTAATTGGGGGGGGGGAAACACCAGCTTTAAGCCAAAGTAGCTAAAGAGCTACTCATCTTTTCCTGAAGTTTCATGTTGCTGCTAGAATTAGTTGTGAATTTTCCAAATTATTTAACAATCGATTTGGGTTTTTTTTCTTTTTTTGCTTGAAGCAAACAGAAATTGACAATTTTTTAGCCTTTTCATTTTATGTTTTTGTACTCTGCAGATTGGAAAGACAAAGTTTATCTTGACTTTACTGTATAAAGGTGTGTTGTGTCCACAATTGTGTACAGAATTTTTCTTCATTAATTTTGTGTTTAAATTAATAAAATTGATTTGTGAAGTACTGTAAGCTCCTTGAATGCATTCTCTTATCTCTTGTTTACGGGAAATAGGATCTTGGTTGCATTAGCATGCTTCTGGTCCAACAAAAGGAAGTGGTATGAAGTAATTGTAGTAATAATGGCTTTATCAGTCCTTGAGGGGACTAAACTAGAAGGGTAACATCTGTTTCTTTGATCACTGTAAGAATAGATGAATAAAAGAGCTCTACAATTCCTCTAAAACTATATATATAAACTGGACCCTCACTCAAATTTACTATAGAACAGAATTCAGCATCAAGAATCTGGATGGCAGAGCGTCAATTTAGCCACTTAAATACTGTAGGGATAGCAATATAAAGCAGTTTTATCTATAAAGGACACCCACAACATTTACCTCTAAAATTTGGCCAGATTAATCACTGAGAGGGAGCTATAAAACGGTACAACTTGCTTCCTCTTGGGATTTAATCTTAGAAGCAAAACATTCATACATACGAACACATGAAAAATCAAACATGCACTTGTATGACTCATTTATCAGGCCCATGATGTTCATTTTTCACAGGTACACACCCAGGCAAGTGGCTTGAGTAATGAAATGTGTGAGCATGCTTGGACACCCTGAGAATAAAAAAAGTTTGGAGAAAGTCTTCAAAGAGAGGCAAGGATGGAGAGTGGAAGGATTTTTAGGTCTCAGGTAAAGAAAATAAAAATGGGCAAAATGGAGGTTATATCCTCCAAAGATAATTTTTTAAAGCAACACTTCTAAAATGACACTACCTGACCAATATATGTAAAGTGTTTCCCTTTGACCATTGATTAGAGTCCAAATTTTTCTACTTGGCATTCTAAAGTTCCCAAATATAGTATCTACTTTCTTCCCAAAATAACCTCTCATTACTGCTATGAACAAACCTTCAGTACACATTAACTGGACTCTTTAATGGACCAAACAGCCTGTAAGCAGCCCTGCCTCATCTTTGTTCAGAGCATTCCCATTTCTCCATCAATGACTTCCTCCACCCTCAATCCACCCAAAGGCTTTAGTGCCTTCTTCTTTGGAACCTTCTTTCCCATCATGGCACAAAGTGTTAGCCCCCTCTCCTGAACGTCTCCCACTCAATGTCTATAGTCTCATTAGAGTTCATATTATTCCCTTCCATAAAGATTCTCTAGGCCCCCACTATGGGGGGCATTGCCCTAGGTGCTAATGAAGCAGGTCCCTGCTCCTGAGGATGGAGTTTTACTCTAAAGTAGGTAGGAATAGACAAGGAAGGAAGGAAGGAAAGAAAGGAAGGAAAGAAAGGAAGGAAAGAAAGGAAGGAAAGAAAGGAAGAAAAGAAAGGAAGAAAAGGAAGAAAAGAAAGAAAGAAAAGAAAGGAA
Source organism: Mirounga leonina (assembly GCF_011800145.1). NCBI lineage: Eukaryota > Metazoa > Chordata > Mammalia > Carnivora > Phocidae > Mirounga > Mirounga leonina. The sequence goes on along the minus strand of NW_023270415.1, from coordinate 22,018,227 downwards.
GGAAAGAAAGGAAGGAAAGAAAGGAAGGAAAGAAGGAAAGAAAAGAAGGAAAGAAAAGAAGAAAAGAAAGAAAGAAGGAAAGAAGAAGGAAGGAAAGAAGGAAAGAAGGAAAGAAGGAAAGAAGAAGGAAAGAAGAAGGAAAGAAGAAGGAAAGAAG